>NC_065514.1:13113079-13423079 GCF_006386435.1 Epinephelus moara | reverse complement strand
TGTTTCACCATGACAGCGGAACAACTTGACTTGCCTGCACATTACCCTGACCTCAACACCACCCAGCACTTTTAGGATGATTGAAACACAGTCAGTAGGCCCAGACACATCAAACTGACTTCAAAGAAGTAGTGACAACAAAAGATGACTGTTACGTTGCCTCACGTCACCTGTGTGTCGACCAGGAAGTTGAACATGAACACACCGCAAAGACTACAGCTGAGGGACAAACACCACATATGCTCTGTGCCTGTGTGAGAGGAAATTACTCTCCATACCAGCAGATGGCGGTTGTCTGAAATTGTCATTCAGAAAGGGTAGGTGGAATACCGTCTTGACGCTAGTTAGCCAGTGAGCACATTCACACTTTCCCGCCAGAGTATTATTTTTAAGTTGCCAGCCACCACATCACACTAAAGAAGAGACCGTCTGTTTTTAAACACAAAAACATTTTATTCTATCGTACTCCCTTTCTTTTTTTATTAACACTTGAATTTGCGCATTTAATTTAAAAATATATTTTAAAAAAACCAACATTTCGGACAAAAAGCTGAGAAAAAGGCATTTTTGTCAAAGACTGTCCTTTTCAAGTACAAAATCAATTTTACATTTTTTTTTTTTTTTTCAAATTTCCTCATGTCAATTAGAATTGTATAAATGAAAATAATAATGATAATAATATTACTAATGAAAATAATATTCTGTTTGAGGTATAAGTGTCAATACTGTTGTCTCCCTCTCCCCTTTAGTCGTCTTGTCCGTGTGTCACTGTCACCGTCATGGCAATCCTGTTTCGTCCCAGCAAACTCGTTTGCTTCTCTGCCAAATCAGATTCAGAATGTTGATCAAAACAGGAATTGTTGGAGTCTGACGTCATCAACATCTCCACGGCTTATGCAACCGTAAACTTTTCCGTCGGCACCAGCATTTTCGTGCAGTTTACAAGCTGCTACATCTCTGTAAACAACATCTTCTTCCAGATTTCAGCAGGTATTCCTCTACATTTGGTTTTGGACACGGCAGCGCTGTACTATTTCACAAGATGTGTTACAGCGCCCTCTATCTTATAACAGTGAAAACACAGACCATCATGAAATGTTTCCGCTAAAACGCTCAGTGGCTAAAGCAAAATAATCTTACCTTATGTAACAAGTTTGTTTCGGTCTCGCTCCCTCTTGATTTTAACTCTTTGTTAACTTGTTAACAAGGAGCAACAGTACAGTACACACAGCACCAATTAGGGCGACTCCCCGAAAGCCCAACATTGACCGATGGCCCATCGTCGTCTTGGTGTATAAAGGCCTTTATAGCCGGCAGCTGGCTGTGTGATTCAGTACAAAGAAAATCATTACTGCATAAAACTGATCACAAAACGTGATCTGTGGATTATCTTGACTAACTGGGTCATGATTTCTGGAAAGAGACATTGCTGTTGAGTGTTTCAAATGTATTTTATTTCAGCGTTTTGAGCACCAAAGGCCAAGTGCCATTTAGTTCAATTATATTAAAGAGCAGGCTGATATCTCTATGCCTGATACCTCCAACATTCAGCCACTCACACCAAATCAATCTAGGTTGATAAATAACACAACAGGTAAGAGGAAAAATGTGTGTCTTTGATTTTGGGGTGAACTCCCTTTAAAAGTAACAGGTTGCATCCAACAAGGTGTCTTCATCAATATATCACTGATGAAGGCTGAGTGAGTGTTGGTCCCTATAGATTCATTGTGACATAACTTAGGTGATAATGTGTCAGATGTGTTTCCAGCTTTCATATAAGTGGTCAGATGTATTGCAGCTTTAAACATGCATTTGATTACATTTCTATGTTGATGTGTGTGGGACGCCTCCACTGACAATCTTCATCAACTGCCCGCCATCTTTGTTCAGCAGCACCATCATCATCATTTATGCCAGACCACTAATGGGAGAGCTTTGGAAAAGTCACATGAATTCAGATGTGACCATTCAGATTTGTATCAGATTTAGACCCATGTTTTAAAATGATGATTTCACACCAGGTCTTCTTATTTAAAAGAAAATATCTGAATTTAACTTGAGGGTTTTAAATCTCAGTTCGAACATGGAAAAGGAAATAGGAGGAAACTAAGAAACAAAAAGAGAAAAACAGATGCAGAGAGAAACTAAGAGAGAGAGAAAGACAGACAGTGTGTGTTTTCTGAAACGAAGCCAACTGATAATTAATGCCTCTGACATCATGGTGCTCTAATTAAGCCTGGCATTCATTAAGCCAAGTGAGAGTGGGGGGGTGTTCGTTAGTGGCTTTTTTTGGAGGGGGGATTTGTTAAGTCTTCATTGTTACTCTTCTTAGACAATAGAGAAAGAGAGATGGAAGAACAACAAAAAAACAGAGGTGAAGAGAAACGTGAACAGTATTACAGGACTACAGGTGATGTAGCACGCCTTCTGGCAGCCATATTGGAGGTCCTCAGCTGGTGTGCACAGGTTTCAAAGTTTTCCATCTCAGCAGAACTGAACAGAGGTTAGCTAGGAACTGATCATTTAAACAGTGATCCATCTGACTGGTTTTCTCTCCAGGTGCTACCTTAACAAGAGCTCATCAAGTTTGTGTTAACACGAACGCACCTGAGCTAACTGCAGTTTTTAACATTGCTTAACGAGAAGAATTGCACTCACACACCAATGGAACAGCCATCGAGAGCAATTTTAGGCTCAGTATCTTGCCAGAGGATGCTTCAACATGTGGACTGGAGGAGCTGGGGATCGAACCACTGATGTTTTGATTAGTGGACAACCCACTCTGCTTCCTGAGCCACACTAGAAAATGTTGACTAAAAGACCAAATGTTTTAGCTAATAAAAACAGGACTAAAAGACATAATAAGGACCAAAAGTGCTACAACAGTAGCTATAACCAAATGATCTGGGCTAAATAAGACAGAATTACTACCCAGTGGTAAGTAATTTGGGCAAAAATGGCGCGATTAAGGAGCTTTGACCAAATTAGTTAGTTAAATACACAGCACTAAAGGACCTGAGACTAAGTAATTTGGCTACAGGAGATTGAGAAGGCTTGATTACTTAGTTAGCGTAAGGAATCGAGAGAACATGATCTCACAGAAATGCGTGACATGACCACAACCTCTTAACACGTCATTACATGGCAGTGGCACGTAACGTGTACTGTAGTGGTGGTGGCATTGTTGGGTTTAGTTCCGAAAATTACTTAGTTAGGTGTTTTTGGTTGAAATAACGATGTTTGTTACATAATGTGACATAATTACATCTTGTAATGTGACGTAAAGGTCGTGTCAAGTATGTCAAGTCAAAAGAAGTCACTGTTGACCTGTAGTTTCACACAAGATTCCTGGGTGAAAGTCTACTACTACCATTAACTATTGCGTGACTCCGTTGAACCAGGGAACTCCTATGTCCACTGCCACAAAGCATCCTTATTGACTTTCCATTGCCATTGTTCACATGCCACCATGAGAGATCATGGTCATTTCATGTATTTCTATGAGATCAGTTTTAGCAAGACTGCAGAAGCTACAAGGACTAGATGAGTTAGGACCAAAATGAAAAGACAAGTGCATAAGAAGCTAGTAGTGACAGAGACAGGGCTAAAGGACTAAATAAAATTGATGAGATAAAAAATTGAATCAACAAAAGGAGCAAGATTAAACTCAAAGACAACAACTACAGAGGTTACAAAACTGAAGGACCAAGGATTAGGATTAGGTTTCCTGGTTTAAGGAGCTCACCTTGAAGTGCAAGATCACAAAGAGCCAGTGCTAAAGACTCAGACAGAACAAATATGGAGGGAACTAAGGCTGAAATTTGACAGAAAGAAGATCTGAAAGAGGTATAAATCAAGGAGTAAAGGCAGCTCTAGGAGTGACTCGAGCTGAAAGAAAAGACCAAATGTCAAATTGCATCACAGCAGTCGGCAGATTGGGTGACGGTGACCAAAATCATTTGGCTCATTTACTAGGGATGATCAAGTGCACCATTTGTTCATCCAAGTAAATTATCTGAATCTGTATCCATACTCGAAATGGGCGGAGTTAAAATCAAATTGGGCTTAAACCAGAAGTGGGTGGGACCTAACTGGAAGTTGCTATTTTAAGCCTGAAGTTGTTTGGCTGATCAGACGTTGCTATATCTATTATTTATTAGAAAAATAATTACAAAAAAAAAAAAAAAAGCCTCAGAATTGAGCTTCAGATCATTTTTGATGACAAGAGTAAGAGATTAAACACAGGAGTTCAGATATTTACACATTTTACGTACTGTAAGAAGTACATTACCCATCTTAGAAGGTTGTTTCATCTGAGTTTATGGCTCAACCGTATTGTGTACAAATCTGAGAAAAAACACAGATACAGTTCAGGCTTTAATTCATAATTCAAAACCCGAGCTGCAGCCTGAAATCAGTGTACACTTTGCGATTTGGGCCTGTCAAAAGGCAAAAGTTGACAGTGCTGAGAGAAACTTTTGGTCATCAATCCAAAACGTTGGTCCGCACATCCTCAAACTGTGACCAGCCAGTCTAGATCTGTGGCAATCAATGTGAGGATGGAGAATAAAGAAATGATAGGGAGAATAAGAAAGATCGTGAGGGGAAGATGAAAAAAAAGAGGCAGTAAAAAAGTGAAGGCAAAGGATTAAAAGCATTGAATGAGGCACCTCGGAGAAAAAGAAATCGAAGTAGGGAGAAATGTGAGCATTAATGAAAGGAAGCGTAAAATAGTATTGCTGGGAAATGCTAGGAAAGAAAAACAGTTAGTAAACAACAGTGACAGAGTGACAGAGAGAAAGCCAAAGAGGTGTAAAATGAAAAAGTAAAGTTTGGGATCCCTATCCATTTTTTTGATCGGAGGATTTTCTGATAGCTAATTAGGCATGGAGGGCCAGCCATCGACAGCTGCATTCATCATCATAAAACGTAATAATTAATGACATTCCAACAAAGAAAAATATGCAAATGAGCTCCCCTCATTAGCATTTTCATATTCAGCTCCCATAATGCTTTTGCTGACAAGGTTGTAATTAATGAAAATTCATGTCTCTTAGCCGAGGTCTAGATTGGATCGCATTCATTCGCAATCCCCCAAACGAGGAGGGAAAAAAAAAAAAAAAACACGATGGGGATCACTGCCAAGTTTTTAGGGAGACGAGAGGGAGGGGTGAGAGACATGGAGGGGGAGACAAGAAGAGTTAGAGAGAGAGAGGGAAAAGAGTGAGGAAAATTGAGATGGAGGAAGGCAGATGGCGAGAGATGAAAGGAAGACAGGCAGAGAGAGAGAGACAGATAAACCAAGAGGAGTAGAGAGGGAGATAAGGAGGAACAAAAAGGGAGAGCAGTATTGATGCAGATAGTTGCAGAACAATACGCAGAGTCAGATGAAAAGAGAGAAAGAAAGAAAGGATATGAGAAAAATTATGAATGGAGCGAGGGATGGTAAAAAGAGTTGGGGAAAAGGAAACACTGGAGTATAGGCAGATTCCACAAGTTACTGTGATACTTTGATACTGTGATACTTCGTGTTCGTTGTCATAGGAGAAGGATTCCTGCTTCCTGCTCAATACCTGCTAACAAATCATGGGCTTTTTGGCCCTTGGTTTGGTTTCTCGGGCTACATACACTCTGCCCTGCACTATTGGTGGAGATTGTAGGGGCTGTATACAGTCTGAGAGCTTCTTTTCATCAGCTATACATTAGCATTGTTCCAGAACTTAATGCTTGTTCAGCAGGTCAGAGAGGTCTGGTGTCACACTCATTGACAGCTTTTTCCGCCAGATAAAGAAACAGTCTGCAAATCACACAAGGTGGCAGACGGTCCTTGAAAAGTCTTGAGGTGCTTTCAGACCTCGAGTTGTCTTGCTTTGGTCCGAATCAGGGACTAATTTTGTCACAAAGTTGCATAATTGCCTAGAGTTGGTTCGTGTTCTCACGGCAGCATTTACAAGCAGACCAGATAAAATGCCTTGTGTGAGAAAGCTGCTCTTGATTGGTCAGAATTTCCATGCAGGAAAANGGACTGAGACCACCTCTTCAAGAAGGTCTCGGTCCGGTCATTTTGGTGCACACCCGAGTGCGATTGCTGTGTTCACACCTGCCCAAATGACCCGCACTTAGGGGGCAAATGAATTTGAGTTTGGGTGAACCGAACCAAACAGGGCAGGTGTGAAAGCACCCTTAGAATGTCATACAGTATACACTTTCACTTAAAAAAGGCCAAAAATGTATTGAATTATCTTAAATTCAAATTGGATGGGTCTTAAATGTTTTTTAGTCATACGTGGGGAAATAAAAATAGCAGATAGTTGGCTTCCTACATAGCTAGCTAGCTTTTCAAGATAAATAGTGACAGAGTAAATAGCAACAAGCGTGAATAGGATTCTTGTAGCAGTTCAATTTGTTTAAAATACCAGGGCAGAGATAACTCTAACATCAATGTGCTTCTTTGATCAAACTGAGAAACCTAACTACCCCTCGCAGCTGCTATGCAGTCTTCCTCTGTGCATGGAGTTTGCCCACACTGTGCCTCTGCTGTCATGACTTTTCATGGCTGCTTGCGCCAAGAAAAACCTTCATATTATTTTAATGAATGAGTGAAGTTTTCTCTTTTGTCTGCACATACACTGAATGAATTTGGTCAGGTGCTGTTTGTTATTTTCCCTCTATTCTTCCTGGTTGGACAGAGGTCTGTAACAGTGGGTGGCAGCATTACACTGAGGCTGCATCTGCACTGCAGGAATTAAAAAGAGGAAGAAGAAGGAGAAGCATGTCTCATAAGGTCTTTAATTCATAAACATCTAACAGCCTTCCTTTTTTTATTAACTGGTATATTTTTTGTTGTGAAAGTGACATAAAAGTCAGTATGTATTTGACTTGAAGATAGTGAAGTGTGTATGTATGTGTGTGTGTGTGTGTGTGTGTGTGTGTGTGTGTGTGTGTAAGAGGGAGAGTGATACTCCTTTGGGGAATGCTGCTGTACACCTGTGAAAACGTAGAGTCAGAGCTTCTCTAAAAGCTTATCGCTGTGTGTGTGTGTGTGTGTGTGTGTGTGTTTGTGTGTGTTTCTTGCCGATGATACTGACTGATAGCAGTATCTGTGGTTTGGCACCTGAATGCAGCTAATAGTGATGTTTTGCTCCTCACTCTGTAGCAGCTTGTAATTGTCTTCAGCTTCTGTAATAACAATATTCAACACTGTGATGTCAGTCTGATCTGTGGCGCTGCTCCTGCTGTCCGCAAGGTTTTGTCGTAAACATGTGGTTGTTGCGTCCATCAGTGTGGTGTTTGGAGAACGTCTCCATACGTTGATTAGGTTTTGTGTCTTTTGTCCTTCATTATAAGACTTTGGTATTAAATGTGATGTGTTCTGTTCCAGACAGTTGTGTAGCTTGATAGAATATTGTTGCAATCACAGTTCAAATATTACACAATCTTGTTCTTGTGATCCTTGTTATGTGTCACAATATTATATAGTAAGTACAAGTAAGGAAAAACCCACAGGTGGCAGTTATTAAAAATTCCCAGAGGTATAAAACTGGTCACATTTACCCTGTTACCTGTACTGAAGTTACTTTTTTGAGTTTGCAGAGATTGAAGCTGATGTTAGTCAGGTCAGTTCAGTCACGACTAAAGGCGGATTTATACTTGTGGGTCAGTTCTATGCAGAGCCTATGCTGTAGCCTTTACATGTGGTTTACGCCGTTATGAGCATTTATACTTGTGCAGTGATGTGTCTGTGTCACACTGCAGTTACACCTCCAAAACACTGGTGAGCGGCAGGGTGTCTGTGACGTGCTGTAAAGTTTAGTTGATTAAAAACACACATTAAACCCAGTTTAAACATGGCTTAATAGAGACAGTTTCAAACACAAGTACACAAATCAGCTTCACTATAACTCACAGCACTCACCGACAAAACAACTGTCTTATACTAAACACGTTTTCCAAACAAATTTAAAATGCTGATGTTATTAGCACAAGCCTATGGCATTTACATTGTATAAATTAGCCTAGCGACTAGCGGAAATGTCCTTCACTCATATGACACCAAGATAAATCACACAGGCTACGGCATAGGCTCTGCATCTACTGCATCCAGCGTCAATTGGACGCAGAAGTATAAATCCTGCTCAAGGACTGACATGACAAATAATTAAATGTTGACTTTATTTTCATGCGGGACACAGACACAGGTCTCCAGGGTCAAAGTCCTGTGCTTTTTGAACCCATCCACCTCAACTCCCATCTGCTGAAAGCTAACTTTCTTGCTCTTTATACTACGCCTGTTGCTCTATATGTCTTATAATGATGTGGATGGATTTAGACTGGAGTTGGTTGAAAGCCCAGTGCATCTTATACTGATGCTAACTCTTTTAACAGCTATTTTTGACCTGTTAGGTGAGCTTAATTCAGACGTTGCGCTAGACTTTTTCGTCGCGGGTCATTTTGACCGACAGGGTCATAAAAATCCGGTCATAATCTATTTTTACCGGTCATTTTAATTTTCGAAAGATCTTCAAAGACATTTAGTTTTCATTTGTTCGTTTTTAATAAATCCAACAAGCAAGTTATAAAGTGTGCATTAATAAGGACATGAACAAAAAGATGAACAGACATCCACACACCCGTGCCATTAGGCTTCGTCCTGGACACACCGGACGGCTCTAATGCGTCACTAACGCGTCCGGTGTGTCCAGGACATTATGTAGTTATGCCTGTAGGCTCGGTGACACAAAATTAAAATTGTGATGAAGTGATTATGGTATTGAAAAATGTGTTCGGTTATGCACTGTTGTGTTATTTTAAATTATAAACACGCTCACGTTCCTCAGTGCGTGTTGTTATTTTATTTTGAAAATTGGCCGTATTCTCTCGTCTTTTCTGTGTCCGACTTCCTGTTTGGTACGATCCTCTCGATCCAGCTTGACAGAAGTGCTCGCGGCTCCCGTGAAAAATAGACCAGACGCCGACTGAAGCGCTGCCTCCGCGGGCGCTCCGCTCTGCTCAGCGGCCTGTGTGGACAGTCAGATAGGTTAACATGGGCGCTGACTGAAAACTGCCTCCGCTGCTGGGCGCCGTGCTTCGGTTCCGCATCCGGTGTGTCCAGGGCGTTATGTCAACAACGCTACATGAAGCAGATGAATGACTTTTTCTCTGCAGTGTGAAAACGGCAGCCACTTAAACCACTGACTGTGCACTCTGCCGCCAAGTGGGCAGGGGTGGTAATTGCAACCGGTCAAAATGACCGACGGCCTCTGATTTTCCGGTCATTGTTGTAAAAAAAACGGTCAATGACCAAGAATATCCGGTTAACGCGACCCCTGGCTTAATTGTTTCTATGATTAACCATAATGTGTTCATACTCTTGACTTTTTTGACATACATATATATGGGCTATTTTATTTTTTTCAGTGGTAATTTTGTGATCACACACTTTGAGACTACAGTTTTTGATGGCTCTAGCCACATCTGGCACATTCTCTGCCAATCAAATTAGATATCTTGTGTGTAATGAGCATTTTAAACAGTAACTTAACACTAAATCTACTTTTATGAATTACTGCATGCATTATATACACTGAAACTTTATTATACTAACAACAGACAGTGGTGCCAGTTTGTAGTTTACATTACAACCACAGTTCTTTGCCAAATTCTTTATAGCAATTTTGTCCAATTATGTCTTTTAGATCTGCTGTGGATTTTAATGCTTTTCAATATGTGAAGCGCTCCATAAAGTAGATGGTATTGTAGAGATATTAAAGCACAAAAAGCAGTCGTGCAGGATCAGGTTTGAATTCAGTCGCTAAAAGACAAAGAGAGAGAAAGAGAGGGAGAGTGCACATTAATCCATAGGAAGAGTAAAACTACAGATTAGATGGTTTAGTTCAGGTTAAAGCAGGATAATCTCTGTAAAGTGCTGTTTGTGTTGGCTTCAACCTCCTGATAATGTCTGTTTAAGTTAATAGTCAAAATACACTTAATACACTGCCAAAACCACTGCTGTGCATGTAGTAATACTCACTGTTATTTCATGTTTTGATGAAAACTAAGCACAGTGTCTATCGTAAATGTTAATTCAAATTTATAACGTTGATTTGTCGTTGACAGACTTTATCCTGTAAATATCTGACCTGAAGCAGAACATTCTTTAAAATGTATAATCAGTCCTTTAGACGATTGAAATACAAAGACTGAGCATGCAAAATGTTTTCACGCAGGTGTGTTTGAGCTGATGAATCATGTTAAATTCAAACATTTTAAAAGAGTTTGTTAAAAAAACAAAAACATGCAGAGTCGAACATGAAGCCGCACAAAGCAGGCGGAGGAGTCGACTCTGCAACGATGCTGGAATACTGATATGTTCTGTGTGTGTGTGTGTGTGTGTGTGTGTGTGTGTGTGTGTGTGTGTTTTGGCAGATCTTGGACGTTGTATTTTATTTTAATATTGACTGATGGTTTGGGTCACCTCAAACACTGAAGCGGGTGGGGTTAAAGTCTACGGACGTGGCATTAGTTTCTCTGTCTTCCCGCCATCTTATTAATATATGTATGACTTGCTTGCCTTCTTATATCTTTCTTTATCCCTCCATTCCTCTCCTCCTGCTTGCTTCCTTTCTTTGTTCACTCTTGCTTTGCTTTCCCTTCTCTTCATTCCCTCCCATCTTTTACTTATTCTTTGCCTCTCCACCTTTCCCTCATTTCTGTCTTCGGCTCTCTTTTTCAGTTTCACCCTGCTCTGTTGTTTTGTCCACTTTTCCTTTCTCCTTCCTCTCTTTTTTCTCGTTCCTCTTTCCCTTGTACCATTTTCATTACATCCTTCTCTTCATCCTTCACCTACTTTCCCTCTCTATCCTTTCTTTCTACATACTTTGTGAAACCAGTGGAAATCTTAAGTTTGTCGCATCACTGTAATTGTTAGAAAGACTCTATTTTGTTGTAGTGCCTTTGACACCTGGAGGGGACACTGCTCTGATTGATCTTTGACCTCTAATATTTGACATGTTTATGGGATATAAAAGAAATAAAAATGACAGTAATAATAGTTTACTGCACTTAAGTGTAAGTTAACTTCTGTAAATTGAAATGGAGGGATTTTAATGTGATGAAACAGACAATTCATGTTATATCTGTGTGTTCCTCGGACACACGCCTGGAGAATGCACCTGCAGCCAGTATAACCATGACTATACAATGCTTCATTTACCTCTGTGTACTGGACTCTGTCAGGTTTTGATTGCCTGTGTTTGTCATCAATGCGGAAAATAATGAAATCTCGTACAGTCGGAGTTACATCAGAATCACATGCTGTATCGCTTACTGTGTCTCACAGTTACTGCATTATATCTATTACTGTAACTCTGTGTGTGTGTGTGTGTGTGTGTGTGTGTGTGTGTGTGTGTGGAGGTGCCCTCTTTGTGGTTTTGTCTAAACTGAATGTGTCTGTTTTGTCTGAACAGATGTTTCCTGTGGCAAGCTTTTAGGTAACAGCCTCACTAACACTGTGTTCGTGTGTGTGTGTGAGCTTGTGTGTGTGTGAGTGTGTGCAGACAAGCTCCAGTATTGTGGGGGGAAAACAATATATATATTGCATTTTAGGTTTTGCTGCCGTTCAGTCTTGTGCAGATTTTTGTTTTTTATTGAGATTGTTTTTTCTGTTAAAGTTACCGTGTTTGAAACACAGTGACAGATAGGCCTACAGGTCTGTTCTCTAAACGGCTGGAGAAATTTCTCACGCTGAATCTTTGGGGCTTCAGGGATGGATGTTGGAGATGATATTGATTCCCATGTTAACTGCTAGCGAGTCCTCGTGTCATCGAGACAGGTGTATACAGTCCAGGGTCCCAATGGTCATGAAATTCCTGGAAAAGTTATGAAATTAGCAAGACTCTTTTTTTAGGTCTGGAAATGGTTTGGAATTATTAGAATGTTTGGAAAAGTTTTGAATATACATTGTTCTGGTTGGTGTGAAATATGTTCATAGAAATCCCAAAACATGTCAACATTACGCAAACTACATACCTTGTATTACTCATTCAAAATGTACTCTGTAATTGCATGACCGTTGGCGTATGCAGCTCGTTGGCGACAGGACAATGTTACTATTATGTAAAGTTAGCAATTGCTAGCAGTTTGATTATCCTCAAATGTTTGGAAAGTGGAAAGTAAGTGCTTGATAATGTTTGGCTTTTGAACAAAAAATATCATGTGTGGCTCAAGAGAGAGGCAGAGATGTAGGTTCTGTATCAAAGCATTTGACGTTGGTTTCGTCAGCCATGCTAAAGGTAAAGTTCGAGACAACCAAAAGGTTGCTTGACAGACGGCCAGCATCAGCACATATTTCAGGCCTGCCATAGCCAAGCCACAAGGTTACCACCTTGTGTCTATTGTATTTGTACTCGCAAAGGTCTTCCATTCCATACTCCATGCTACATTTTTGCTACAGTGCCAGTGTTAGGACATAGCGCACTGGGGTAAGAGCCTTGTAATTGTGCCATATGATCATTATAGGCCTACCTGTTTTAAATGACTTAATTAAATAATGGTAATGGGGTAAGATATTATTGAAAAGTTATGGAGAAGTTTGGAAACTTCGTTGGTAAAATGTGTGGGAACTAGTACTCTGTATCGACAATTTATAAATTAAATTTGGGTTTACTGAGATATTTGAACTGTAAGACCTGGAAGTTGATGTGAACATTCTTGACGAGTCAGAAACTGGTAATTACGGTAACTCCAATTTATTTTATAATATTTCCAAGAACAAATCACATTAATTAACATTTCTGTAAATGTACCAGTGTCAGCCTGCTGGCTAATTTTCAACTGCTGTCCTTTGGCATGATGTTCCGAAACCAGTAAAACCAATGTGACATGAACGCAGCATTAGCCAAACTCAAGTGTCCACCTAAGATGTCGCCTCAAAACTTTCTTTCCATAGGACTGAGGGGAAACTGGCTGAACCTCCTGAAGTGAGTCAGTTTGAAAACACCTTTCTTTCTTTCTTTCTTTCTTTCTTTCTTTCTTTCTTTTCATTTCATTTGCTCGTTTTTGTAAATACAAGGAAATTATCAACAAAAACTTCACTGTGGCATCATCCAAGATTTGACTAAGCTGTGTATTTGGCTTACAAGTTTTGGGATACTGAAGACCACACTAATTCTTTTCTCAAATTAGGACATGAAAAGGCCAGATTTTCCCGTCAAGTTCGTAGGGGGACACTGGGCAGCATTGTCCAACTATAGGATATCTTTATTTTCTGTAATAATTTGAGAAATTCATGGGATGAGGAGTTCACACTGACAATCACAACACACCATATTTTCCACACGTTGGACAAAAAAGCTTAAATTTGACTATTTCAGGGCAGATATGAAATTATGAAAGAAAACAACAATAACATTAGATCAATAATGAAAAATAAAGATATTTTATTACATACAGTACCTCATAGACAGCATATAGAGCAGTGGTTTTCACACTTTTTGTGCCAGATGTCAAGCCAAAACCTCAAAGCACACCTGTATTTATATCTGTGCACAATAGCCTCTATAACATGTGTGTTACAACTCTTATTAGACCATCACATAGAGATATACATTTAACAGAAAGACAGTTAAATGTCTGAACAAAAAGTGGAGTAAAAGTTTGTTGATGGATGAAGGATGGATGTCATGACATATTAAGATGCTTGGATTGAGAGACATAGTTCATAGTGATAGTTTTTACAGAGAGTGGAAAGTTTTAAAAATGTAAAAGGTGTCATGAAGCAAAAAAGGACAAATGAAGGAAACACAGGCGTAACGCACACATTTGTTCATCATAAATCCATCCATCCATTCATTGTTCTGCAGATTATTACTTTAAAAAAACACAGAGCTAAATGCAGCTTAGAAAAACACCGTAATTGTAATGCGCTCCATCTTCCCTCCTTCTCTTATTTTCTTTTCCTCTCTTCTCTCATTCTTTAGCTCTCCCTCGTTCTCCGTCTCTCTCCCTCCACTTTACTTTAGTCTCTCTCTGCCTCTCTCTCTGTACCATATGGTGTACCATGGTACATTTAGCTTGTCAGTGATAATGGATGGCCATGGAAGCCCAGTTTTGCTTTAAGCGCTAGCTTGCTGCTCGCTGTCTCAGTGTGTGTGTGTGTGTGTGTGTGTGTGTGTGTGTGTGTGTGTGTTGGATGATGGCTGCTGATGCTTTCGGCTGTGGGATGAGGGATCATGAAGCAAAATCAGCCCTAACATGCACCCAACACACACACTCCCTTATACACACACACACACACACACACACACACACATACACGGGGCCTAGTTGATCATAGTCGATGCTGATGAGGTCACTTCCGTGCAGTTTCATTCGTGCAACCTGATTGGTCTATACAAGAAGGCTGAATGTGAATCTGATTATACATTTTACGTGATTTTAAAAAGGTATATGAGTGACAATATGTTTTCATACCAGCTTTGTTTGAAGAAGCACCAGTTTTAGAGGCTTCAAGTCAACCAATCACATGAATCCACTGTCCTCAACATTGAGTGCATGAAGCACCGTGCCCATTTCCTGGCAAAAATACCCGTTTCTGCTGAGAGTTGACTGAGAGTGACCGAGTGTGGATAAAGATTTACTGATAAACTCACTGACGGTCGATGTTTTAAAGGACTGCATTGAGATTTTTTGTCAAGTTTTTTTTTTTAAAAAGAGACAGTGCATGTATATTTTAAAGCTGCTGTATTGGATATTTATAGTAATGCATCAAGTGACATTGTAAAAATGACGCTACATTGTAAAAGGGGTCTTGTTGAAAGAGAGACAAAAATCAGGTCATGGAAAAAAGGGAGAGCATGGAATCAAATAAGACTAAGAGTTGAGGAGTGACAAACTTTAGAAGTGATTTTCAAAATGTGCATGTATAAAATATACCTATAAAATATGTATTTATTTTGGAAATATCAACCTAGTACAGGTCTAATGATATTTTATGGAATCAATAAACCAGGAGGAACCCTAAAGAGAGAACAGTGCTTTCTAAATGCATCTGAAATTGATTTCTGATTAATATTGAAAGTGAAACTTTGGTATTCTTAAACCTGGAACCTATTTTCCCATTTTGTTGTATCAAAGTGACTAATGGAAACAACAATTTTTGAAATTTGTCCAGTATTGAGAGAGAGTTCTGCAGCAGGCAGCAGCATATCAGGCTACTTCATAACCACTTCATGGCACCACAATTAAGGTTCACTAAAAGTGCTGACACTGACACTGATAGGCTCAGTTATTATTTAAAGTGTCAGACAACAGTGAAGAAAGGATCCCATCAGAGACCTCTTTGTTAAAGAGTAAGATCCTTTTTGTTTAACCAGAAACAACCCCAAAGTCACAATTTCCAAACCCACCAGACTCCTTTTAAACAGTAATGTTCGCATGTGTAGAGCCAGCATATTTTCACATCTAACTGGGTGAATTAAGGGTTTATTTCAACCAAACCAAAGTTGGTGATTGTTGGAACAGCGAAAAGACAAACCAAGAAGGTTTTTGTGAGTTTTATTTGTTTTTGTTGACTTAAAATTAAGTGTATTTTACAATGATAAAATATTGTTTATTTAATTGTTTCTTCTTCTTCTTCTTCTTCTTCTTCTTCTTCTTCTTCTTCTTCTCATTATTATTATTATTATTATTAAAGGGTCAACTACAAGCGGACAAACAATTATCCAAAAACAAAACAAAACAAAAAAAACAGTATGAATATACTTACAGAGAGTATTGTGGGTTTACAGCAGTTTAAACATCACGACTTAAGACCTTCTATTCCTCATTATTCTTTTTACAAACAGTGTGTACCCTATGAAGTTTTCTTTAACTATTTTACATTGTGAAAAAGGGATGTGTAACAAATTGGGAGACATTCCAGTCCACTTGGTTCAGGGACCAGGCATTCTTGAAGGGATCTATTCATTTGTCAGTTCCAAAAAATGTTGCCATGACTGTTGTACATATTTAGATCCAGTTTGACCATAACTTTGTGAATCGAAAAAAAGTTACTAGAATGTTATTTGAAAAAGTTAAAACATTATTGTTTATTTAATTGGAGTCTGATGGATTTGGCAATAGCTATTTCCAGGCTGTTTCTGGTCAAAAAATCGAATCTTATCCTATAACAAAAAGGTCTATCTCTGTTACCCTGGAAATCCAGAGTTCTCGCGAGAGCACAATTTGAATTTGCTCAGCGAGTCACTCTGGCAATCAGTAATGATGCTCATTACCTATGCCCAAGAAACCAAGCTGCACCAGTCACATCGGTGTATCTGATATAGGCGGGCCAGAGGCGAGCTAAACCACATCGGTGTATCTGATATAGGCGGGCCAGAGGCGAGCTAAACAGATGCCGACAGCGCTGCAACAACAAAGTCCGGAATCAGTCAGTAAACACTGCAATATGGCTATGGATGAACACTAGTTGTTTGAAACTGCTTTGGCCGCTACAATGAACGAGTTAGACTTGGCCTTTTCTCTAAAAGAGGAACAGAAGACGGCGCTCGAATCTTTCCTTTGCAAGAAGGACGTTTTTGCTGTTTTGCCGACCAGATACGGCAAGAGTCTAATCTACCAGTTAGCTCCGCTGGTAGCTAAGCTCTGGATACGTCACCCCGTGTATTGTTCTGATTGGTCGTAGTGTTATCCAATTGCATGCAGTGATATTTTCAAATGCATTTTCAATGCTTGGTGCCGCCCCTCAAGTTGGGCCATTTGCATTACTCATAAATAGGGTCTGGATTTCCAGGCTATATCTCTGTAGGAATCCTTTTCGTAACTTAATATAAAAAATCTGATCCTGTCAGTGGCAAAAACGAACGGACATGAATGGACATAAATTGATAGAGCCAAACACCCTGAGTGGTTACATTGCAGATTGTAAAAATAAAAATATTAATCAAGTCCTTTTCCCAGGCTGTCACTTAGTGTGTTATTGATCATTAATATGTTACTATCTCAAAGCCTGATGATCGTGATGGTGATCAGGGCTGGAAATCCTCCTCCCCGCTGGCCAATCAGTGAACAGATCTGAGCCTCTTCCGCCTTGTCAAACATGAAGAGAAAAAACAGCTTTCCCCCCACTTTGACTCAGTACAAACCCCTCAGTTATCCCTGGCATCGCCCCCATCATCGTCAGAATCATTATCAGCAACAAAGCGATGAGCTGAACTGAGTTTTGAAAAGAAAAAGAGCAGAATACAAGAACAGGATGCCTCCTCTTCCTCCTCTAGTCCTCATCCTTCCTGCGTCCCTTTTGAGAAGTGGAGTGAATGAAAAGCAGGGACAAAGGCACGAGACAAGAGACTGTGATTGTGTGTTAATACGAGAAGGTGCTTTCATTCCTGCAGTGCCCAAATTGTCTGTGTGCTGATGGTTCTTCTGTTTTTTGTCCAAATTGTATTAAGTTTTAAGCACAGAAGAACATTTGTACAAATATAGTGTGACACAGAAACACACAAAGCATAAATCAATAACAGAAACAAGATTGTTGATGTTGATGTTAATGGATTTTAATTATCTTGTTTCGTTATCTAATTTAGAACTTTTTTAGAAGGAGGAAGTTGTGACAAGATGCCCTTCGCCAAATCACTAAGATTATCAAGGACTGAAACAGGAACTTATTTTAGCACTTGGATTAAAACAGTGGTTCCCAGCTGGTCCAGCCACAGGGTCCAGATTTCTCCTTAGTCATTAGTTCAAGGTCCACAGAGTTTAATACATTCAGCATCATACTTGTGTTTGGCCATGTCGTTGAGCTAGTTTACTGTCTCTGTCAAGTGTCCATTGTCGTTGAGCTAGTTTACTGTCTCTGTCAAGTGTCCATTAGTCAGTCACTCTACAGCAGGAAATGGCACTTCAAAATAAACACTCTCTGCTGGAAATTCACTGTGCTGAAAAATAAAGTGTGTTTTTTACAAAGTCACTTGCGGTCCATTCAGAATGGACTTGCGACCCACTCTTGGACTGCGACCCACCAGTTGGGAACCTCTGCGTTAAAGGACTGGTTGCATCAGAAAGTGTCTCTGCAAAATATTTGGTTCCAGAAACTTGGTGATGTAGTGACTACTCGGAGGGCTAGCTGGTGAAGTAATGTCTCTGTAGAGCTAGCTAGTGTTAGCTAGCGCTCGTCAGTCTCAGTACCTACTGGAGATGTTCTCTTTACTCATCTGTTTAGCTCTGATAGTTAGCAAACTGATCAGCGTGTCAGCTTAGCTTGGTCACTAATGGGACAATTAATTCACACAGTACAGTCTGAAAGGCGATCCTCTTTTGTGGAGTAGTTTATACTCCAACAGAGGAAGCTGAATGTGGTTCATACACCGGATGTCCCTGTGGCCAGTTGAGTACATGCAAGCGTGCATTGCGGATAGTTTACTTTGTAACATGAACAGAGTTTTTCTACTAGGGTTGTAATGGTACACAGAGGTCATGGTTAGGGTCATACCTTGGTTTAGGAGTCATGGTTCAGAGTGAATTGGGTGCAGTAGGAAAAAAGCATGTCTTTTAATTAATTTGCATTGTTCCCACTAGCAACTTTAGTAAACTATTTTTATCATACGATAAAAGGAACATCTCAAGCAAACTTTCAAACAATGAAAAACATGTTCCCAGCAGGCTGTAAAACTGAAACGTGTCTCTTATGAGGTGAAACTGAAAAAAAACATGCATTAGAAAGAGTGTTTCAAGTCATTCACCTGACTATATGTCAGTGTAAATGCCAGCTGCTTCAGTAATTGTTTTGTCCCTTTCTGCTCAAGGCCTCCTGAAAGCAGTGGGGGCAAGGAGTTGGGTTTTTTGGGTGATGCCATTGAATGTGTGTTAGCATGTTCAGTGTGTTTCTATGGCGTGGGTGGGACAACACACTGTCCTCGTCTTATACACAGCTCTCTCTCGTACTGTTGTAGCTGATCTGGAACCCACAGGCGGGTCTTCCAACTCTAAGGTTTCATTTGTGCTCACCATAGTTGACTGACTCTTTGGTTGCATGCATCAATCTATATACCATGTATTCAACAGAAAGGCGATAGAAAAACTACCTTGAAGTGTGGCAATGTGATAGTTGGGGGTGAGGGGGGATTTCTGATTTGAGGTAAAGATTAAGAAAATATTGATGTACCTTTTTTAATTTACTGACTTAAAACCTATACACAATTCGTCATGGAACACAGAAACATGTTATCACATCTGAGATGGATCAGTAATAAATTGCAGCTGAATTGAATTGTATCAAATCAGTGACGACGGTGCATCATATATGTAGTGGCACTGAAGCCAGAGGTGACTGAAATCCTCTCCTCTCCTCTCCTCTCCTCTCCTCTCCTCTCCTCTCCTCCCTCTCCTCTCCTCTCCTCTCCTCTCCTCTCCTCTCCTCTCCTCTCCTCTTTCCCTGCAGCTGTGTTCTCCTTTCTCTCTCCAGCTGTTGCCAACCAATCACCTGCTCCCCCCTCGAACACACACACACACACACACACACACACACACACACACACACACACACACACACATGCACAGTATAATTATAGGAGACGGGGAGCTGGNACACACACACACACACACACACACACACATGCACAGTATAATTATAGGAGACGGGGAGCTGGCTGGGGATTCATTTGAACACACGAATGAACGAAAAAGGGACGATTTGCATAGAGAACCCAAAGAGAGGTGATCGATCAGGAACAAACGATTACTACTGATTGATTTTTTCTTTTATTCTGATGTAGTTCTATAAATAGTGCTTCATCTATGCGATTAGTTTATTGAGAGAATTCATAGCAATTCTGATCATTGTCATTTATCAGAAAACCACCACACACTCTGGATTCGTTGAGGATTTTTGCTCTGGGAGACTGTGATGGACAATGTCTACTATTTTATGATATTTTATAGGAAAACGATTAGTCAATTAATCTGAAAATGAAATGGGAAAAAGAGAAACGCTCCTTAGCTGCAGCCCTAAATAAATAAGATGTACCAAAAGATTAAATGAAGAAGGCAAATAAACATCTAATTAACTGTAATTTGGCATTATTTTGTGCTGAATTCCAAAAGAAAAATCCATGAGTATGAAAATAGTTTACACACTCATCAGTCATCCCACACAGAGCGCAGACTGACCTTCATGATGGAGGATCACCACAGTGAGGAGCAAAAGGCTGAGGACAGACCTGAAGGAGGAGAGGGGTGCAGAGAGCACAGAACCTGAGAAAAAAAAAAAAAAGTAGAGCAGACAGGCTGCCAGAGTAGCCCAAAAAGTTTCCCTGCGTATCACTGCCTTAATGTCCCGACCGTTGGTTGGTTTCCATGGCAGCAGACGAGGGTAAAGTGGTAGCTTTTCCCTTTTTTCCCACGCTTCCAGGGCCGTGCCATGTGAATGCAGCGGGCAGAGTCTGTGCTGGCACACACTGAATGGGAACGGAGCTGACAAAGACCTGAAAAACCATGCTGTTAGTGTTAAACCGCCCCAAATCTGCCAGGGTGACCAGTTCAAATCCCGCTCGACCTCGGTACATGGAGCAAGGCCGGGACACTGCTGGGTGGGTTGACTCCCACCTAAGAAATTATAACAATAGTCTGTCTAAGAAGGTGATGGGGTTTTGGTAAAATACTTTGCTTCAGCTCTTGTTTTGTGTGCATGATTTAAAACACAAACAGTTGCTGTTTACTCACCTCTGCATCTCCAGTCTCTCAGCCTGGTTTCACTCCGAGAGTGTCAAAAACCAGCGCTTGGTCAGAGGCCCTTAGTGTCAAATATGCATCCACAATACACTATTTGGCATTTATATGAAAATTACTGGGCTTTCAAAAAACTTTAACATAACCCCATCTGCATCATTATAAGACAAGAAAGGCCACTTAGGTAAAAACTCAAGGTTGAATCGACTCACGTGACTTACCTCAACCACAATCTTTTCTTAACCCTAACCAACTACTTTTGTTGCCTAAACATGACCCCAACCCCCTTCTGTCTCAAGATAGAATGCAAAAGTTTACCCCAGAATCTTTATAAGGACATTGGGGGTTTACGCCCAAGCGTCAAAATACAACTAGTAAGGATGAGGTAAATTCAGGTTTCCTCAGCAGTTCAAATATGCATTGTTGTTTGGTGGTTGTCTTCTTTGGCCAGGGCCAGTGTGTGAGTAGCCTTACCAACACATTCGCACTCGAACCTCATCACATATCGACATTTGGTCATGGACTTTCCACGTGCAGATACGATGTGCAGGGTACACTGGGTGCGTTGGTTGTTGACGTTCTGGGACGTCATGTCAAGTTCTGCCTGTTACATGCATTGTCTTCTTTCAGAATAGACTTCTGTTTTTACAGGAACTTTACCGTTTAAATATAGTCTATGTTTTATGTCCTTCAACAACAAATGTATATGGTTGGGTTTAGGAAAAAATAACAGGGTTTGGCTTTATAATCTTATGTGACACGAACACCACTCTCCCAGGTGTTTGTTGGACCCACCCACTGCCCAGAAATATATGTCTGCCTAAACTAGCTTCCTTTTTTCTTGTAACATGTTCATAGCAATTTATTAACAAGTGACACCAGATAAAAAGCAGTGTGCATACTTACCAACCGTGAGACCTCGGAAGTAGGTAGGATTTCAAAACCAAAGTGGGGTGTGTGGGGGTCCTTTCCCAAAAAAAAATCACGTTTCAGGCTGTTTGCTGCATTCTGGTGACCTTTAAAGAATGCACATGACAAAATAATTACTTCACTGCCACAGCATTTTAATATCAAACAGTTTTAATTCTCCTAATAATTCTCAGGAAATAATGAGACTAATTTTACCTCTGGCAATAACTTGCATCAAACTCTTTCATCGCAACGTACAACTCCCTTCCTCGACAGAAAATTCAACACAGCGGTTTTTACAAAATGCATGCCCATTTCCTTTAAAAATGTACACAAGAAACTTGAATTCTTCTTTCCAGGACATCTGAAATTTGCATATATCTTTCTCTTAGTACTCTCTCCATTACTCACTGAGGAGGATGAGGTTCGAGCAGCCCTCTTCTGCATCATGTGCATGCCAGGTGTAGCTGTATAGTTGTCTCGTTGGAAACAGAAGACTTGCAGTTGAAGGCCTTATACATGCTGCACAGTGCCAGAAAAAGGTTGTGACAACGAAATGGAAAAAAAAAAAGGTGTGAAAATTTATTATAAATCGGGAGAGTTAGTGGAGAATTGTGACCCCGGGGGGAAACTGTGAGAGGGCAATGAAAAACGGGAGTCTCCTGGGAAAATCGGAAGGATTGGCAAGTACGGCTGTGTGTCACTTCTTTTTAATTAGCTAACTGATTTTATTTTTATATAAATGCCAGCTATGGTGGTGTCGAAGCCATTTTGTCAGTGGTTTGTCCGCACTTCTGTGGTTCTTATGAACAAGTGGGGGACATTGTAGCTGTTGAAAATACTGAGTTTCTCTTGGAGTTACAGTAGGAGGTCGACGTGAAAAGTGTTTACCAAAGCCTATTTTGTTAATCATATATGGCCGTCTAAAAAAGTGAGGTGTAATTAGAAAGACTATATTATGCTCATACTTTTTGTTTCATTGCCTTTCAGCAGGTGATAACAAATTAATGTTGTTGTTTTGGAGCCTCTGAGCTTATAGAGCTGTTTGCTACACATTTTAATCACTGACCTGTGATTGGTGAATTTTGATAAAGCCTAATGGAGCCCACATTGTAATTATTCTAGTTATTATAGCTGATATGGGTATTAACTTTATTTATTCCTAATTTGTTAAAGAAAGCAGGTGACTGCCATCTCTGAGTTTCTACGTAGGCGCTCAGATCTCTCCTCCCTCCTCTGTCCCCGTCCTTTCTCCTGCTGTCCGTCTATTTCCACCCTCCTCTCCTCTCCCTCGCTGTGTGATGTCAGGTGGGGTCTGCCCTGCTGTGATGAAGCCGCTCTGATCACCGGCTCCCGAACAGTGTGTGGGAGCAGATATGTCATTATTCTGCAGCCAGGTGGTCGCGCTGAAATCACACAGAGCACATCAGCGATGTGATGCACCTCCCAGGTCTACAGCTATACCTCATATTACAGCCATCCAGGTGTTCAAATGCAGAGACATTTGTCTAAATACAGGTATTAAGTTGGGAGTCAGGGTGGAGGAAGGGGAGGAATGGGTCCATCATTGATGGCAGGAGAGATAAAATGAGGAAGGAAGAGGAGAATGTGGAGGAAAGTGAGGGAAAAATGTCATACTTACAGTCCTGCTCACCATAATTGGCACCCCTTCATTTTTTGCATAACCTGTTCAATATCTTCAGAAAGAAATAGAAATGTACCAAATTTATTTCATCAAGATCTTTTAATTGCAGGTCCAAAGTAATTTAACAAAGACAATTGTTTTTTCAACTTACATATTGTAATTTCAAAGGAGAAACAGAAAAAACAGCATGTGCGGCAATAACAGCACCCCTCTTTAATATTTGGTTGCACACCCTTTGGCAGCGATGATAGCCTCTAAACGTTTCTTGTAGCCATCTATAAGCTTCTTGCACTTCCCAGCTGGTATTTTCTCCCACTCTTCCTTTGCAATTTGTTCAAGCTCTTGAATGTTTGCAGGGTTCTTTTCCCCAATGGCAGTTTTCAACTCACCCTAAAGATTTTCAGTCGGATTGAGATCAGGACTCATTGCTGGCCATTTTAAAACAGTCCATTTTTTTCCTTTTCAACCATTCCTGCGTGCTTTTGGATGTATGCGTTGGGTCTTTGTCTTGCTGGAGGACCCATGATTTTCGACTCAAACCAAGTTTTCTTACACTGGGTAGGACATTTCGCTCCAAAATCTCTTGGTAATTCTCTGATTACATGATTCCTGTGATACAGACAAGGCCTCCAGTACCAGATGCAGCAAAGCAGCCCCACAGCATTACGGATCCTCCACCATGCTTAACTGTTGGTAGGGTGTTCTTTTCCTTATAGGCTTCATTGCGCTGTCTGTAAACAAACTGTTAGTGTGCATTGCCAAAAACCTCTATTTTTGTTTCATCTGTCCACAGAACATTTTCCCAGAAGGATTGTGGTTTGTCCAGGTGCTCTTTGGCAAAGATCAGTCGTTTCTTTTTATGTCTTTTCCTCAGCAATGGTCTCTTCCTTGGCCTTCGCCCATAAAGCCCTGCTTGGTTTAGTGTGCGGCGTATGGTACTTGTTGAAACCATGACCCAGACTGTTCCAGGTTGGCCTTCAGGTCTTTGGATGTTTGACATGGTGTTTTTTCCACCATTCGCACCAACCTTCGACTTCTCTCATCAACTTTTCTCTTTCCCCCACGTCCAGGGAGGTTCTTGACAGTCCCATGCTTGGCTAACTTTTTAATAACACATACGCACTGTTGAAACAGGGATACCAAGTTCTTTGGAGATGGCCTTATACCCTTTGGAGGTCTTGTGTTTGCTAATAATAGCACTACTGATGTCCTCAGACAGCTCCTTTGTCTTCACCATTGTGACAAAGGAACAGGGAATAACAGGTGGCTTTTTAAAACACGCAAGTCATCATTCATTGGCTAATTCATGTCACATGGGCACAGACAATTTATCACAGCTGATTCTCGTTTGTAATTTACCACAGGTGAGTCATAATGTGTTTCCATACTGATTTATAGCAAAAGGTGCCAATACCAGTGTCACAGCAAGCTTTAAGTTTTTCTATTTTTTCATCCCATTGTTTATTGTTTTAAATTGTTGTTTATCATTTGCTCTTTTATATCAAACACGAGTTCTCTATAGAAAAAAGTTGTTTCACTTGATTAATTTTCTTCAGGAGATATTCCACATTACATACTTACCTTCATGGGTGCCAATAATTGTGAGCAGGACTGTAGGAGGTCAATTCAAACAAGAGTTCTTTCTCAAGTCCATAATTTCTGACCTGATCTGAAACAGATCCAACCCACCCATCAATTTATACATTTTCAACAAAAGAGGTCTGAGTACATCTGGCAATGCAGCTGGACCCAACCAATGGCCCAATGGCCCATGGTCATTTCTGGTATGTTAAGATTCAAATAGAGGAGGACTACTCAGCTTTTTTTCCAACATGATGTCAGATGATCATGGTGGTTCACGTGTGAGCAGCTGACAATACTAACTCTTATAAGATTAGGCATCAGATCTTTAAGTTTTAAAAAAAAAAATCAGTTTATGAGAAGAGAAAGCCATGGTCCGTGGTTATTTTTTCTGTAGAACTTTTAACAGAGACCCTGCAGTACTGCCACAACAAAGACCCTTCATTATACTGGCTTTGCTTTTTTACATGAAACCAAACAGACCCGGCATAGAGCCACACCAGTATGTGATTTAAGGTGCTTTCAGACCCAGAGTTCTCTTGCTTTGGTCCGATTCAGGGGCTTATTTTGTTACAAAGTTGCCTAGAGTTGGTTCGTGTTCTCACGGCAGCATTTACAAGCGGACCAGATCAAATACCTGCACGAGAAGGCTGCTCTTGATTGGTCAGAATTTCCATGCAGGAAAAATCCAGGAAGTAAACAAAATGCTGAAGAAGAGTACACTTGCAAGATAAATGTGACACTTTCTAATGTCACAATGGAGGGACAACTACGCAGGTTGATTTTAGCGCTGCTCATCGTGGACTATATTGCTGTCATTGTTCATTTTAGTCAAACCATACAGTTTGAAAACAAGGCGCGGCTCCAACTAGAAAACAGTGTTTTGATGCATTGGATGTGCTGAATGTGCATATTAAGGCAGTACAGGAGGAGGTGCACATTAATAATCCTCCAGGACTGTAACATGCTCATGTTTAACCCAAACAATGTGTCATGTGACTACAGTTGGCTCAGATCAAGGTCGGAACACGTTCTCACCACAAATGAACCGCACCAGAGTTTGTTTGTAACCGGATTTCAAGAAGGACTCGGTCCGGTTGTTTTGGTGCACACCTGAGTGCGATTGCTGTGTTCACACCTGCCCAAATGAACCGCATTAAGGGGACAAATGAACTTGAATTGGATTGAATCGAATCAAACAGGGCTGGTGTGAAAGCACCCTTAGTCAGCATGCTGGCATTTCAGAAGCAGAAGAGGCTTAAGGGGTGTGACGTTCTGTGTTAAGTGTGACACATAACATACATGTTGGGCAGCGCTTCCTAAACAATAACAATGGCATAACATGATCATTTACTGTCCATGTTATATGGCGATGATCTTGTCCTCCGCTCAGAAGATAAGGAGCTCCCGGACCTCAATGTATTCCCAATTTGATTATATTGTCAGTTGCTGTCCTTCTTCTTTCAGTTAGCCGCTAACTGCTGCTAGCTGCTTTTCAAATCGTCAGACTTCAGTTCGGCCCTGTTACAACCTCCGCTGCTGGCTTACAGGTGAAACGCCTCTGTCCCCCCATTCTGTGTTTGTTCCTTTTATACAGAAAATAACAGCGCAACTTTCCCACGTTGAACAGTGTCTGCTCTCCCCAGTCATAACAGAAGGAAGAAATAAAATGGACATAAGATAAAAGATTTCAAGTACAATTTAAAAAGCAGAGAGAAAATACTGAATATGAGTCAGCAAGGAAGAAGTAAAACATAAACAATGAAATGAAGAGGAAACATAATTTTTACCAAAGGAGAGTACATGGTGAGGAAAGAATGGAGGAGGAAGAGGAGGAGAAATGATCAGAGACAGACAGCCATGACAGTGACAGGAGAAAATCAGAGTGTGATTTTGAACCACAGGATCCTTTGACCTTTGACCCCTCCAGTCTGACAGCACCTGACCCATCATCCATCTCTCCGGGGTCGCCCCTCGTCCTCCTCCTCCTCCTCCTTCTCCTCCTCCTCCCCTTCCACAGAGACTGAGAGAGAGGTTGAACAAGGCAGGAAAAACACTGTCACAGTTTCTGCTCCCATCTACGATCATATCGATCAGATTCACTCCACAAGATCAAGACTCTTACTTATATTTTTTCCTTGAAATGAATTACTTCATCTGTGTACCTGTATACTATCAAATTAGATATTAAAAGCTTTGATGAAAAAATGCAACATTATCTAAGAGATTTGATAGTTCAGTTAGATGTGGTCGATTTGTTAGCACCATTGGCTCTGCTAGCTCTGTTAGCTTTGGTGGTCTGTTCAAGCCTGAAAAACAGTTTCTGTTCTTCAAAAAACTAAATTTAATCTTGAATTAACCCAATTTTTAAAGACATAACTAGTAGAAATACAAGTACAAGTATCCACTTGGACTCTAAGAGGAGCCAATGAGAATTATTGGTCGATCAAAAGTCACTTTCGTTGTTACTCAAGAACTCATATGCTAACTATGACAAAATTTCACACAAATCTCCAAGAGGATAAAATGAAGAAGGAATGACATTTTGGGCTCTAGTTTCCCGGTGCAGCGCAGGTGGCACAGGGTGGCGAACCCCGCGCAGAGCTAGTTTCGAGCAGCGCAACCCGAGGCACGCTCAGTTTGGTAGTTTGGCAGACCGAGGTGCGCTGAGATGGGTGTGGCGGCGCAGCAGGGGGAGGTGTCGACAGATCCAGCTTGGCGCAGTGACAGTTTTGTGCCAAAAGGCTTCGCTGAAGGTGCGCTAAAAGCTCGCCATCTGAAACAAGGTCTACTGTCAGTGCAGGGGGAGCGCAGCCGGTGTAAGCCGAAGTTTGGCTGACCGGCGGACAGTGCGCACACGTCACCAAAACCTCACAGGCAGGTTTCCAGAATATCAGGCACATTAACAATGCACTAAATACCCAAAAAAACACTATTCAATGCAACTATCTGCAATCAGCACATACATGTATCTCTATATCGACTGTCCCGTCACATCTGATGTCAGATCAAAGGGGATTGGCACCGTTTGGCACGTTTGGCACGCGTAATGGAAACCCAACCTGATTTGATTAACACAGCTGCAAACTAATGAGTTCACATCCCTCTCAGCCAACCACAAACAGCCACAGCATCAGATAGGGAGTATATATTCAGCATCTGTCATCTTAGAAAAGTCAAAAGAAAAGAAACAGAGTGAGACTGCGAGAGAGAAAGAGAGAGCGCGCGCACACGAGAGAAACGCAACATTGATTTACAATTGTGGTGACCTCCTCCCAGGCTACCTTTGCATCATCAGCCCGTGGAGGTCTGCTCGCAGTTCCGTATATTCGGACACTGCGAGCTTGGACCTCCCGGACCAAAACATCAGTTTCCTCCTGGGAGAAGTTTGGCCGTCTGACGCTGCTGCTCTCTTCTGCCATGGCGAATTGAGTAAACTCTCATTACGCCTTCGCGCGGCGCATTTAAGGGCGAGGAGAGGGGCTCATTTGATTGGTGTGATGTGTGTAAAACCCACTCCACGCCTTCTCTCCTCCCTCTTTCCGACTTGCGCCGGTAGGAGGGACGGAGGTGGGAAAGAGGAGTAGCTGCACCAGGCACACGGTGTGCCAAACTTACAAAATCCGCCTGGCCACACCCAGTTGGCGAAGCGCAGGTGCGCTGCGCTCCCGCTGCGCCCGGTCTGCGAAACTAGAGCCCTTTATATCCAAAAAGGTTCAACTTTGCTGTGACATCACAATGTTCTGTAAATACATTTTTGCAGCCGTCTGTGCTGATCTGGGTTGAAGATGTGTGTGAAGCATCCAGGTTTTAGAATTTGTAGCTTCTTTACCACAACATCCATACATGAGGCGCTGTCTACTGTCCTGGCTACAGCTTTGTGTTCTGGACTATTCCTCTGGTGGTCCACCACATGCTCATTGATTTTGCTAATATTTAGCTTCAGGTGTTTGTCGTTGCACCATTGGACAAAGCTCTCTAAAGCTCTCTTTTGAATAAATAGTTTTCTAAGTGAAGACAACATGTTTCTCGCACATGTCATCATACATGTCAAAATAGTGATATCTTCAAATTGTCCAAAAGATACATTGAATACCTTTTGATAAATTCCCCCAGTCTTCACTACTGATGAGTCTGTACATGGATGTAAACTACAACTTGACTGGTTGGTGGAGGCAAATTTGCCCTATCAGTAAGGGGGCTGGGGGTCCTTATGCACCCTGCTGATACAATTTTCTTCGTTTTTTGTAATACTCAAGGAGTCTAGTCAACAAATTTTTATGTCCCTAACTTAAAATATCGTCCGTTCTATTTGCGGCCATCATAGATTTCTTACAAAAATTGAAAATCGGCATCTTCTCGACATCATGTAGAGACAAATGACTTTTTCTGCATAACTTAAACATTGGGAATTGATTGAAAGGGTTATTGTCATGATTCTAATACCTAAGATACATTAATACTTTTATTTATTATTTATTTATTTATTTATTAAAAAGTGATAAATGTACACTAATAATCTGGCATGCTTGTTTAGGAGTGAGAGGGTTATTATCATACATCACATATATATTTGTTTTTGGTAATAATTTTGTGCTGCATGATCCAATTCTGATGCTTGTTACTAATGCTATCACAAATTTTCTTTTTGTAGAATTAGGTGGAACTGGTGTTAGTTAAACATACCTGTGTACATATAGGCAATGACCTCATCTAATTTCTGTCTAATTAATACTGTCCTAGAACATGTGTAGTGCAACTCACTTGCAAACTGATGGCATTTCTGAGTAGACAAAGTTAACTATGTGGCATGTCCAGCTAAGACATATGGTAACTGCTGAAAGCCTGTGAATAAAATGAGAGAAATGGTCTTGGATTCAAAGGGTTAAGAAAGCTGTATCCATAATTCACATGAACAAGGGTGATATTTTATTATATGTAGGACGTAGGTGTGAGAGTGTCTACCTGCGGAAGGTCAGGAGACACATACATCTTTTTCTGTACCATAAAAATGAGCCATGCTGGTGTTCAGCACTCACTTTGTTTCCCGGCCTGTTCCTGTGTGACACATGAAAACCTTGCAAGCTTGAATGCTGCATCTTTATTTAGTCAGACAGTGTCAGTGAACAACACTCTGCCGTGTGGCTCTCGCTGCTCATTGTGCCGCACTTTAATACTTCCATATTGTGCTGCTAATTCAGAATTTCACACCTTTTCTCTCGTTGCTACCTCTCTCTTTGTCTCTGTGCGTCGTTCGCCTTCCGTCTCAACCCCGAAGACAAGAGGAAACGTGTTAAATCCACCTCTAAGAACCTTTTTAATTCAACATTAGCAGTCGTCATCTGTCTGCCGAACAATACCCAAACACAATTTACAGCTACATGGAGCATCCCGCCTTTGTTTACTCTGCAGCTAAATATTGTTCCATCAATAATGGACTCCAAACACAGAATCAGGCTTTTAGTTTTAGGTAATCCTGAATGTTTTACAGGAGATTTTTTTTTTTCTTTTTGCCGTGTTTTATTGTCTTGGGAGCATAATTGGAGTATGCTGTTTCCTTCATTTGTTTTAGGTTTTAGGAGGAACATGGGCTCAGTGCCTCATGGATGTAACTCCAGATGCTATTGTGTCCGAGGTTTTTGTGGAAGTGTTGCCCGAAATCCTCAAGACAAAGGCAGCAGATATGGAAGGGAAAATATAAACCCTGGAAAGAATCAAATCCTCCCAAAATTCTCATTCGGCGACACTTATGAAAGGAGGACGGGGGGTTAAACTGGAGCACGGAACAAGGTGATGTCCAAAAAAGAAAAGGAAAAAAAAAAACACGTCAACGCAGCAGTCTACCCAAACCTCCTGCAGTGTTTCAGGTGCCATGTTTTCTACTTCCTCCCCCTACCCTCCCATCAGATCAGAGCGAAATAAAGACATTGATAAATTCACGGATGGGTGTGAATGTTGCCAAATCGAGTCAGACCCCGACCAAAGTAAACGCCGTGCCACGGAGCGAGAAAAGAGAAGGAGAAAAGAGAAGGAGGGATGGAGGGGGAGAGAAGATTTGGGGCTCTAATGCCAGCCTTATGCGTCTTTTAGTCGTTTCCGCCGTCGGGGCTTGGCACCGGCACGGCGCTGTCAGCCAGCCAACAAAAATCTGCAGTGCCTGCCGCATTTCAGCAGCCCTGTTTTGTCTGAGACCAACACACACACACTCACACACACGCACAAAAAAAACACACGGCGACACACTCACGCAGCATACACACTCTGTGCTGCAAATCGGCGACGTTTTTCTTCCCGAAACCGAAGCTTCGTGAAAGAAAATGTAGAAATTCAGCCACAGAAAATTCCTTAAATCAAAGGAAGAAATGTATTTTCTTCTTGAGCAGAAACACCTTGAACAAGATTTTTTTCCTTCCTGTTTTGCAGTGCCACAAACACACCACGCTGCTGTGGAATATTAATATGAAATATAGTTTTCCTGCAGTTTGGAGGCTTTGGGGATGTCGCCCTGTTTGTCGCCTCGTTGTTGTGTTGTTTGTCTATTGATTCCAGGGTGGAGGAGGGGTGAATGAGTGTGATGGGATGAGGTGTTGGTGGTGGTGGGGGGGTTGGATAATGAAGGCTGTTTGGTAACGAGGGAAGGGGGGGACCGTTGGGTCTCATACACATGAACAGGGAACAAGTGTCATGGCTGCTGCTGAATTTGAATCCGAATCCATCTGCTTCACAACCACACAAACATACCAACAATTTTTCTGATACATACATGCAAATATAGTCTCTCTGCTAGAAAAATATACCGTTACCTAAAAAGAAAAAAACACCAGCGTCAGTGCACATCACTCATTACGTGTATCCCCTTTCAACAGTTAAGCAACCGCCTTTTTAGATTCCCCCAAAGATTCATCACCACCAAATCGAAACAAGCATTAGTTCCTAAAAAGTTGACATTTTAGAGATGAATCTGTCTATGTCCCAGTGCCACATTGCATAATAATTGCATGCATACACATTGCATATATACTAATAGTATATAGTACTTACTTTATAATAATTGTCATTGCATTGTGTCTGGCGTTAGTATACACAAAACCAATGGCTGCAGATCTAAGAGTGGAGGGCTGTGTGCTGTACAGTTGGTAAATCCCTTTGAGGCATATTTGTGATTCTGGTCCATATAAATAAAGTGGACATGACTGTTCTCCTGTGTCCCAACAGGAAATGATACACACATGCTAACAGATGTCAGTCAAACTGCAGCTTTGAAATGCCAATTTCACAAAGCCAGAGAGCAAATGGTTGGTTTTTTTTGCAAAGACTGTATGCTTATCTTTTGTTTGCTGTTTCACCACCATCAGCTCCCTCACTTCCTGTCTTCATAGCATGTGTGGGACGATAGCATCAATCAACAACACTTGTAAAAAATGAAGGGTTGCTGTAGCTATTATTTTTTCCTTAACCTTCGTCTGTTTTTTGAAGGTCGTAATTCTCAGTTTAAGTTTACTAGGCCTAAGTTGTGCCCTTTAAAATGTCCATAATGGAATGATACCAGTCTGTGTCATGTATAAGGAGTGCAACCGAAAGCTGTCATTGTTCTCTGTGTCTGTCGAGTCAAGTTTATGCAGTGAGGGCCACAAAATGATTGGAAAGCAAATTAAGCTAAAAAAAAAAAAAAAAAAGTCTTTATTGTCTGTGTGACCAAAATACCTCAATATCGATAAAATCATCAACATTAAGCAGCGCTCACTGAACGTGTTTCACCAGTGGCTTCTTCAGGTTCGCTCAACAGAATCACATGAACACACAGGTGTGCTAAATATACACGGGTCACATGACTAATTACCACAGTTATTTCACTTTTCTGTTTTGATATGTTTTTTCTTTCACATTCTTCAGAAACTTTTCAAAAGATAATTTACAGTTCATCCAAAAAGCAGAATAAATTTACACTAAATTGCATAGATCAAAAAACAATGCAAGATTCATAAAGAGTTACAAGAATAATATGTGATTTAACCTCATCCCATTACGTAGGTGACTGAAACAAAGATTTCTGTTTACTTACCTCAAAAGGAACAGGCAGCTGCAGAAGAGAAAGGCCTAATCAGGGCCCATTCTATTGTGATTGGCTTCAATGTGTAAAAGAATACTAACAAAAATACTTAACATGGAGTTATCAATATTGTCTAGTTTTTATATATTCCAAAAATGGATTCCAAATGCTCATAAATTTAACTGAAGAGCCCTTTAATGTGAATCTTAGTTTCTCAATTTTGAGATGTTGCATTGGATTCTTCCAGTGGAGACGCATTAAACCTCAGTGCTAATAAAGTTTTAGAGTTTTGTTACTTTGAGTTTAGATCCTGAAAGATTCTGATTGGCCGATGGCTGTCAAAGGACCTGGGTGAATTTTCATTTAAAAAATATCTGACAGTGTTTTGAAGATCGAACTCCAGTAAGTGGACGAATTAGGACAATAGCTAGAAAGAGTGATAGGGTAAGAATTTTGGTGCATTCACACAGTATTTACACAATGAGATCAATGATAAATAATGATAAGTAATGTGGATATAATGACAAAGTGGATTAAGGCAAATAATATAACAGCCGGAGCCGTCTGGTAAGTTCAGAAGATTACATATGCAGACTTTAAAACCAAGAAAAGATGACAAGACAATAGGTTTCACCTGTGGTGCAAATACAAGTAAGAATGGCATTTTTAGAGAGAGGTTGTGAATAAAATGGGAGGAGGTCGAGCTGGAATTCAGTTATTGAAAGAAATGCAGAAAAACTCCCTTGGCTCATTAGCATGCACTTTTGAGACGGTCCCTAACTTCAGCTCATCTGTGTCCCTCTTCATGGCTTCAGTCATGAGGTAAAAACACCACCTGTGAAACATCAGTTGAGCTTAATTTTGAGCTTGTTAAAGACGAACATCACAGAATGCAGGAATATTACTGCAAAAATTCCAATCCTTGCTAACAATCCAGTGCAATGCTTTATGTTGGATAGATCTGTTACAGACGTGTGACGTAACAATTATTACTTAGTGTTAATTGTGTAGGGAGATGTCAATGAGTGAACGAGTTGTGAGGTTAATTTTGTCACTTTTCTGTGCCATAGCAAGAGGAGGGAAAACTTCATGTGAGCTTGAAAAACAAACACCATTTCCATGTTTTATTGTTCATTAGACGTTGAATGAATGAAACGCTGGGCTTTTTGTGGCAGATGTTGTTTTGGGATTCAGGGAGAAGACACAAACTCTTTGTTCGGCTTGTTTTTAGTTTGTGCTTTTGTGGCAGTTTTTGTTTCACCACTGAAGCTGTGTGTGTATTATACTCAAAAACCAACACCAGCATCATTCTACTATAACTAATAACTTTTTATATACTTTTATATTTGTAAAATTACTAACAATGCCATAGTAACAGGAAACAGACCAGTATTAGTGGACTACAGTAGCCTCGAGACCAGAATGCACTGCAGTTACAGAATGGGATGCAGTTTAACTACACTACACAAAACCGACTCCCCTTGAGGTTCATAAACTGGACGCTTCACTTAAAGCAACCTGTAACTGACAGCAGTTTCAGAACAGTGGTTCAAAGGCATTCTGGGAAATGAAGGAGATCACTAAAGGGCACAAAGTGCTTTACAATAAGAGCAGTATAAGCATATGAAAATAGAATGAACACAAAACAGAACTGATTCATAAAATTATGTAACTGTAAAACTATAAATCATAAAATCAAGTAAGATTTTTAAAGGGTTGCTGCAGCGTGAAGCGTAAAAAGAAAGAGTTTCAGACCTGTATCAGGAAGTCAGCGCTAGTGAAAGGCTAAAGTGAACAAATACGTTTTTAGCTTTCTTTTACAAATATTTAGCGAGGTAGCTTCCCTGATATCTATGGGTAGTGTGTTCCATAGCTTTGGGGCGTAACTGACAAAGGCTGCATCTCTCTGTTGCTGGGACCCTCCAATAAACCAGCAGCAGATGATCGCAGTGTTCTTGGAGGCAAATAGTTAACAAGGGAGTTAGCAATGTAGCTCGGTCCCAGCCCATTTACGGCTTTGTATACAAGGAGGAGGAGCTCATTTCTGTGAGTGACATCAGGTGAGGTTAGAGCTGAGAAAAATAAAACATTATACACACTAGATTCAAAATGATGGACACCACTGTGAAGATACCCAAGTGCTTTTTTATTGCAGAAAATTGAGAAAACTTAGATTTGGAGGAACCATTCAGAAACTCTATTTCTGTTAAATCAAATAACCAGATCACCACTCTCCAATATTACCTTTATTTTTAATTATTCACAAACAATGAGATGTTTAACAAATTCAATATGAATTTGAAAGCAAAATAAAATAATTTCAAGATCATATTTACGTAATAAAATGAGTCTACGACAGCATCGTTATGCAGAATCAGACGTAAAAAATTAAGAGAAATGTAAAAAAAAAAAAAAAAGAATCAGAGTTATGGTCCAATCAGCAGTCTGATCTGTTCTGATATGGCTGAAGGTAGAAGCCGACAGATGTGAGCTGGATGCTGCGTCTCTCGAGTCGTTCTCGTCGCTCGTATACGTTCATCTGTTGTTTGATGTATTCACTCGTTCCAGTGCCAAGAAATCAATGCCTGCTGGGATTGAAGGACGGGGGGTGGTGGTGGTGGTGTGTGTGTGTGTGTGTGTGTGTGTGTGTGTGTGTGTGTGTGTGGTGGTGGGGGGGGTTGTCTGTTAGACGACGGTTACTCATCGACCATCGTCTGTTAAATTAATGTTGATCCCAAAAAAATGTTACGCTTTACAAGGGAAGACAACGCCATGAATAAATATATAGATTATTTCAAATTCAGCGCTGGCGGGATCGTTTCAGAGTGACTGTTAGATTGTGTGTGTGTGTGTGTGTGTGTGTGTGTGTGTATGTGTGTGTGTGTGTGTGGGTACCTTTCAGACTTTGTAGAAACTTCTGGACCGGTGCCCAGCGGTGTCATGGAAACGCTTGAATCGCTCAGAATGATTCATGTCTGCACAGTCCAACCCTCCCCCCATCACGCACGCACACGCACACGCACACATTCACACACACACACACACACACACACACACACACACACACACACACACACACACACACACACACGCACATTTACACACACAGCGTGCAGGAAGAGGGAGTTTAACCCTTCTTCTATCCACCCCCCCCACCTCTTTTCTCTTCTCTCTCCTCTCTTTCTTTCCTCTCGTCATCTCGCCATCCTCGTCAAATCGCACTATTAGTCACATAGTTTATTAAAATGGACTCATTATATGGATGTCAGAGGAGATCACGTCTCCTCAGTGTTTCCTTTCACGCAGAGAAAGACTCAACATGACTCTGAAAAGAACGAGTCTAGACGTAGACATCGACCCCCAGAACAACTCCATCGAGTGCTTCTTTATTTCCTCCTCCTGATGAAGCTGAATGAAAACCAGTGACTGACAGATGTCACATGTCCATCAGTATAAAAAGTGGAGACGTCAACACCGACTGAACGTCTCCATTTTTTAACATGCCTACTTTTTGTGAATCTCAATATAAACACAATAAAAAAATATGGATAAAAGAATAGATTTGAATATTGAATCAAATCAAAGCAATCAAAATACTGTCGGGACAAAATGACAGATGTTGATATCGACACCTAGAGCGACTCCATCCCTTTATTTCTTCCTCTTCGTGATCCTTGATAAAAGAAATAAGAAATAACTAAACTTGAATGAATTATTTTTAAAAATGAATTAATAGATGTCAAAGAGAAAAAAAATTCACTCCTCTGCTCTGATCTCTTCTCTTGTTTCCTCTTTTCCTCTCTTGTTTTCACCTCTCCTCTCCTCTGCTTCCCTCTCTTCATTTGTTTCCTCCTCTCCTCTCATCCCCTTTCTTTTCTCGTTTCTTTCCTCTGCTCTGCTCTCCTCTCCTTTTATTCCCGTGTTATCTTCTATCTGATTTTGTTTTTTCCTACTCCCCTTTTCTCTCCTCTCCTGTTCCCTTCTGTCCTCTCTTCTGTCCTCTCCTCTTTTTCCCTCCCCTCATTCTGTCCCCTCCTGTCCTCCCTCATTTCCTCCTCCCCTCTCCTCTCTTCTTCTCTTCTCCTCTCTTGGCTTTGCTTTGCTTCGCTTCTTTCTTCTACTGTTTCATCCCGTCTTCTCTCATTTCCTTCTCTTCTCTTGTATCCTCTTCTTTCTTGCTTTCTCCTCATCTTTTTTCCTTCCTCTTGTATGCTCCTCTCGTGTTGCCTCATCTCTTCTAATGTTTCCTTGTCCTCTCTTGTATCCTTTCCCCTCTTATTTCCTTCTCTTCTCCTCTATCCTCTCCTCCCTTGCTTTCTCCTCACCTCTCTTATTTCCTCCTCTCCATTTCTATCCTCTCCTCTCTTGTTTCTTCCTTTCCTCTCCTACTTCTTTCTCTCCTCTTCTATCCTCTCTTGTTGCCTCCTCTCCTCTCTTGTTTCCTCCTCTCCTCTTGTACTTCCTTCTCTCCTCTTCTATCCTCTCCTCTCTTGTTGCCTCCTCTCCTCTCTTGTTTCCTCCTCTCCTCTTGTACTTCCTTCTCTCCTCTTCTATCCTCTCCTCTCTTGTTGCCTCCTCTCCTCTCTTGTTTCCTCCTCTCCTCTTGTACTTCCTTCTCTCCTCTTCTATCCTCTCCTCTCTTGTTGCCTCCTCTCCTCTCTTGTTTCCTCCTCTCCTCTTGTACTTCCTTCTCTCCTCTTCTATCCTCTCCTCTCTTGTTGCCTCCTCTCCTCTCTTGTTTCCTCCTCTCCTCTTGTACTTCCTTCTCTCCTCTTCTATCCTCTCCCCTCTCATTTCCTTCTCTCCTCTTCTATCCTCTCCTCTCTTATTGCCTCCTCTCTTGTTTCCTCCTCTCCTCTCTTGCTTTCTCCTCTCCTCTCTTATTTCCTTCTCGTCTCTTCTATCCTCTCCTCTTTTGTTTGTTCCTCTCCTCCCGTGTTTACCGCTGTTGATGTAATCACTTTGTTGGTGTGCTGCAGTTAATGAAACTTTATTAAACTAATTAAGATGAACATTAACATGGAAGAAGTAATTAATGAAGAAGAAAATACTGAGCTCTCCCGTCACTGCTGCCTCGTATTGATCAGGAGATGTTACTGTGTTGTGATGAATTGATTCTCAGTGCACCTCACAAACAAGATTCCTCCCTGTCTGTCACTGGAGGGGAGGATGCTTCCTACCACTCTGTTAGCTTATTAAATATTCAGCCAAAGCCACCATCTTTACCGGGCGTTAACACAGTGTAGCAGAAGTCTAAATCTTATCAAATCTTGAAGGTGGTTTGTTTTGTAGGGAATGAAGACGTCTCTCATTTCATTTCTTTCAGCATCTCACTTAAACCACAAAGATTCTACTGTGCTGAAAGGGTGTAGGGCTTTGACCGCAAACTACTGCTACATTCACGCCCAGCGTCCACACTACTGCCGAGTGTTGGAAACCCTACAACAGGTGGTGTCTCTCAAAGTCAAGGATCCTACCTTGGTAGGACAAGTCCTTCCAAGGAAGGATCCTGCAGAGGCAAGGCAAGAGTCCTTCCTAGCATTCAGTGGACACACATTGGAACAAGCTAACAAGTGCCCACATGTGTGCTTCATTGACCCAACTTAGCGGATGTCAGGGTACTGTGATACTTTTGGCACTCTCTAATGTTGTCGTACAGTTTGAACAAATATAAGCAGTGTTGACTTTAAGAGAGAATATATTTCTGGATTTTACTTCCAAACACTTTATACCTGCTGAGGATATACGCATGCATTCTTAAAAATTCTCTGAATAAAGTAGAATTTGAAGGATCCTTGACATTGGAACAGTCCTTAGGTGGGATTTGATGACGTAGCATCCTTGAAATTCGGCTATTTAAGGATCCTTCCTTGACTTTGAGACAGAGTGCTGCTGACCCCGTTTTAGTTTGAAAACTCCAGAGATGCGTTTTAGTGTGGACAGGCCAAAACTGAGACTTTTTAAAATGAGGAAGCAGACACCCACATTTGCCCCCCGATTGGGTCTTATCAATCACAACATGTCACGCCAAAACATGTTGCGATTTATCCCTCTTGTGTGGGTAACGTTAAATCTTTCTCATTGCCGTGGCTTCCTCTGGCGTTGGATAACGCTTTCCGTACTGCTCTGATATGTCGCCGACTCCCAATCTATGGTCTCCGCTGCCTTGACTGCCTTATACTCATGCTATTTTCAGTAACAGCTCCACTTCATTGACTGCCTAAGCAGAGAAACCTCTGGTTTTATTTTTGCCATCACCATAGTATTTTCTGTAACTAAAAAAACAACCACAGAGTTCACGTTCTGCTGCCTTGTTACACCAGCACGAGCATGCCCAGTGTATGTGAATGGTCATGTGATGTGTGTTTTTAGGCATGTGCTAATACGCTTGTATGTATGGACAACTGTTTTTTTTTTTTTTGGTGTGGATGTGGCATTAGTCACTGTTCTGTGACACTCATTAACCCTGTCCTGTCTCATTTTGCTTCTCACTGCGGGGCTGTGCAGCAGCTGCAGAAGTAAAAACAACATGTGGGAAATAATATTGATTCTACTTTAATATTCAGTTAATATCAACTAAATTAATCACAGCTTTTTCTGCATGCGCTCAGCATTACCCGTAGGCGATTTTGTTGTTGCACTGCTGCAGGTCACACAATGACGGGTCACAGAATACGGTTCTTACTTTAACATGATGGATGCAAGGTAAATATTTAAGTAGAGGCTTCTGCTTTTTCATGAGTACCCTCTCGTAAATTTTGCACTTCACAATTGTTTCTTTGAGTCAGGTGAAAGTCTTGAAGTTGAGGTATTCGGTCATGTTCAGTCAGATGCCTGTAATGTCAAAAAGAGGCACAACAGACTAAGTGATTTTTTTTGGCCACAGACCGCTGTGTAATTTACCATCTTGGAGCCAGATCCAAAATGGAACCGGCTTTTGCAACCCATCCTAAAGTACCCTATCATGAGATTGAAAAATTAAAGATTAAAAATCAGCAAAAAGAAAAGAGAGAGAGCAGCAATAAAATGTGTATATCGCATCAGTGTAGAGGCCCCTTAAAACAATCTGAAAAAAGAAATACTACAACACTAACACTACAGGTCTGAGAGTCGTTCTGGGCTTCGAGGAGGCAGACATGACCAGAATACAAAGTGGTGTTGCTTTGTGGGCTTCTGTTGTGTAGGCGAGTCCAACAAAATCCACTATTTATACACACACAGTAAGTGTGTCTCTGGTTTTGGATCATGCGTTATGAGTGTTTGCTGTCTCTGGTTTCGTATCGTGCTGTGTCGTGTGCTGGCCTTGTTCTGTGAAACACTTGTCAATGAACGGGCTGGTTACAAACACCAAAGAAAAGGTAAAATAATAGCGATGACCTTTAAAAACCTGACGCTGTGACACCGTGTTAAGTGAAGGGATTGAGAAGCGGTGCTTTTGTGAAGACTGACATGCTGATGAGACAGACAGACTTTCAGTTTCTGAGGCTGGCCTTCATCCAAGCGCAGAGAGACACAGAGAGATTTCTGTCGCTTGTAAATCGCCCAAGCTCAATGTGTTTTTGTGTTTGTTCTGTGTGGTTTTCGGACAAATTTAGGGTTGAGTACAGGAGGAAAAACAGGCAGAAAGAAAAAGTGTTTCAGGGGGTCAGTGTGTGTGCGTTTTTCTCCATTGTTTTCATACTAAAAAAGAACGAAACTGCCTCACACGGACAGAAATAAGCACATGTAATAGTAAGTTTAGGTTAGCTTCAATGTTAATGTTGAGATGAATTTATTTTAAGTTAAGTCTTGAGATTAAAATTAGCTTCACGCTGAGGTTGAATTCAGGAGGAAGGACAAAAAGAAGGATGTTCTGCATTGATTGGTTATTGTTTTGTGTTGTTTTGCATGTGTTGTGTTAAAAACCATGTAGCTCCAACATTTCTTTACATGCGCAATGAAAAACAGGCCGGTTTTGAGCTTTGGGATAATACATTATTTAGCTACTCCAGTGGGTTTGTAATGGTTTATTTAGCTTAAAGGAGAATTTTAAAACACTTTGTTGTACGATTTATCTGAAAATTACAAAAACACCAAATCTGGAGATACATATACGGTGTGTACTATATGTGTGGTTTATAATTTCACTGTACACTGCTGATATTTGTGGTTGTGAGGTTGTGAGTGATGTCTTCCATTTCACATGTGAAATGTAATACTGTATGTACATTTTAAATGGTGATAAATTCACATATGTGAGGAACGAATCCAAACTTGTCTAGTTTTGAGCGAGAAAATTCAGTCTTTGGACACAGTACGTTAAAATTTAAAAATCTTAAATAAAAGAACAAAATTTTAAATTGAAGAACAAGTAAGTGGACATTGAGTTATGGTTTATTTTATTTTAGTTGTTATTTTTATTTATGCAAAAAGTCTGGCTTTAGTTTTAAGATTCATGCTTTTATGGAACAAGATTGTTTCAGTGATTCAGATGGGCTGGTAGGTTTTAAAGGGGAATGGCACCCGTTTTCAAGGGACAGTTCAGCCCAACATCAATAATACATATTTGTCCTGTTACCTGTAGTGCTATTTATCAGTCTAGATTGTTTTTGTTTGAGTTGCCGAATGTTGGAGATATCAGCCATAGAGATGTCTGCCATCTCTTGAATATAGTGGAACAAGCTAAGTACCATCTAGTTCCATTAAACTGGAGAGAAGGCACTGCAGAAGCAACTAAAGCCTGGCTAGTGGTGTTTCGGGTCTATTTCTAATCAACCCTTTTTTTTTTCTTCAGTTCCAGACTACATTTAAATTCTAGTTTATGCCTGCTAAAAATGTTTAAATATTAATATTGACGTGGACAAAATTCTTTTAGCTTCGTCTGATCTCAAAAAGCTTTGTGTCTACTGTCAAATCTGCCAGATTTTAGTTTAAATCTATCTTGAAAATAGAAGTATTTTTGTTCAATCTTATTTTAGGATCAGGATTTAAGACTGGATATTAAGAGTAAGTTTGGTTATGAGCCTGTTAAGAAGTAGCGTGATAATGGCTAATAGTCTAGCAGAGCGTCCTGGATTCTGTTAGCTCTCAGCTTGTAATGGAGCTTATTTGTGTTTCCTCTCTGTCTCTCAGCGTTGTGGATTAGCAGGGATTTGGTCCTCCTGGCTCACCGACTTCTCTATGGGCTGTATACAGCAGAGTGGGCTGACCTCCCCTCCTCCACCTTTTGTACCTCTGCAGCCAGCACACTCTAATGAGTGGCGGTTTGTCTGGGGGTCCTCCTCACGGCCAATGAGCCTGTTTATGTTCATCATCCGGGAAAAAGTGTCACTGCAGGGTTCCTCAGAGAAATGCAGAGGTTGGCGGAAGTAGAGATGAGGTTAGAAAACCTTCTATGGAGTTTTTTGAGGTTCAAGACAGTCAAGTGTTTGTTGTTAGATTATTTGGGGGCTTTGCTGTTTTCCTGTGAAAGCTGAAAGATTTAAAAACAGACAGGGTTGGATATGGATGCACGTATGGTTACACATATGGTTATATAAGGCTTCACCTAGCACCTTTTTTAATCAGTATTTTGATTGAAGTGTCGAAAATATGTGGTTTGCTAAAATGATCTCCCATCAACAATCCAAAACCCTGAAACACTTCAGCTAATGATGGTATTAAATGGAAGAAATCCTGAAAATCCTCATGTTTGACAAGCTGTAATGAACAATATTTGGTATTTGTACTTGAAAAATGACCTCATGTCTCATCTTTCCAATAATATTAAACGCAATTCCCTCATCTAAAATTAGTTTGTCTTTTAGTCTGAGTACCTTTAGAGTTCTTGAGCCCTGCGTAAAGGTTGCACTAAGGGCATGTCAGGGTTAAGTTACTCTTTTAGTATTAGAGAATGGCAGGTGCCAGGCCAAGCAGCTCTCAAATAAGCATTTAAGAATTCGGAACAATTGTTTGTGAGAGGGGAGTTAAATACGTTCTCCCTGTGTCAGCATGGGATTCCTCTGGGTTCTCCAGCTTCCTCCCACAGTCCAAAGACATACAGGTTCAGTTAACTGTTGACTCTAAATGGCCTGTACGTGCGAATGTGAATGTAAATGGTTGTCTGTCTCTGTAGCTGCATTTTTTTCTAAACACTTCCAGCATAGTACCCTCTGAACTGTACGTAACCCATGCAGACATGTACCTAAACCTTAGATCTGTTTAGTGTTTCCAACACAAACAGCACTCCTAAATGTATGCTGTACGTTGTTGTTTCTCAGTGCTTTGTCTAGGAACATCTGCACATTGTTGACAGTCCAAAGACTAGAGTTACACAGCATCATTTTTGGAAAAAAAAGAACAGGCTGGAGTGTTTGGTGTCTCTGTTGCAATGGATGACATATTTAAAAGCGAGCTTGTGCATTGAGTCCTTGTCGAGCAAGAGTGACAATTCTCTTTTTATCAATCAATAGATTTCAAGTGTTTCTCGCTCCACCTTTTAGGATCAAAGTAGTGTGCTAGGTACCTCAACAGGGGGGTGACAAAAAAAAAAACCAAACAGGATGGAGTGGAATGGTTATTTTAGTACCGACCACAACTTTTGACCATGAAAACACAAAAATAACCGTTCTAACGTGTAATGAACTGAACTGAACTGAACTGAACTGAACTGAACAGAACTGGACTGAACTGGACTACTTGACTGAAACAAGGCATTAGTGTCAGTCATGTTATCGTCTGGCAACCAGTCAAGGGTGTACCCCGCCTTTTGATGAATGTCAGCTGGGATGAGCCCCCTGCAAACCTGAATCAGATAAGCAGTTACAGAAAAGTAATTCATGGATGTTTGTGTAAAGTTTCCATAAATTTATTTTGAAAAATGATTACAAAGGCATTTTTCAATGAGCCACGCTCTGAAGAACCCCTGCTCTCTTGTGGTTTGAGGTGCCTTCATGAAGGTAGTTTCCTAAGAACTTTCAATTGTTATCAGTTTCCTGGAATCACCATTAGGCTTTGAGAACCTTTAGAGGAAGGGTTTTCTTGGAATTCTCAGAGGATCTGGAGCACCTGCCTGAATGTCTGAGTTTTCTGAACCCTGTTATGCATTCCTGGAAGTATTGTCATATCAGAAAAACCTTTAAATGGGTTTGTCAAAAGATCAAATGAGGAACCACCAGATTATTTTATGACGAGTTTGCCCAAAGAACATACCACCGCCATGTTATTCAACAATCCATGAGAGTTGAGTTTTCAATTACAAATGTTTTGTGGTGGATGAAGAACCCTGCATTTTGAACGTTCTTGAAGGCACTTCAGTTGTTTCAAGACATAGTGAGAACTGTTTCCTGAGAACTGACAATTGTCAAAGATTTCTTGAGTTTTCATCAGAGTTTGAAAACTTTGTAAGTCAGGTTTTCTAAGAATAGTCTAGGGTGCACCTGAGACGAGCTTCAAGAAGTATCGACAGATTAAATCAGTGTTTTTTGGGGACCTGTTTGACAATGAGCCCTCTAAGGTTGATGAGGTTCTTTGAAGGTACTGTAGAGTTTGTTATTCTCTAGTCTCTTTATTGTTAGAGGGTAACACAGGCACAGTCAACCTCTTGACAAATGATGATCTTGAGTCTTGTAAGGATTGTTTGAGTCTTCTAGAAAACGTCCGGGTTAGGAAATAATTGCGAAAGCGTTTTTCAGCAACCCATCCAAGGACGAATGACCCCTTTATTTTCAGTGTTCTTTGAAGCATTTTTTGAAAATAGCTTTCTTGAAAATAGTTTTATAAGAACTTCCAAACATGAAGGTTCCTAAAAGCACTGTCATGGTCATCCTTTCAAGAAAGGGATTTTTATTCAGAGTTCTTGAAGGTACCCTCTATAATGCTTTAAAACCTTGAGCTAAGGTCCTAGAAGTACCGTCAGATCAAATGAAGCATTTTAAAAGGGGCTTTGTTGAAGAGTCTTTTGAGGTTGACAGGGTCCTTGAAGAGCTGACACATTTTGTAAACCTCTCTGGAAGTAAGATTCTGCACAAACCGACGAAACCAAAAAGGTTCACAGAAGCGCTTTTATTTTGGAGAGTAGGGAGGTTGACAGGGAAACAGAGTAGAGGCGAGAAGAGAGGAGGTTCTGCTGGGATCTGATCCAAAGTAGTCTGATAGCATCAGAGAACATTGTGTATGAAGCAGACCGAGGAATAAAAAATAACACTGCAGTAGTAATGTGGTTTGTCAGCTGGACTGCCAAATGTATTTTGTGATTGTACATTTATTTTAATTTTTCTGGATCTACTCTGCCGCTCCGTTTTTCATTGCAGCCATTTTCTTTATGTTTTTAGGGATTTTTTATTTCTATTTGAACGGGTAAAAATGTTGGGCAAAGATCACAATGCGGTGGGTTATCTGATCTAAATTAAAACAAAATTAAGCTAATCTAGTGAAAACCGCAAAGCACTATTATGTGGTCATAAGAAAAGAAAGAAGAAATTTTATACCTATTAAATGTCACAGCCCTCTTTTAAAGAAATAATCTACTTTTTAAAGAGAGATTTAATTATTTGTATTATTTTTTTTAATTTTATTCAGACATACTTTGTGTTGTAACACCTTTTTTTTAGTAAATAAACTCAATTTTTTTCTAATTAAACCACAGAGCTGCTTCCCCGTTGGTATCCGTGTGTGTGCATGTGTGTGTGCGGGTGTGTGCGTGTGTGTGAGTCCATTCACTGTGTACTGTGACAGGGTGTGTGATCTTGTGGCTGACCCTTCACATCCTGCGTTGCTCTGTCCCTGCCTGGCTTTTTTTTTTTCTTCTTCTTTCCTTTAATGCTGCTCTCTCTTTAACGGCCAAATTAAAATACCAGGGATTTTTGTTTGTGTGTGTAATACATGAGCTCGACTTGCGGAGATGGTGGAGGTGAAAAGGTCACCATGTTTGGACGAAAGTAAAGAACCAGAGTTGTGTGTTACGTCCTCAATTCAAAATATATTTTTCTTGTATTTGTAGCCTCTGTGTCGGGGTCATTGTTATCTTAATTGACACAGTTGAGCATTTAAAACACAAAACAAACAATGGTTTCTTTTTCATGTTTGTGACTTTAACAAGTAGAACAAGAATTGCTTTTTTTTTTTCCATGGCTGCACCGGCAACAGAATGTAATCAAATACAACAAATATAACTCTGGAAAACCAGTGTTTTTGGAAACACTGAAATATCAGAAGACACACATAAATCCATACATCATTTATTTTGTTTTGTCTTTTAATTCTACATATGTGACAGTATTTCAACTACAAAAGGTCATCCTTGGGTGAAGGTCAAACTGTGAGTGCACGTTGTCTGAATTGGGTAATTCATGACAAGTTATAAATGTGAGGACAAAGGATAAAATATCCACAAAGGGCAAAATATCAGTATTACTTCATCTTGTCTTTTTGATTTCTGTGGTGTGTATTTGGAGAGCCTTTTCTTTTGAAAGAGCATGCAGCAGCTGCTGTTGTAGCCGGTGCTCTGAATGTGATGGCTCTAATAAAGTTATTTTTGTCAGTACTGAAGTGAAGTGCTCTCTGTACATATCCAAACTACTCATCCCCAAAGACACAGCCCTCTACTCTTCTATTATTATGTCATGCAGTTATATGCTATTTTTTATTTTTGTCAGTCCGTTCAGGCAGCTGGATTTATTTTACCCTCCGGTTATTTACTGTATTAAAAAAAGACATTTAAAGTATTTTAAGAGGCAAATAAGTCATTTAGAGAATGAATGAATTAATTAATAGATGACAGGAAGTAGTTGCTCATGCTGCTGATTTTTTGTAGCCCTATTTTCCATTAACAGTAAAAAATGAAATAAACTGGTTTAGAGAACATTTAGTGAATTAATGGTAAATCATACCGTGTAAATTTGTGTTCTTTATTGTCCCCAAAACACACTAAATACCATGTTATTAATTATAAAAATTACTTGATGATAATTGAACATAGCATAGAGAAGAATGAATGAATGAATCAGTCTGCCTATGACGAAAAAAAAAAAAAAAGATCAGATGCACCAAATTATTGTTTAGGTTTTTTTTTTTTTTTTTTTTTCAGTACAGCCTCTATTGTTTTATGTATAAATCTCTTAAAAAACTTTTAAAATTACTTGATTTTTAATTTGAACTTGATTTAATTTAATTAGTGTTGCCAGATTTCTAAAATATCTATAATTTTAAAATCATTTTTAAAATATCAGGTGTTTTTAAAGGGTTGCATGTGTTTATAGAATCATTCTAATTGATAATTTGATATTTTTTCTAACATCTATATTTAAAATTTGGGGTACAAAATGTCCATCTTAACTCTACAGTGGTTAGAAGATTGTTGGATTTGTTGCGGGTTGTGGTATTTTGCAGAGGTGTCGGCAATGTTAAATCTAAATAGATCTGCGTGTGTGTGTGTGTGTGTGTGTGTGTGTGTGTGTGTGTGTGTGTGTGTGTGTGCGCGGTCCTGAATTAGTATTTTTGAATGCAAGTGATTCTGTGTATGGATATATTTCAGTACCATGCAAAAGTACATTTGCATGTGTGTGCCCGTGTGTGTGTGTATATATGCTGCTATATATACAGTATGTACGTATATTGTGCACATTTGCATGTGTCCGTGTGTGTGTGTGTGTGTGTGTGTGTGCATCTGTGTCAGTGATTTCCAGTACTGTGTGTGTGTGTGTGTGTGTGTGTGTGTGTGTGGGAGTCTTTGTATATGTGCCAAACCGGTCCAGCTGGCATCAGTCTTAGCTGAAGCCGAGGCCGCTGTATCGGTCACACACAAAAACACACACACACACACACACTGACACACACACACACACACATAGTCAACCACATTCCCATTCTGTACGCCTGTAATTATCAACCTCTTCTGCATCGACTACCATGTTGGCGTGTATTCAGCGCTGGTCTATACACGCCTGATTCAAACCCTTCACCACGTACACGCTTCATTTTCCTCCACACACGCTCGCTACAAAACCCCTCCATTTCATCTTGTACGGCTGCACCGACCGCAGAATGTAATTACACACTAACCGTGGTTTGATATTTAGACTGGCTGAAGATTTAAGGTTTTATCCAAAAAGAAGGTCTGTGTGGTAAAAATAGTCTCAAAGTGGCCCCGCAGCTCGGAGGAGAGGAAAGCCTGTTCAGAAGCTGGAGAGGAAATTAGCTTTGTTGTCTACGCGTTGCGGCGGTCGGTGCATTTTCTAAATTCATCAGACACCTTTTTCACAGCCAGACACGCTCGGTTTGTGTATTAAAATGATGGTCGGTTACCTGCCAAAGAGACTTCACCTTCCTGTCGTGTACTGATCAATCCTTGGACTGGATTTTAAGAGCTCTGATGTCTGATTTCAATCAAACACATGTTTAAACACGTCGGACCAAAGATGTTCTATAAAGACAGTTGGGTAGGTGAGGACACCTGCGCTCTTTCTTCTCATGTCCATAAAATGTGTCTCAGATGTAGGTTGAGGCTTGAGACACCTCCACATTATAAAGGGCAGAAGTCTAAAAAGAGAACAGCCTGATACAGAAGCAGAGTTCGCATATATGGCCTACGCACCATCAAAGAAAAACCTTGCTAACTGAAAACACTTGTGTCAAAAGAGACGCTTTAGTTCTTGTCCCATAAAATCAATACCAAGAAAGAACTAATAGAAAAAACTAGAAAAAGCTACTTTTTGACGAAGAAGAAAATTATGTGTACTTGTTGCCAGGCAAGGGTTTTAATAATGAAATGGTTGTTAGGGCATTGATAAGTGGAGGCTCATGCTTATTAAAAGTATGCGTGGTATGCACTGTTTGGAGGGTCTGAGCAGAGAGCTCCAAACTGGAACTCTACCCAAGTCACGTGATCAAAAAATGGACACTTCTCATATGGACGTGACTCTGGAAATAATGTGAAATTTGCCACAAATACTGTAGGTGCACAAACATGACCGAACAGCAAAACTGTACATCTCTGTACTCTATGGATGCTTACCAAAACAACAGTTGATACTCCAAAGAAAAATATTCTCTTGTGGCGACGAGGTCAAGGTAAATGTATTTAAGTCTTAAACACATGGCTAACGTTGTGAAATGGACGCAGAAGTACTTGGTTAGGTTTAAGCAACAAAACTACTTTGTGAGGTTTCGGAAAGGATTATGGTTTTGGTTACAAGAGGTGCGTTTGTTACATAACTTAAATTCATACTTACACTTACGTAAGTCAGTGTTGACTTTTTGTGTCACACGAAGTGTTTATTTGACCCATCCATCCACCCTGATCTCCTGTGGACTTTTTTATACTGCACCATCAGACAGCCTTCTTTGCTCCCTCCAAAATTACTGCAGCCTTTAGAGGTCACCGATTAACAGTAAACGTAAAATGGATCTAAATAAGCTGATCATACAACAACCTATCCAGCTGTGTTTGGGGAAGGGTGGCACGCTGATTATACTACACCTTTGTGGCAAATGTTGTGAATCAATGGGCAGGACTTTGAGTCTTGAAGTGTATTGGATTACCATAAAACATGCATTTGTGTTTATTTATTTTACTTTACTCAGTTTATAATTGCTAGTACCATGAAAGATTGTTTTATCTAAGCAGTACTGCTGCAGAGTAATATGACCATCAGAAAGATTTCGAGCATGACCAGATTTTCACCATAGGGTGTTTTGAGTAGTTGTTTGGTGGTTGTTGGAGGTGTTTAATACCTGGATGCTGGGTTACTACAGTGTTTGTACATGGTTGCCAGATCTTTGCTATTGGCTTCGGTGGCTGCCTGCTAGGCTATGCTACACAGTTGCTATGGCAATATTATGTGGTAACTCGGTGGTTTCTAGACTCATGTCTAGAATCACTTTTTATTTTTCTATGTACTGCACTAATTTTGCTGCTTGCCATTTTATTTTAGTGTCCAAATTCTCTTTGTGAAAGGTATACTACTTTCTGCTAACAATTCCAGAATGCAATGCATAACCCAATCACCAGAGTAAATTTTAGCATTGTAGAATTCTGCAAACCACAGATATGTAACATTTGTACGTTATAATGATTTGTACATGTTGCAGCATTACATTTTAACAGTGCTGTGGTTAGAATGTGGTTATGTTTAGGCACACAAACCACTTGATTTTGGGTAGAAAAAGATCATATATTAGCTTGAGATACCCTCCATATCTCGCGCGTAAACAAGCGATTTTGTTGTTTGTTCATCTCAAGCAGTGGACTTCAGTGGTCTGCAGCCTGGCAGCTGTCTTGCCCAGGTGCTTCACCTCCAACTGGCAAAGTCAACTCATATACATGTACTCAGAATCATGTAACAAGAAACGTACAAATGTAACCTATCCGTGGTTTGCAGAAATGTACAATTCCAATATGTTGTTCTTGCGTCTGGGCTGCAGTGCATCGCATGTGATAGATGGGAAAATTATAGTGTCAGTGATGATGCAAAATGATGATGTTTGATAAGTAAGTGAAAATTATGTGTTTCTTCAGTGATGTTTGTTGCCTCGCAAGTACATTAATGAGTCTCCATGGATCAACACATGAGACAGGGAGGAAAGTGGAAGTCTTCAGAAGGGTTGATGTCGTACACCAGCGCAGACATGACAGGGATGTCTTGAGGTGATAAGGGACGGTTTTGTAACATCAACAGAGATGAGTGATCTGAGACAGGTTAGATTGTTCCTTGGTTTCTAGATGTTCCTAAATCCCACCTAAAAACTGCATATCTTGTCTCATATTTAGTTTGTTTTGTCTGTACATGCAAAAAGACTAAATCTACACCTAAAAGAAATCGGAGGGTGAAAGTCTTGTTTCTGGTTTCAAAGTTGGATTTCGTAGCATAAAGAGTTTTCTATGCATTGCAGGCGTAGCAGATGTCTGTTTTGTTGTGCTGTGAGAGCAGTGAGCAGAAAACATAGGCCTACAGAACACACACACACACACACACACACACGCACTCTGTAAAGACTCTGATCATGGAAACTGGCTTTGGCTGTTATCCACTGAAAATCTTTTACTATGTTTCCTAAACAATGTACAAATGCATGATTATTTAAATGAATTAAAAAGAGATTGAAACATACTTTGATATAAATACATACATCTCTGTTGGCTAAACACATACATCAAAATCTATACTATTGCTTATTTGATAGTGTATCCGGTTGTTTTGGGAGCAGTTGTATCCATGTTGACTTAATGAATCAATTGATTAATTTGTAATTAAACAAGTTTGTTTTACCTCTTTATCAGAAAAATTATGTTTCTAATATTGCAAGGACTTGAGGCCTTTGCATGTTGAGTCAGTTTTTTTGGATTTGTTTTTTTAATCCATCATCCGAAAATAATTGGAATGCACAGAAACCTTGCACACAGAGTCCGATGTGTTTATTTGTCCTGTGCGTTGTAAGGATTTGCAACACGAAACAAAATTAAAAGACACAAAAATCTGTCACCACTGTCTCTTCACATGTCTTACATTCGGCACCAAAGCTTCATGAAAGGACGGAGCTGTCCTCTTGCTCTGTCTCCACACCATCTCTGTCTGTCTGTGTGCGGTCCACACCCTCCTCCTCGTCATCATCACCCACCTGAATATTACTATTTGGCCTGTCGACCGTGAGCTATCCGAGTTAGGAAATGATTCTGTGTGCCCTGTTCCTGTGTCAAATGTCTCTCTAAAGGCTTCTGACAGATGCGAAAACATACAAAATAAAACCTGTTCCGAAAACTTTAATGACGGACTAATGTCTCTGAGTTAGTGTGCAAACTAAATTGACACAAGGTGTGGTCGAATTTATTTTTAGAAGTGCAACGATTTCGGACAAAAGGAAAAAAAAAACAGACTCAGTGTGCAAAGACCTTTGTAGGCCAATTCACATAGAAATTAAATGAGTCAGTGAGTGAATGAATGACGAAATGAAACTCAATCAATATCAATAGTGGTTTAAACTTAGCCTTAGGTAGTGAGTGTGGCTAAGTAAAGAATGGATGAATGAATGAAATCAATAATTGGGCGCCCTGTCATTGCCTATTTTATTGTATGTAGTCCCTTCTTCTATCAGCAGTGGATGAATCTGGATTAATGTGTAGTAGTCAGTGTGGTTGATGGATGGATGGATGGATGGATGGATGGATGGATGGAATGGATGGATGGATGGATGGATGGATGGATGGATGGATGGATGGATGGATTTTTATGAAGCCACATTCTTTATATGTAGCTGGTAAACTGATTTAAATAATGGAAATTAATGACTAATTGTTTTCTATTATTTTGCGTGGTTTGCCACGCCCTCCCCATGAATGAGTATATTTAGGGTCTGTTAACCCTAACTGTTTGTAATTGTATTGGCTTCACAGATAAGGTAGTTAATAAGCGGATTAATTCTTTTTCACTCCAATGAATGTGTTTTCAGTACAGAGACGAGATCCTCTGCTAACTGCCCCCTCTCTTTTCTTTTTGTCCTGCAGGTAAAACAGAGAGGAGTTCGTACTCGTACACCAGAGAGTCCAACCCACACTGCCACCAGGTAAGTCTTCTTTGCCTTTTTGGTTTTAATGGTGGTTTTCATCCAAAAAGTTGCATTACAGCCACCTCCTGGATTTACCTGAAAGTCTCCATTTACTATATAAAGCAGTAGTTCCCGGTCCAGATTTCTTCTTAGTCATTAGTTCAAGGTCCACACAGTTTAATACATTCAGTGTTATACGTGTAATGGCCATGTTGTCAAGATAGTTTGCTGTTTTGGTCAAGTAGCTGTCTGTTATTCACTCACTCTACAGCAGGAAACAGCACTTCAAAATAAAAGCTCTGTGCTGGAAATTTACTGTACTTCGCTCAGCTTTAGTGCTTTGTGGTGAGGGGAGAAGGGGAGGAGGGATTCGAGCATCTGACTCTTCCTCCCTTGCACTGAACAATTGTGTAGAAGTGGCCTTCAGGAAACAGGTACAAATATCCAGGCACACAGCCTGCTGACATCCTGCAGAAGAAAAAATATCTTGGTTGTATTGATTTCTTGAACCAATATGATGGATTAAGGACCGACCTTAAGTGCACCACGGGCCCTGCTGCCTTTCTTAAAAATGTGTAGAGGAATTTAGCATGTAGCTAATTGCCTATGTAATTCTTTTTCTCTGGGTTAGCATGTAGCATATTAGCTTGACTACTTACAGTTTCCTCACTGAAAGCATAGAATGTCAGCAGAGTAGAGAGAAGCATTGCTGTTGGTAGAGCCCCAGTGGTTATTGAAGATTATTGATGATTCTGGAAGCTATTATGGATGACACTCGTAACCTTAAAGACACAGTGAAGGGATTTTGTGCGTTGTCTGCAGTGATGCGGGCACTGCGCAGCCGAACTGTCATGGTGAGGAGGGAGCTGAACCAGAGGGCGAAGCTTTCAAGTTACTGGTCCATCTATGTCCCAACCCTCACCTATGGTCATGAGCTCTGGGTAGTGACCGAAAGAATGGGATGGCGGATATTGTAGTAAACTGTTGCTTACTTTAAAATTCAGCAGGCACATAGCAACTTTATCATCCCATTGATGCCCTGTATGTGTCCACCTGATAGATATAAGTTTAATATTCCAGCAACACCAGAAAATATCTGTCTGGGTCTAAAGATGAGTTTGCAGCCTGAAAAACCAAAACACGAGAGGCTAAAAGTTGGTGACAATTCTTTGAATCCTACGTCACAACATATGTCATCCATATCATTTGTCATTTTAAATTTTGTTAATATAAAAGATTTGATTGATGCAGCTTTCAGGTAGCAACTTTTCTGGTGCCTTTAAATCATGCAGGTGATTCGGTTGTTTTATTATCCAGCTTCTTATGTGTCAATCATTCTTCCGACTAAAAAAACAACAGCTGTTACATGTTGTTTTTTATATTTCTATGTTTTCCAGAGAGATGCCTAACTTCACCACAAATTCCCAACTTCATAAAACAAATAATTATTAATTTCAACTTCCAAGTATTATTCTTTTCAAAGGATTATTTATTGTTGGTGGGGATGCCAGGTGTTGTGAGGACTCTGGTAATAGCTGGGTTTTGGATTTGCACTGTAATCTTCCAGCTCACTTCTCATGGACCATATGCATCCATGAGAAGATACACGTTGATAATTAAGAAAATATACAGATGTTGGTGTTGGATTCTGCCAGTGGAATATTAAACAGAGAGGCTTGATGTGCTCGCTGTAATTTGATGACCTCCTTCTGCTTTTGGAAATAAAAAAAAAAATCACATACGAGCGCAGGCTGTTGGACAAGTTGACTGAGTCTGATGTTATGGATTTATTTTTCTTTTGGTGCTGAACATCTATTAATTAAAGCTTATCAAAGGAGCACATTTCCGTGCTTATGGAAATCAAAGTTGTGCTAAAGGATGTTACTGATTATGATGAATATAGGAAGGATGTTACATTTCCTTTTGCATTATAAGATGTTTAGGTCTCAGATCAGGGGAATTGGATTGCAGTGATTTATTTCACTGCTCATATGTTTGGGTAAATAACTCAACTGTAATATAAAAAATAGAACTAACACTCAGTCGAAAATACTGATTCATTCTGAGGCACGTTAACCCAGTATTGCACTGGTGCTATAGTTTTGACCCGATGATTTTTGGTGTGTAAAGTTGTACTCCATCAGAATACTTGTCATAGTGTTGGAGCAATTCAAACATAGTGAGACATTAAAATGGCCTAATAGAGATCTGGTCTGTTGATTCATTACAGCATGATATTTATTAAGCCCCGTTTCCAACAAACACTTTCGGCATGGTACCTTTGGGACCACCAGTAACCCTTCAGACATGGTACCTAGACCCAGCGTTTCCACCGCAAACAGTACTCTTAAATGTGGGTGGTGCATTTGTCACTCACTGGTCCGTCCAGCACTCACTGTATTTCGCCGACATTTTCAGAACAAAATAAAACAGGCTGCAGTGAGAGTCTCTCTCCATGAGATTTTAAAAAATAGTAGGTTTGTGCATTTAGTCCTTCTCAGGCAAGCTCAAGGGTTTAGTGTTGCCGTAGCCCACAGGAACTACACTCTGTGATGCTTTCTTTTTTTGTCAAAGTGAGGATTAGAATATATGCAGTTCACATAATCCAGTCAAAATTAGTATATGGAAATACTTGAATATCCACTCATTACTAAAAGTGTATGTCAAATAAAAACTAAAGTAATGGTCAAAGTTGCCAACGTGAAATTTAAGGTGTGTTGATTGATTCACATCATCAACTCATACATAGAGTAACAGTACAAGATAACGTTCCACCTTAAGAGTCTGCGAGAGGCAGCAAAACATCCTTTCATTTTATAGTTATAGTCTAATAAAACTCTCCACGGTATGAACAGTGGTTACATGAGCCTCAAAACCAGCCACAGCTCAGCCCTGAGCAGAGTGACCGTCCTCTGTTCACCAATCAACAGACTGCAGTGTTCACAGCTCCACCTTTTAGTACCAGATCTGTGTGCTAGGTACCCCAACAGAGGGGGGACCAAAAATGGGGACGGTACAGAACGGTTCCATTGGTACCATCCACAACTTTTCACAATGAAAATGAAAGTCTGTCAGACTTTTTGTCATATTGGATGACATGGTCATTGATGAGCACAGACATTTTCTCAGCACACAACTGTAAGCATGGTGAAGTGAAAGAGGAGTGATCTTCATTTCAGTGAACCTGTAACCATTTGACGATTACCTTGGAGTGAGGAGCACTATACCAAATTCATCATAGCCTCCCATCGTCTTTCTACTGACAGAGGATAACATCACCCCTGGGTGCTGAGTGTCTTTTAATGCTAGAAACTAACTTTAAGTTTGTTGACAATATTTCAAACTGGATCCGCTAGATTTTACGCTCAAATACAATCAAGCATTTTTTCCTTCCTTGTTTTAACAAGGCGCATTGTGTTTTGGAGATGAACACTAGTGGTTGCCAACAGGGGCGATCAAACCAAACAAAATGATTGACAGTGGTCCAAATGTGGTTGCCCAGGGCAACTGGGCAGCCGTTACTGTCAAGCCTTGTGAATGAAGAGAAGACAGAAAGTGTGGAGTGATGGGAAGTAAAGGAAAGCAAAAATCCCAGTGTGGCATTTGAAGGACTCATAGCACATTTCAGACGTTAGGGGTAAAAAAGACCTTCCTGCCTTTTGGTTTTCATCTTCCATCCTTTCTGTTACGAGGACAGGATTTGGCCCTGACAACCTGGTGAACAAAGACACACACACAAAGACGGAGAGAGAGCATGCCTGTCATGTCTAAATTTGTTTAGTAACTTGTTCAGTCCAGTTTTTTTTTCATATATTCAACCTTTCATTCATTTGGTAAGGCATTCACTTGTACTTCATTTCTTGTAGCAGTTTTCCATACATTCATTTGTTATAATGTGTGGATTCATTAATGCGTTCATACATCTGTTCACTCAAACACTGCAGAGTTTGTTTATTTGTTGAGTTGCTATTTTCAGTTGCTTTAAATCAATCTGAATAATCTATATGGTGGTTTGTTAAATTATTTATTTACATACATGTATGTTCAGTCATCCATCCAGTGATCCATCTGATCAGTCACTCACTCAGTCGTTCATCCATTCATTCTAAAAAAAAATTAAATTCCATTTGTTGTGATCATTCATTTGTCTTTCGGATGACTCACTGACAAACCCATCCATCTTTCTGATTATCCATCCATTCTCACTCTCCCACTCATTCTCCCAATCACTCACTCGCTCGCTCGCTCACTCACTCACATACTCACTCTCCCAAACTCTCCCACTCACTCTCCACCCACTCTCCCATTCACTCACTCACTCACTCACTCATTCATTTGTTGATTTATTGACTTGTGTTCTTTTAAGGGGCTTGGTCATCTATTGTGTTCAGCCTCTTTTAAAGTCTGATCACAAAGTCATTCATTCATACATTTATTCTCTTCTTAGTTGATTCATTCATTCATCCATTCACCTATGCCATCATTCATTCATCCATGTTAGGTGGTATGTTTATTTACTCACTTGCAAAGTTCAGCCGACTGTCTATCCATCCCTCCAACTGAACATTCATTTATGCACTCATTCATTCATTCATCCCATTATCCATTCATTCATTCATTAATCTAATCACTCACTCACTCACTCGCTCGCTCGCTCGCTCGCTCACTCAGGCATAATGATAATGTATATGCATTACTAAGTCATTCATTCGCCATTCATTTATTTGTTCCTGTTAGAAAGTATGTTCATTTATTCATTTATGATGTTCAGCCTACTCTTCATCATCCCTCCACATTAATTTATTCACACATTCATTCCTTCATTCACTTAAATTTGTTCTTTCATCAGTCCATTTGTCTCCATCATACCTTTGTCTTCGGATGACTCACTGACAAACCCACCCATCCATCTAGTCACTCATTTATTCACTATTCAACCATTTGCCGTATTCATTTGTTCATCTAGCAGTTTGTGTGTTGACGTGATCACTCTCGCATCCGTCGGTCCATCCATCCATTTATCACCAACTTGCTGATCTTTTATTTATAACCACCTCTCATATCCAGCTGTGGCCTTTGTGAGGCTACAGCAAACCGTAGAGGACAAAAATATGAAATAAATCAAACATTACTGGCTCACTGGCCACTTTCCTACTGGGCTGCTGTCAAATTATCCTGTTACACAGTCTGAATGGCTCCTGATGGAAATTGTTTGGAAATGGCAGATAAATTTACATGCTGGGCCGAAGTCCAAAATCCTCTGGCTTCATCCTCGGCTGTTAGTGAAAGAAAAAAAAAAAAACCACTTAGAGGGGAGGATGAGCTCACACGCTAACAGCGGGAAGATTTCCAATGACCCCAGTTTATTCCACAACTCTCTCTGACCAAATCAAATAGATTTGTACCATTGGAGTTTTGAGGTAATTTAGGTTTTGGTTCCACGTTTTGGCTCCAGTTTTTTTGTTTCTAAATGTTTAAGTTTTGAATAAACACGCTGTAATGTTGTTATTGTGCTCAATCACAACCACAAATCTGCAAATTTCCTCCAGCTGAGCTCCAAACATTTAGCTGGATAATCTGGATTGAACTTTCATTTCATTGTCACTTCATTATTCGATCTGACATTATGTTGATGTTATCCGGTTTCTGTTTGGGAGGGTGGAGGCTGGGGTGCTCCGACCAATCAGGGCTGACTGACGAATCCTGTCTGGTGACATCATTTTCAGTCAAAGTGGTTGCTGGAAGCAGTTTATGTTTGTCACAAAATTACTAAGTAGCCTCTGAATTTCTCAGGACAGAGCAATAACAGGAAGCAAACATGAAACATCAGACTCAAACCCACAAATGTAAAGGGACAGTTCACCCCAAAATCAGAAATACATGTTTTTCCTCTTACCTGTAGTGCTATCTATCAACTTAGGTATTTTGGTGCTTCCTTTTGTGCAGTGTGCAGAGTGATATTTTGTCTTGTTTACATATTGACGTCATACTGTTACCCACGGCAACAACAAGCAAAATTATTACCGCCTCTGCGGTGGTTCCAAAAAGAGGAGCAGCTTCGGGAGTGTGGAATAAACTGTGGCGCCCTGATTGAACAAATGAATGAATGAACAGCCCCAAACTTTTCAGACTCTAAGTGACTTTCCGCTCAGAGGGAACTCATTCAGCGGCTCCTCTGGCAGCAGCACGGCGTCTCTCCTTCTCCTCTCTCGCCATACGCACACGGGAGTCGGTGTCGTCAAGTGATTTTTGTCATAAACCTTTGGTAATGTAATATATATAGATCCCAGGGTACATTTTTTGTATTTAGGATGTGTGTAAATGTGTAATTTGTAGTAGATTTTATTTTGTTGAACTATTAATATTGTATACAGAATCTGAATCTCACTCTGAGATACTGTTGTTGTTTACAAACTAAAGAAATGAGAGATCATTTTTGTTCAGTTTGTACTGAATATTTGAAGGCCAACTGTAAAACTGTATCACTTATTTTGTTGCAATTCTTTATTCTTAGATTATGTATATATAATTATTATTTATTTATTTATTTTTTACTAATTTGTCATATCATCAAGAATATCGTTATCCAGAAATACCCTGAAATATCGTGGCCGTAACGCCCACCCCTTGTTCCTATATGAAACTGCTCACGACAAGGTCTGTAGTCGAGGTCTCTGATTCATCAGTTTTGCCGTTTACCGGTTTGGCCAATCAATCAGCTCTGATAGGACATTTTCCAAACCATTGTTTTTGGCCTTTCCTCATCCAGTATTGGTCAACCTCTAGTCTGTGGAATTTCTTGAGTTTTTCAAATGTATTTTTTTGTCGCGTTGAGCACCACAAGCCAAGCACCATCTAGTTCTGTCGCATGTAAGAGAAGGCAATCATCCCTCCGGCCGATATCTCCAACACTCAGCAACTCTCACAAAAACAGTCTAGACTGATAGATAGCTCTACAGGTAAGAGGCTAAATATGTATTTTTGATTCGGGGGTGAACTGTCCCTTTAAGAGGGATTGATGCCTTAGTTTGAATGCAGCAGAATTTTGTTCGTTTTCTTATTTTATTTTATTTTACTTTTTATTTTTTTAGGTTTTTTTTTTCTTTTTCATGTCACCTCATCCAAAACGCATTATTCATCATTCAGCATCCATTCATTCGTTGTTGAAATGAATGACTCTAACAGAGTTTGCTCAGTCACATTGGGGTTTTGATGTCAGATCGTGAAAAAAATTCTCTTATTGAATTCCAGTTTTCTGGTTTTAATCCAATTTGGTGCAGATTTCATGTGGTTCCTTTGGGATTTCTGTCAGGTGCAAGTTTAGGGGTCGACTTGTTTTTGATTATTTCAATAGGAGGAATTTCAATGGGACAGTTGCAAAGATTGTAGTATCCTTAGCTTTGATATAACCAACATTTAGATACAACTTTTAGATGTTTTGGTTTCATTAGAGACACTCTGTATTATAAATAATGTGTCGTTGGTTTTTTTGTATTTTGGTGATTGAGATTTTTCCAATACAATGGATTAACTGTCCCATGCTACTTATGATGCATATGCTATGATGAACTGGTAATGGTTTCCATCGGTGCACAGGTGCATGTTTCAGACTTGACACTCTGTGTGGTGTGCTCATGTGTCTGTGCACCTATCTTGAGTGTTAAAAATGGATGGATGGACAGTCCAGTAGTTGTGGTAGTAGTGGTCTGAGGATGTTTCCATCCAGCCCAACAGTATACCGTAGTGATTATTGTCTGCACAACAGAGCCTTTTTACTTCAGTGTTTGGTACGAACGGACTGCATGTATCCAGTGTAAACTGGAAAGCTCACTGGGTCTGGTTGGTGATTCTCTCCTAGCTGTAAATGGGTGGTGGGGGCTGGGAAACGTGGCCTCCTGCCAAGGTATGAGCCCAACCCCCCAACAGCTAGCTCTGCTCCCCTAAAAACACCCAAACACCCTCCAAAAACCATTATCTGCTGGCTGGAGGTGGCATGAATACACTCAGAACATCAGGGATGGAAAAGTACTGAGTCTGTTGTTTGATTACACATGACATCATTCATTCATCTCAAGATATCATTACATATGCTGTAATATAAGTTGCATGTAAAACTACATCTATACAAATATTATACATATCTTAATGTAGATCTTGTGTGCACCAGAGGTTCAGGAAATGATTCTTTAATTTATTATTTTCATGCATCATATACGAGCAGGATTATATTTTATGCCATTTGCCTAAAACAGCAGTTTTATATTTTCTGGCCACTTTAAGGTCTTCTCGTTTATGTTGGCTTAAAAGTGAAGTTTCAAAGATTCATTCATGACCTTGGAAACAGCAATTGACAAAACAGCATCCCCTAAAGATCTATTTAGCTGCTGATGTGTGTTTGATTACATCACATGATCTTTATCAGCAGGTGGAGTTCAGCTGTCATGATTCTCACCTGTCTTTTCCTGGCACTTCATTAAGAGTCGCTCACTGATCCTCTGCGTGCAGTGACACAGTGCACGGAGTTTCACACTGTAATTAACTTGACAGTTACTTTAAAGCTCAGTTATCACATGTCATGAGCATTTTTACACCTGTCAGGGTGATGCAGTAGTTGGCTATTTTGCCAGGGTGAGACTGTTTTCATTGGAAAAACAATTGGAACTGGTGGTTTGATTAGATGTCTAAAACAACCTATGTTTCCATGTCCCTGACAAAGGCCTCTTGTGGTTGTGTGAATAATACCTGCTGGTCCTGAGGAGGATTTAAATGAGATTTATACTTGTGTGTTAGCTCTATGCAGAGCTTAGCTGTTGCTTGTTGCTGTTGGTAGCATTTATACTTGTGCGGTGGTGTGTCTGTGTCACTCTGCAGTTACACCTCCAAAACACTAGTCGGCAGCAGGGTCTCTGTGAAGTGCTGTAAAGTTTAATTGATTTAAAACACATGTTAAACATGGCTTAATAGAGACAATTTCAAACACAAGTACACAAATCAGCTTCACTATAATTCGCAGCATTCACAGACAAACACTTGTCTTTATCTGGACACATTTTCTCCACAAATACAACATGCTAATGTTTTTAGCACAAGCTTATGGCATTTTACATTGTATAAATTAGCCTAGTGGCTAGCAGACTTTTCCTCTTCTCACATGAAGCCAGGAACAACAGCAACATTTAACAAAGGTAACATCACAAAATTTGGCTCCATTATAACTCACAAGGTTCACCGACAAAACACCTGCTCATACTTAACACATTTTCCAAATAACTTTAACATGCTAACGTTATTAGCGCAAGTCTACGGTATTTTACATTGTATAAATTAGCCTAGCGACAAGCAAAGATTTCCTCTGCTCATATGAAGCCAGGATAAATCACACACAAGACTTAAAATGCTATCACACACAAGACTTAAAATGCTATTTTGTGGAGGCTTTATTGTCTTCACAATTTATTGTTTCTTAATTAAGTAAATAAAAGCTTAATTTCCACTGAGGGTCACGCACATCAAGCTGCAGCGTAGGGTACAGCGTAGGCTTTTGATGAGATGTGTTGTTAACAGTGGCGGCTGCTGGTCTTTCAAGGAGGGGAAGCTCATTTTCGGCCTACATCATAAAATGTGTCTGTTTATTTATTCGTAAATTCTACCCTCTGGGGCTGCTGCGCGAGGCTAGTGTGACCGCCTGTGAGTGCTTTGGGACGGTGGAGGGGCTCACAGCAGCACCCGCTGCTCGTTGGGGACAGTAACTGCAGAGCGACAGAAGTCAGAGTCTCCAAACACGAGTACGGTCTCCATTAATACCAGAACAAAATGCTAGATTTGTCACTAGTCGTTTTTAACAAAGAAAAAGTCACTAAGAGGATTGGAAAAGTCTCCAGATCAACTTGGAACAACGGAATGAAACTTGAAAAATGCTCCGGTGGTGGTTTATATTTCAAGATCGCTGATTCGCTCATTTCGCTGTCAATCAAAAAGGGATTCAGCCTCAGACAGATCATCCAATCATCATGCAGAAGCCCAGCGTCCAGGCCAGCCGAGGCCAGCCCACTGCCCCATAGACCCCCAGAGACGCTGAGCGTCCGATGGGCGGGACAAAACCGAGCATTTATCCAATGACTGTCTAGTTTCGCTGCAGTGGAACAACCCACTCTATGCTTCCCCATTGAAGTCTTTGGACGCTGAGCTTCCACTGTTTAATGCACTGTGACGCTACGGGAATGAATGAGAAGAAAGTCGCGTCAGTGACCTGTGATAAGTAGCTGATTCTGAACAAAAGTTGAACGCGTTCTAGCGCATATTTAGTCAATGAAATGTAAACACAACAGTACATATTTGACCACTTATTTTTTGACATTTTAGGGGAAGCTGAGCTTCCCTTGCAGTCTTAGAGCAATCGCCACTGGTTGTTAATATTCATGATTACCACGAATCCTTCTCACTAGTACCACCTGCAGGACAAAATTTTCACTTCTTTCACTAGAACTATTAACATTTAATGGACAGATTGAAATGCATTGATCCTTTCCCCTGAGGCTGAACCATTTGGACTTTAATGACTCCATGGCCTTTCCTTCAGCGCCACCCTCAGGGCAAACCTGACATTTTCAGCTCCACTCCTGCTTATCATCAGCATGTTGTTTGCTGTTCCCTCGTTTCTAAGGGTGTCTGTGGCTTCACTGCTGCTGAGAGTATCACCTGAACTCCAGTAACCACAGCGAAAACACCCCCGTGCGTAGTGTAACACACAGCGAGTACACACACACAGACACACTCACACTGTGTGGCTTCTCTATGGCTGCTATCTTAAGCTATCTAAAGGGATGTTCTGTCTACATAAGCAGAAGAACCCACACCACCTGGATGAAGGGAAGGGAGAAGATGATCCCCCTTTCCCCATTACTATCTCTGTTTCTCTCTCTTACACACACACACACACACACACACACACACACACACACACACACACATTCCCACTATCTTTTACTGTCTCTCATCCCCTCTCTGACTCTTTATATCTCCTTATCTTGCTGTACTTCATCATTTCCCTCCCTCTTTCAGTTCCTCTCTTCTCTCTCACTCTGTCGTTCATTCAAGTCAAATCCACTGTGTTGGCTGCACACACACACACACACACACACACACACACACACACACACACACACAGCCACACCAAAGCATGCCTGTCATCCAGTTATCGCCTCACAGATCAGTAGGTTAGTCGTGGGCCGGCAGCTACAGCTGAGGCAGCAGCAGTCTGGATGTGAGGTTCTGGTGGAATGCAACATGAGAAAAAAGCCTTTAACCCTTCACACACACACACACACACACATTCTCTCTCTCACACACACACAAACACACTCTCACACACAATCACACATCAGTCAGTAAAAAGTGCTGAAGGCTCCGTTTTGAAGCTCTGGGAGGTTTCAGAGGAGCTCAGAGACTGCATTTACCTATTAAAGTAGGCACACACACACACACACACACACACACACACACACACACTTATGTTAAGTCATATGTATGTAGAGATGTAGGCCTACACTATTTGCTCTCCCTCAAACACACACACACACACACACACACACACACACACACACCATGCATGTGATTTAACAATATAGACATTCCAAAATGTGAATCATACATAAATCGCTGTGTACATGACTACAGTTGAACCTATTACCACAGTAGCAGGTGTGTCATCCTCAGCTTCCTGTTAACTCCTCATCAGTCCTCAATGAGCTGACCCTCAAACACTCTGAGGGCTCTCCAAACACACTGACCTCTGACCCCCACACCTCTGTGATGGGTCAAGAGGCTGCACAGAGAGTGAGTCCTCTGGTTATTACTGAACATGTCTTAGCTTTACAGTCTCTCTAACTCTGCCTTTCTTTCTTTTTGTCTCCTTTCCCCATGTACTCTATATCCTCGTAAGTTTTAATACACCTGAGTGGGTATATGGGAGTTTGTATCACGGACAAGAGGATTGATAATCACCATATTATCTATTTACTGACAGGTTTTTTACACTGTAGCTTCTCCAGTTCAGTAGGAAAACTCTCTCCCTCTGCAGCTTCCCCAAGTTCTTTCTGCAGCTCCTATAGGCTGCAAAATTATCCCATCCAATATCTCAGAGACTGTCAAGTGACCACCTCTCATAATAGTCATGGACTGCTTTGCTGTAGCACATGAAGGGCCAATGGTGGCCCTCGGGAACATTTTGTGCAGTCGCCAGAATATGATATGAAATGCATTCAATATATTTTTAATAATCTGCAGTCCACTTCAGTACTTTAGATTAATATGTTACATCAAATACGCTGCTTGGCTATGGCATCGAATTACACCCACCTAACAAGCGTCTATTAGGGTAGGAATGTCAACTTGTAGAAAGCTACTGGTTGTTTGGCAACTATAGTGGCACCCTGTGGGCATTGTTGGAATTACATTCAGCCATTAATACTAGTGCTGTTAGCTTAAGTTAGCAATTTGGTGGACAACTTGGCAGTTTGATGTAGAGGTGAGGTGGAAAAGCTATCAAGGAAAAATGCTGTAGGCTATAGCTGAGGAGAACAGGAGGTTTTTAGTTGGACCTCGGGGGGCAGATAAAGTGATCTGCATTATCTGCATACAGGTGAATCCATCACAAGTCTTGCAACAAGTTCATGAATGTAGAGGACAAGGTTGGACAGTTTCAACAAGACTTGTCTGCCCAACAGTCAGTCTTCTCATATCTTGTAAAAAATAGTAAAGGTGTACCGCAGGCAAGCTGTGTGGTAGCTCACAGAATTGCTAAGCATGGTTAGTAGTTCAGTGATGGAGAGTTTGTACAGGACTGCTTGGTGAATTGGCCAATATCATATATCCTGATCCCTTAATATTGTGTTTTTAGCATCTAGGTTCATGCTCAATAATTTGCTCCTAACATCTGTCACAGTGCAGCTCTTCTCTGAAGTTACTGACAGCTGTTCTATCAGTATTTTTTAATTGTTTCTGGCCTCTAATACTGTTACTGACACAGCTAAATCTGTCACGGTATGTGTTCGTCTGCTGATTTCCAAAACAGGACTTGAGTGTGAAATTCTTCTTTTTACTATTTGGTGATATTTTTTTCCTTAACCAGACATAAACCTGGAGGGGATCATGCGTTTGGTCGTGTGTGAGGGTTTGTCTGCAGCTAATCTCACAAACTACTGGACCAGTCAGCCTCATACTTTGTGTGCACATGTATGACTGTATGCTCAAGGACCTCAAGTTGTTGCAGTGATTCACAGTTGTTGGAATTTATTTATTGACTGTCATTGACCGCCAACTCCTCGCTCCTCTTATTGGCCAGTTGGGGGGACAGGTTTTCCAGAAATTGACTTGGCAAAAAAACAACAAGCCTTTGTGTGTTGTAGGCCGCATGTTGGTCTTTGTCATGGATTAAAACATGAACATTCATAAAAAAGTTTGGTCTTAGTTTGAACCTGAGCATCTGCAGATTAATTTCATGCCTGATATGTTATTATTCACTAAACTAAGGTATGAGATTTATAAATCCTCATTTTCCGTTATCCGTGCCCCCACCTTGATTGTAATGGAGGTACAATTCCACAGCGTGCAGCTCTCTGGTTTTAGTTCGTCTGCCACAACGGGAGCACACGCCTGCCCAATTTTGTAGACTTGCTGAACTTGTTGATTTGGTCATTTTACCTTGATATTTGTGCTTCAGATATAAATAAGTGATACGTAGTTAAGTTGTTCCTTTTTTGTCTGTTTTTATTGTGTTTACTGTTCTTATTTCCTACTTTGTTGTGCTGTCGCCTACAGACAATAATAGTACTGTTAAAGGTCTAGTTATGAATGACATGGATCAAAGATTTGTGGCCGTGTTTAAGTTATTCAGTCATCCTCATAATTGTATCGTTTTCTTCTGAAACATGTTGCAGCAGTTGGCTGGAAATACAAGAACTGTCCACAATCAGCCTGGGGAACCAAAAGCAGAGATCTGCAACTATACTTTGTGCACTTTTCCAGTTGTGAATGAAACTTGCCCACAAACAGAGCAGAACAGGCACCCTTATATGGCTATTTTGAGTCCATTATGCTAATGATGAAGTCTCACAAATGCACACCTCCTCATGAACAGGTGGTGTTCATCAGGGTGAAACGTGCGATCCACGACAAGTTTGTGCAGTTAAGAGAGTTTGGTGAATGTGATAGGGAACACTTGTATGAACAAACCTCACAGAAAAGAGGGTTTAGGAGAAACATTTTCTTGCATCAGGCAAAAAATGGCTGACTCCTTTAAGATAATAGCTGACAGTAAGTTTGTAACTTAAATCATATAGAGCTGAATTTCTCTCTTTTCTGTCTCCCTCTCAAGATGATTTCTACACATCTGTGGAATGTGTCTGTATGGAAGCCAGGCATTACTCTGTGTGTGTGCGTGTGTGTGTGTGTGTGTGTGTGTGTGTGTGTGTGTGTGTGTGTGAGCGACAGTCCTCATTCCCTCTGGAAGGCCGATGGTTCCTGTGCGTGGGCTTTACAGTGGAATCTGGTTACCGAGGGCGTGTGTGTGTTCATCAACACTTCATTCTGTCTGTCCACTGCGCCTGTCCCCATTGGCTGTTTTTTGACCAATGGTGTGGCTGCAGGAAGTACAAGCCCCCGACAGCTGGTCTGAAGTCCAGGAAGAAAAGAAAAAAAAAACAAGGGCAAGTCAAAGACTGTTTACATGGAGGGAAATATTAATGAAGCAGGTTGGATCATAGTTTGTCCTGATTGGACAAATATCTATCTATCTATCTATCTATCTATCTATCTATCTATCTATCATAAAAACAACTCATCCATCCATCCATCCATCCTGTGCATCTCTGTGTGTGGTGAGATGTTCCACTCACAGCTGCTCTCCAGCTCTGAACACACACACACGCACACCCACATACACGCACACACACACTCATCCAGCTGCTCGTAGCTCTCAGGAGACTCTCAGCCATCGTTTAGTCTCATTTGCCGGCCGCACAGATCGACACTATTTTATTTGACGATCGATCACAAACACACACTAACACACATTGCCGGGCTCACGTATACTGCACACGTGTTGATGCATCAGCTATGACAGCTGACAGTTTGCATGCATGTGTGTGGTATCCATTATATGAACAATCTGAGTGTCAGGACCACCCGGTGCTGCGATGACGTGATGGAGCTACTGAGTTCCTTTAGTTATAGTTGGAGAGAAGTATCCGCTGTTTTTAATCAAGCTGTTTTGCCTTCTTACAGAATGAGGTGATTCAGTTTCATTTTAAAGCTAAATTAATTTTTGAAATTTGGGTCTAAACGTGTTAAGATGTTAATACAGATACAGTAAAATAATCATATGGAGTTTTGGTACTGTATTGATTCTATGGGAAAGTGCTATGGCTGCACATGAGCAAACTTCTGAGTCCCCTGCACTTCCCAGAATGAGCAGGAGTAAGGTCAGTTTCCAACATTATCTTCCTGTAATGGTGTGTATATATAAATATGTCATGTCAGAACAAATATAACATGAGCATTGTAAAACAGAGGGATTATAGTGAACATTATACAGCTGACGTCTTCATCTGAAGTCTAACTAACTATCTAATCCAATTATTCTGAGTGTGTGAGAGCTAATGCAGCTCACAGTCTTGACCGCTACAGCACAGGGCCAACAACACTGTTCAGCAGTCACCTTTCAGCATCAGGCAGCAGCATATGTGCACGGAACAATGTGTTGAACCATATGTCATAACGATTTTGGTGAAAATAACTGATAAAGCATAAGAATCAAGGGGTCATTTGCTCACATACCGAACGCCAACTTCAGTGCACTGCACAGGAGATGAATTAACTGGCATGTCTCGTGCATAAATGGCAGTGGTTGCATTGGAGTGGAGGGAAAACGAGAGACAGAGAGAGGGGCTGCAAGGCGACAGGGTTGGCAGTGTTTGCCTCTGCTGCCCCAGGAGTGGGAGAGATGAGTGTAACATGCAGTGGAGAGCAGTGATCATCATTTGTGCACTGTATCGCTGTGGACCGCCATGCACACTCAAAGATGGAGACGCACCGAGGGGCGCAGCCAGCTCTGCCGAACCTGTCGTACATAAGAGGCAGAGCGACAACAGACTGTTGATATATCAGAAGGAGGAGGAGAAGGAGAAGCAATGCAAGGAAACTTGTCAGCTCTTAGCTTATAATAAATGTTTCACTATTATTTATTTATTTATTTTAGGGCTGGCCTGACTAAGAATAGTATCAGTAACATTGTTAACACTGTGCTACATTACATAGAAATACAAAACCGTACTAATGAACCTTCATTAATATAGGGCTATATTTTATCTACAAGTGCACGTCACACACTGAGCGAGCCGCCTGTTAATGACGCTGTGGGCAAAGCAGTAATGATTGTGCTAAGTGGCTAATGGGCATGTAGCTACTTCCATGTTTCAGATGATACGTCATGTTTGTAGTCGACCAATGAAGATGAGTTTACATATCACCTTGGGTTCGTCCTTCACCTTCTCAAAATGATCCCACACTTTGGATTTCCTGCCCGACATGTTATTAACTAGCCTGTGGAATAACCGCAGGTACCAGCCCTGGAAATTAACGTGACTCCTGTCTGACTGCTGAGCTTGGACACTTCCTGTGTCTGTCCTTTCAGATTAAATTCCCACATGATCTAAGTTTTGTTCTTTCTGCGACTAAGCGACCAATGACATCTTGCCGACTAATGACTTTTCTGGTCGACTAGCGTTTGGTTGACTATTATGGGGCAGCCGTAATTTATTTGTTTATTTATCTTAAAGTGGAAATCTGTGTTTTTAATTGGGCTCGGGCCCAAAACTGCTATCGTGGTTTGGGGTTGGGTTGGACAAAAACTATGTGGGTACACGTAGGGTCAGACCTGATTCTGTAAGCGTGATAAACGCTCTAGGCAGGACTCATAATGAGGTATTTACCTTTTTAGGATATTGCCAGTTTGACCCAAGGATCTGAATATGTATTTTATTACTGCAACTATATGTTTTAATGTGAAACTGTGATCAGTGTAAGGAGGAAGTCCTTCATACTTGTGTTTTTGGATGAACTGACTCGGTTGTGAATAGGGTTAACTTATTTTATCAATTTGTGCAGCAGTTGATTCGCTGTTTGTTTAAGTTCTCATCATGGAGGCAATCCAGGGAGCTCTGTCTCTGAGTGAAGTTAACCCTCTCCCCTCTCTGATGTGTCTAACATCAAACAGTATGCTGTCTCACACACACACACACACACACAGACACACACACACACACACACACAGAAACTGCGAATGAAGTACAACAGCTGGTAACAGACACAGAACAGAACTGAGCTGTCACGCCTACACCACAGAGCTGACACACACACACACACAAACACACACACACACACAGATATACGCACACAAAAACTTTAATACACACACTGATGCATACACTAACAAGTGTTGCATCTGTGTGTTTTTTGCACTGATTCGCACATGCACACAACTACACACACCTACATGTAAGTAAACCAGTCTTGATCCATAAGATGTGGGAGAGCAAGCTGATATTTTTCATGTGTGTATCTGTTGTCAGAGCTCAGTTCTGCAGGACTTCTTTTGGATTCTTATCTGTGACGGATGAAGCAACAACTTCCTGGATCCCACAGACCTTGAACCTCCTTTAAACGAAAAAAAAAAAAAAAATCTCAACTGAGGCCTTAGGAAATTCTTAAATTTGAAGCCATGTTTTCAGAGGCATTAATCTCTGCTTTTATCTGTGGTTTTGGAAATAAGGTACTGACTTTGTATTTTTAAAGGCACGCTGGGGTTTGTCCCATTCACTTCAATACAGATAGTTTCTGCAGAGCATTAACTGGTGGACCTTACAGGGACTGCTTCATCAACGTGTTAATCATTATATCATTTTTAGGCTTAATATCATCTTAATGGATCAGACCACTCAAAAAAGTGAAATTAGTATTTGACATTAATTTAATGTGCAAATAAAGTTTTGACACTTTTCCCATTCACTACAATATAGATTTAATTTCTTGGAGCAGCCTCTAGTGGACATTAAGGTAACTGCAGCTTAGCATACTTCTGATTTTAAACCTATAATAACTGTTTTTTGGGGGCCTCTTAGGGGCAGCAGAAACAAGATGTAATTCAGATTCACCACTTAGAACTTGGTGTCACAATCCTTAGGTGTTTCAGCCGTGACCACCTGGCAGAGCCACCCCCCGACACATCATCAGTTGTGCACCTCAGCATCATTGGGTGTTTGGCCTTTGTCACAAGACACCCTCCATTGAGGCAGGCCCACCACAGGCCGTTAATCCCAATTTACTTGAGGAGCCTAGTGGTGGATCTAGCTATGAAGCATCTGCAGCCCACCTCAATAGGTCACACCTTAGCTTTCCAGCCTCTAGTTGCCACTTCAGGTATGAGATCAGAGTAGTGCAGTCTCTCGCGTTCTAACGCCTTCTCCATGGCATCCTCCCAAAGGACAGTTAGTTCTATGAGGAAAGCACGCTGACAGTTGGTTGCTGCTCTCTTGGGTGAAACTATGAAATACTGGCCCAAGTCAGCACGCATTTCCCAGTCCCTGGCTCCATGTAGCAGGCTTGAATCAAGGTGGAAGGGGCTTGATATTTGTTTTTCTCCCTCTTGGACGAACAGTGCAGACCATTAGAATTTATCCTGGGTTATGAGAGGCATTGTGTTGTTGGTTACCCTCTTGGTCTCGAGTTCAGCTGCCAAGCACTTAAGTACCTGGTTGTGTTGCCAGGTGTAGCTTCCCTGTGTTAAGCGGGATTTATACTTGTGCGGCAGACCCTACGCCGTAGCCTACTAAGCTAATGTTATTAGCACAAGTCTATGGTATTTAATATTGTATAAATTAGCCTAGCAGCTAGCAGAATTTTCCTCTTCTCATATGAAGCCAGGGACAACAGCAACATTTAACAAAGGTCATGTTACAAAATTCTGCTCCATTACAACTCACAAGGTTCACCAACAAAACAGCTGTCTTATACTAAACGCGTTTTTCAACAAATATAACATGCTAACGTTATTAGTACAAGCCTATGGCATTTTACATTGTATAAATTAGCCTAGCCACGAGTGGAGATTTCACCAGCTCGTTTCTAACTGTGTCTGTCTGCTGTTTGGTGCTGAGCAGGTCATACACAGTGGGTTTGTAGAGCTTCTTTCTTTGAGAGCAGGAAAAGTCAACCAAAACAATGAAGTTGCAGGAAGGACAGCTGTGTTTCAAAGTATAAAGGAGAGTGTCCATTCTATGCATTTTATTCCTGCACTCCTGTATGTGTTTGTTCGTGGATATAATGACTAAAATGTCTCCACAACTACAAAGTAAAGGCAGCTGGAACTGAGGCATGATGGGAGCGATCAGTTCAAGATGGCACCGCAGGGAAGCCTATTTTTCATTCTCTTTTCATCTCTCTTTTCATCTCTAAATATAAATCTGTCTCTCCATCTATCATTCATTCACTTCCTGTCTCCTCCCCCATTCTTTCCTTCCCATTCTTCTTTCCTTTGTCTCTTTTTCTTTCCCTACATCAGTCCTTTTGTACTTTCTGTTCCTTTCCCTCCCAAATCCTTTCACTGCACTTTTCCTGTCTACTTCCGGCCTTTCTGCCTTTCCTTTCATTTGTCTCCTTTCCTACCTCTTTGCTTTTCTCCTTGCTTTCATTCTTTTCCTCCTTCTTCTCTTTTTACCCTCATTCTCTTTTTTCTTCACTACTTACTTCTCCTCTGTCCTTTACTTTCCTTCTACACCAACCTGTCTCCTATCTTTGTTTTGTCCTCCCTATCTACCTACTTCCCTCTTAGCTTTTCTTCCTCGTTCAGTTCCTCCTTGTCCTATTTCCACTTTCATTCTCCCATCCCTCTTTTTTTGACCTCCTTCCCTCCCTACTTGTTTTTCTTCTTCTTAACTTTCCTCCTTCCTTCCCTTCTTATTTCTTAACCCATTTCCTCCCTCTTGCTTTTACCTCAGCTTTGCGTCTGCTGTCTTCCCTTGTTAGTTCCTACTCTTCCTTTTATCCTCACTTACTGCCTCCAGTGTCCTTCCTTACTTCCTCCCTCCCTCCTTCCTTCTTCCCCTTCCCTCCTCTCTAATTCTTTCCCGCTATGTTCTTCTCTCCCTTTCTTACCTCCTTTGTTCCCCACTTATGTGTCTCACCACTTTTATTTCCATCCTTACCTTTTCCTATTTCCTCCCTCTGAACTACTGTGTCTCCTCTCATCCTTCATCCCCCCCTCCTCCGCCTCCTCCTCCTCCTCTCCTCGTTCTAATTGCGTGCAGGAAGCTGCCAGATATTGTGAGGTGTAATGTGCTGTCTGATTCCTCTCTTAGTGTTCTTAAATGATCGCTATTTATTTGTCAAGCCAAGCGTTGAACGCTAATTAAGGAGAAATGCTTTGAACTGCTTCGTGTGTGTGTGTGTGTGAGTATGTGTATTTCAGTGAAGTGTGTGTGCTATTGGGTATGTGTGTGTGTGAGTGGTTAGAAGATGGAGGAAGTTGTCATTGGCAAGTCGATCCCTCGCTGCTTCGAGTGCTACTGCAGATGTGTGTGTGTGTGTGTGTGTGTGTGTGTGTGAGTTTGCTGTTATCTGTCCCCGAGGTTTTTCTTGCTCTGACATCATTCTAAACACACACACACACACATACAAACACACACACACACACACACACACATACAAACGCACACACCGCAGCTGGCGTTTCAGAGACTCCAATGCGCTGATGGGATTGGTCATTTTCTTTGTGTATTTGTGTTGTCATGGCAGTTCTGCAACATGATTGGCTGTCTCATTATTTAACAATAAGCTTAGTCCTTACCTTGGATGTAACTGGTTGTCATAAATTGCTTTCTTTGTTGATGATGTTAAGTTTATTGTCTTTGTCACTCGGGTGGAATTTGAACCGCTGACCCTGCCTGTGTTAGTGCCTTGCTCACAAAGGGGACTGAATCTGTAACTGCAGCAGTGATTCTTCTTTAATAATCCAGGACTTGTTGCAAAAATATTCAGCATTTTATTAAATTTAATCTATTGAAGTTGATGCTCCAACCTGTTGGATTTGTCACCAACACTCCCGCTCAGCTGTCACCACGAGGCGCTCAACCACTGACATAAAAAAGAAACAAACATTTATGTATTTATGCTGCAGTTAATGTCCCTGTAAAAGGGACACATCCAGCAGATGGCATGAAAAAACACATGAAAGAAAAAAGTTTTCAGCCACTGAAGGAGCTTGCTGATAATGTTGTCTTTTAGGATCACTGTTTTTTTTTTCCTTTCTTTTTTTCAAATGTAGTTGTCAATCAAATGTGCATTTATTTTATTGAACTTTGTGTTTTATTGCGAGTTACCTGGAAGTGTTCTTAAAGATGCATTGATGTCGCCACTGTGCTGAAGCACCATCAGTCCACTAGTTTTAGTAATGACATATATTCAAAAACAAATATCGATCCAGGGCCCCAGATTTAATTTCTCACCTTGCTACACTGGATTCCAGGGTGTATCTGTACCAAGTGTCAACCTCCAAGTTTGAAAAATTAATTGCAATTCCTCCAATGGCCACTTGGGGCTGGCTCCAAAATTGACTCAATTCCCATAGACCCCCATGTTAAAATGGCTAACTTTTTAGCAGATGTAATCATGTTTGTAGCCTGGTACAAGAAGCGTTTTGGTCTCTATAGCTAATTTCAATATTCATGACAACAGTAAGGGAGGTGAATTTTTATATAACCCACCATTTACATTTTATTAAGGCTTAAAGTTACGCATAATTAAGGCTGTGGCTGCTTTGAGACAGTAACAGATGGGTGCAGTCCATTAACAAGTCGCTACCACAAACGACATCAATGGTTAGGTAAAGTAACCACAGCGTAACCCCAGAACCAGAGAGTATAAGCATAGCCGTAGCTGTCGCTAGTTCATTGTGTTTTCAGTTCATGAAAGTTAATTGTCATGTTTTCATGTTTTCAAGTTGCCTAAAAAGGACTTGTCAGTGTCTGGTTTGACTAAATGCCCTCTCAGGGGTCAGATGTTCGGTATTTCTGTTAAGTACGTTTCAGTGATTTTAAGCCTTTTTCTCCATTGGCGAAAATTAGCATTAGCATCATCACTGTATACTGTAGACTGTAAATGCACCATAGAAACCAAGCTAGATGCTAGCATTAGGGTTAGCTCCACCCTCTCGTCCAAAATGGTCACTCCTGGCTCCAAAAGTCTACGGTAGGTACCTCATGACATCCGAGTTGGGTGTGGGTACACGTACAACAGAGCACACTCCAAACTAAACTGTAAAGTGCTTGATTTTTAATTTCCTGCCAAAAAGATCCATGTGAGCATATTCTGATCTCGGCATAAATTGTTCTGCCATCTTTATGGTTGAGGTTTGGTTAGGTTTGACACTCACACATGCTCAGTAAAGGTTAGGGAAAGATTGTAGTCATCATCATTGTGTCACTGATGAGCTGCAGTAAACCATAAAATTGACCAGCCAGCTTAACTATTTAAATTATCAGTGTATTAAGTTTTAAAGTACTTGTTTATTTATTGTTGATTAATTGATTGATTGAATGATATTGGTGGATTACAAAGGGATATAATCAGTATTATTTAACCATAGATGCTAAGAGGACTCGTCAATTATTTGATTAGTTGACCAGCATGAAAGGAGTCAAGAACTTCCATAGTTGAGTAAGGGAATCAAACACCAGTGTTTAAAATTTGGGTATTTCTTGCTTTTATATTGTTATACATGGTTTAAATTAAATTGTTCATCTTCGCCTTGGACTCCCAAGAACTTTTGTCAGTTTTTTTTCCCACTATTTTTGGCATTTAATAGAGTACATGATTAATTGACATGTTAGATGTAGCTCTGAATGTGTAAACTGTCGGGTGTGTGATGTGTGGTTACAGTGTTCTGGCTCTGTGGGTCCAGTTTCATTCGTTGTCTGTGCTGGTTTTTTTACTGTTTCTGGTAGCAGCCTCAGGGCCTCGCTCCCTCAGGAGTGTGTGTGTGCGGAAATATGTGTACATCTGTGTGTGTGTGTGTCAGCTGGAGCGAAGCTGGCGTACAGGTGCGCCGCTGCCTCGCCAGCACTTCCTGGTAATTAATGACTTCTTCCTGCCTCTCTCTCTCTCTCTCTCTCTCTCTCTCTCTCTCTCTCTCTCTCTCTCTCTCTCTCTCTCCTTCTTTCTCCCTCATATTTAGGATGGTGGAAATTGATGACATCTGAGTTTCAGTCACATGAGGACAGAGGGGTTGAGAAGGAGAAGTAGAAATTTAGGAGGGGGGGTGGGGAGACTGTGAAAATGAGGAGACAGAAAACAACCATGTTCCATTTATGAGGAATGTCCCTTTTGTTGATTTTAAAGTGAAAGTCCTGAAACGAATATCTTAGCATCTTCTGGAAATGTTTACTTGCCTTCTTTCTGAGCGTGAGATGAAAGGATTCCACTGTCATGTCTGTGTGTTAAGTACAAAGCTTAGCATAAAGACAGGAGGCAGGGGAAACAGTGAGCCTGGCTCTGTCCAAACTTGAATAATACACCCACCAACACCTCTAAAGCTCACTAATAAACATGTCATATCTCGCTTGTTTAATCCACGCACAATGAGAAATGTCAATCTGTTATTTTCGGGGGAGTTACGTGCTACTCCACAGTCAGGCATTCGCCTCTTTTCATGTTTGTCTCTGTTCTGCTTGCTGCTCCGTCTTCTCTCCTCCTTTCCTGTTGTTTTTTTTCCCCCTGGTTTCTCTGTCTGCTTCTTTTTACCTCTCTCCGACTATCTCTCTCTCTGGTAATCTATCTTAGTTAATATCGTCTCTGTGAGCAGCTGGGTACCGAAGCCCAGTCAGCTCTGTGAGAAACAGACCTCTGGTTGTGTGTGTGTGTGTGTGTGTGTGTGTGTGTGAGAGAGAGGGAGATAGAGACAGAGAGAAAACAAGATAATGCAGAAAATAAAACAGAAGAAAGAGATAGAGCGAGAAGGAGTGAACCTGATGATTATCACAATAGCGTAAGGCTGGAATTATACATATATGAAGATAAATATCTCTGTAGGTCGCAGAAGAGCTGACACATGTCCCCTCTTGAATCTCACCGACATATTGTGCTCTGCATGTCAAACAAGCTGATTTGTCCAACACATTTCCTGTTGGGTGTTTAGACACACATAAAATCCAAAGGTTTTCTGAGATGTCATAACATGTTCTTTGATCATTCTATCCACAGTAATCAGATTACTTTTTAAAACAAGACAACCCCACAAAAATGAAATTATAGTGAAAAGTGTATTGCATTGCCCAAGGCGCACCAAGGGGCAAGCCAAAATCTCAAGACACACCTGTATTCATATCTGTGCACAATAGCCTCTATAGCATGTGTTGTCACTGTTATCATGACATAAATCTTTGTTTTTATTTACTAATATTAAATAACAATAGGCAACCAACTATTAGGCGTGAAATATTTGTTAACAAAATGATTCAAATATTAATTTTAAATATTTTAGAATGACATCAAAGCACCAATAATGCATCCATTTAAACATTTAAATCATTGTCCCGGACCTTATATTCCATGTTAATTTGATACTGTGGTTTTTGTTATTAATTTGTTATGTGTGACAGTTGTTTCTGTCTGTTTGAGGTTTTAAAAATATTTTTTTCAGACATTTTATTAATATTTGTTGGACTTTTTTCCTCCCGGACATTTCATTATAATTTGTTGGCATTTTAGTAATATATTTTCAGACATTTTAGTAATATTTTTGCACATTAAATTAATATTTCTTTGGACATTGCATCAATATTTTTTGGACATTTTATTAATATATTTTTTAGGACATTTTATTGATATTTTTCCGGAATTTTATATAAATATTTTTGTTGGACATTTTGCTGATATTTTTTGGACTTTTTATTAGGATATTTCGTTTGAACATGTAACATGTAACAATGTTATATGCTGCCCTCATGGCCAGGTCACTCTTGAAAAAGAGGTTAGTAATTTCATTGAGGATTTTACCGGGTAAAGTAAAGCATACCTATATATTTTTATATAACAGGAAATAATGTAAGATAGTGATAAAGTGATGTGTCACATACTTATAATTCCAAATGAGTGCTTGACTAAAAGACAGTCCTGGCAGCAGTAGCAAAAACAGGCTGTTAGCAGCCATGCTAGCGCCGAATGGCATCACCATCATTAGGTCCACCACTTTGGTCTAGAGTGAAATATCTCAACAACTATTAAATGGTAAGTCATGGAATTTTCTGGCAACATCTAATGTGTTGTCCAAAGTTTGATTTATGACCAAATAACCTAAAAATCTTAAAGCTCCTATCATTGGTAAATGTTAACATTCTAGCACACTAAATTAAGATGCTGAACATGGTAAACATTATACCTGCTAAACATGTTAATATGGTCATGACTACAGCCTTACAGCTATAGACTCCTCAACTTATGTTAAGGCAGATAGAAAGTGGAGTTCAGCAGAGATGACATGTGGTACCGCTCTTTTTGACTGCAGCTGTTGCATTTTTGACCAGGTTTATTTAACTTCACATTTAACTTGTCCTTATGTACCTCTCAGACTGGGTGTCTCTTTGTAGAAAAATAGGTTCTGCAAGTTCTGTTTTGGACCTGTGGAAAACCTCTGTTTCCCATGTCAGCAGCTTTACACCAGGTGTTGAAGAGCTGAAGTCTCAGTGGCGTTTTGTGGTGTGTATAGACCGTTTCACTGGAATTGCATTGCCAGGCAACAGTTTGGTCCATGTTTATTTCCTGTCAGATGATGTCATTCAGATACACTGCAAAACACTCCAACAGGAAATACCAGTGGACCCATTTAGAAAATGTATGGTGTCAAGTTTGACACTGTCTATATGCTTCGAATCCAGGGCTCAACAATAACGGTTTGCCAGGTTTCCACCGGCAACCATCTTGAGATATTGGCAACTAGTTCTCAGCCTTTGGTTGCCATCAGTGGCAACAACTTTTTAATACAGGGACAGCATGCACAGCAAAATAAATTCCATTTTCCACTAAGCTGACATATAATTGCATATTATCTTAAATACTGAAGATTTGCGGTAAAAAAAATGGCAACCATATTTTCAGTTTGGGCAACCAAAAGATGATACCTGGTTGTGAGTCTGGAAAGCGCTTTTAGAAGTTAGTGTTGAGTGCTGAACTGACTTTAAATTTATAATAGAAAGCATATGTTTAAGGATTTAGTCATTTACCAGGAGGGGGGAAGTGGCTATCATTTTAAGTGCATTATGGGAAATGTAGTATCCTGTGTTTTTGGAGCTTGACCCACAGTAGGGGCTAGAAGTTGGGATATCTCGGCTTCTGCTGCTTGGATTTTGACCATTGTTTTTCTAATCTGTCTGTCGCTCGTCACCCAACTTTATGGAAGTGAAATGCAAAATTGCTGGAATACCCCTTTAACACCTTGATCTGACTGTCACTTTAACCTTGGTGTCCACAATATTGAGCGTAATGAAGTGAAATTGACGGAGACAGCGAGACAAGCAGGTAAAGAGAGACAGACAGAGAGACGGGCGGGTATTTTGTCTCTCCTCCAGCTCGTCTAGTTGCCGGGGCGACCGGTCTGGCCTGGCCTGGCTCGATGTTCGAGTACGAGAAGAAAAAACAAAGAAAAGGACAGAAAAGAAAGAAAAGCGCCACAATCAATGAGACCCTTTTTGTTTTAGTGGGAACCCCCTTTTACCCCCGACGACACACACACACACTGAAACACACACACGGACAGAGGAACAGGATGACTGAATCGGTGTGCGATTGTGTGTGTGTGCCTTTGTGTCTGACTCCCTCTCCCTCTGTGTGTGTGTGTGACTGACTTTATTTAAGACAAGGGTCCTTTTGTTTTAAGCCGGAGAATGGCTCTGAGACCGAGGCTGGCCCTGTAATTGGCCTACTTAGGCCCTGTTTAGCATGAGAAAAGCCTTCCTTGGCCCGGCAGTGCCAAGCTAACTCTTGTTTTCAGTCACAGAGAGGACGGACGCGCTGATCAGAATTCAGATTAGCCCGAAAAACATCCACCCACCCCCTCCACACACTCCTCCACCCTCTGCTTTAAATACACTGCACACTAATTACTTAACGAGAAAGCTGGGAAAAAAATCTAGACTTTAACGGAGTAGCGGTGGAGTCTATTTAAAGGAGGAGAAGGGGGGGGTTCGCAGGCTCTTTTTCACCTCTTCCCTCCTTGCTTACTTTTTGTGCCACTTAAAAAAAAAAAAAAAGACCCTCTCCTCCATCCTTCTCTCTGTCTTTTATTCTTGCGCTCTCTTCTCTCCAAATCAGCCCAGACGCCACTTGTTGCTGCCGAATCATTGAACTTAATTAGCGGGACAATGTGTGAGCGGTTTGCTAAGTTTGAGCCGTAAACAGAGTCACAGTTAGAGGAGGGAAAAAGCAGCAGAGGGAAGAAGTTAGACTCTGAGCTGTGGAGCTGTGAGATGAACGTCTCCACGCTGAGCAGCATGAGGTCGCTCTCATGGAGGTAAATACCATCACATACCACGGTTTCGTTTCTCATTAGCAGCTCGGTTTGAGGTGTCTGAGGTAGGCGTTGTTCCTGGAGGTTAGACGGCTTCGCAATCAAATCCAAAGGGCAGTTATTTATATATCAATTTGTCTTTCGTTGTCTTATTTATACGTCAGTCTGTCTGTCTGTATACCTATCTGTCAGTCATTGACTACACAAAAACTATTTGTCAGAAGATTTTAATTTCAATTTAATTGATTCTAACTGATTTCATTTTGGCAAGAAGTGTGCATATTAAAAAAAGCGACTTGAAAATCAGATTTTTCCATTTATGCGTACACAGAAAATTAAATTTCAGTTTGATTAAATTATTTCATGTTAATATTGGCAAACATGGACTACCGTATCTATACTCTGTTAGCCTATTTAGCGCAGTAATACATGGACACATGTAACGTAACGCACAGACACACATTCCTTAACACATATATGAACTAACTTTTAACACCATTGCAAGTCAATATAGTCAAAATTCCAACCACTAATACTGCGTTCCATTTATATGATGGAAGATGGGAAAGATTCCCACTAATTACACATGCGTTCATGTTTTTGCATGAGCCAAGATGGTTGTATGATTGCAGAGTTGGGCAGGTGAGGGTTAAATGGACTGACAATATAACACAGAGTTTACTTGCTCTTTCAGGCTCTTCTGTAATATTTAGTGGCAAGTCATATACCACTTGAGTCAATGTCAACATATCAGCAATCACTGTCCTGACATTAGTCTATCTTTTAGATATTATAACATTAAATCAAATGACATTCCAACTGCGTTCAATATCCTGACAAATATTTCACATTATTCTCCCATCAGCATTGGAGCTACATTAAATCAGGGTTGGGTAGTAAGTGATTACAGATAATGGGGATTATGTGATCAAAGTACCAAAATAAGTAACTTAAATCACCCCAGGTTGGATTTGAAAAAACATCTAACAAGATTAAAGTTGCCTTTTTACAAGGATTACGTGATTATAATTTTGATTACGTCTTTTAAAATATGGCAAAGTTAAAATTCCGACAGCCTTTTTCATGATAATAAATTTATTAAAGGTGCAGGATGTAACTCTGGAGAAAGATACCAATGCTTTCGCTTGGTGTTTCAGGAAGACCATGATCCCAAGGTCGTCTTTATTTGATGACGTTTAACTCATGACTCGGGGCTCCTACACAAGTGCTCTGCTTTGTGGTGGTTATATATACGGTTTATTTTAATGACCAAATGTAAATGCATTTTTGGGCATTGAAAATGTTTTGAGCGGTGGTCCAATTTTGTGGGGCAATAACGTCAGTGTTTGATTTTGAAGTAATCGAAAAGTATTTAGATCGAAGTAAAAAAAATGTGATCCAATGGATTGCGTTACTAATGGCAGCAATTTCCACGTAGTTTGCATTCAGTAGCTGACTACATTTCAAAATAATTTAACCCAACATTGACTTCGGTCCTCAGGATACCACCATCTATCAGCTCAACAATGACAGCTGAACATTCAGATCCAGTCATCCTCAATACTTCATTACGTTGATTGTTGACATTTCAGATACCTTCCACATTCTCTACTGATGTTCACCAACACTGCTGACAACGTTCTTTCCTTAGCATGCTCAGTAGTCTGGTAATTGGTACATGTATTTCCAATATTCTCCATTCACATTCCTGCTACGTTCTATGTCCCAAAATGTCCGAAACATTCCAGCTTCCATTCACTTGTCAGCTCAATATGCTGAACGTGCTGAATGCTTTAATGGTTTTTCAACATCCTCAACATTTTAAATGTTGGAAACATTGAAGTGTTTAAATTCATATGTCAAGATTTCCACAGCACACTACTTACAACATTTCAACTTGCGTCAAAGTACAAACTTCAGCATCCCGGCTACGTTGAGTATTTCGGGTTATTCCAAAAATCAACACGCTGAACTTAAACACACAAAATAATCTTGGTTGGACCTGTTCGTATTATCTTTGCCATGTTTTAATTCATTTTTTAAAGGATGTCAGATGATATTAATTTTTGTTATGGCTGGCTTGTCTCTGTGCTAAAGTCTTTATCTCTTCATAAACCTGGAAATATGTTTTGTTCCCATTTCCTTGTGATGAATGCTGCATCCTTCCTGGTCTTTGACTCACAAGGTCACATGGTTAACAGTCTCTCTCTTTCTGTCTGTTTCTGTGTCTCTCGACCAGTCAATACTGGGTGGCGAGATGGGTTTGGGGAGTCCCGGCGCAGCGTCGCCCACCAAGCCAGCCGGTCAGTACTACCAGCACTACGGCTCCAACCCGCGGAGGAGAACGCTGCCTATGGACGCCATGGGTGAGACACTACATTAAACATACACTATGAACACACGGAGAGACAAAGTTAACGTTTGTGCCAATCAGCTACCTTTGACAATGTCTAACAATGAGAGAAAGAGTTAAGGTTCTGGCCTGTAACCTCATTTCTACTGTCCAAAATTCTTTTAAACATGATCTATTGTCTTTTTTTTTTCTTTAAGAGCATAGGCAGAGAAATAATTGATCACTAAATTAAAGATATGACAATATACACTCTACATGACAATGCAGTCTAATACAACAGTTCTTTTGTAAGTCCTCCCTTCATGAAGGTTATAATGTTTTCATGGGAACTGTTTTAGAGTTGATTCAACTTCATGGTCAGCTGGTTCAAATTAGGGTGGACAAAATATTAAAAACATCTGCAACATACAGTATAATACAGTTCAACAGCCCTAGACTATACAACCTTAAAAATTACTATAGAGCTAATAAAATTATACCTTTATGTAGGATTTCTTTCAGGGCTGTTTTAACTGCATTAGTCCTAGCTTTAAACAACGTCATAATGAAAATACATAAAATATATTAGTTTTAGAAGGCTCTGTCGACCCCATTAGCATATGAAGCACCCCCACGCTGGGGCCCAAAGTGTGTATGGCGGCAAAGTTGAAACACACAGTTCTTCGTGGCTCTTTCACTCATGTTATTGAGAAAGAACATAAATAAATCATGACGTACGAACAAATTTCTCTTGAAATAAATAAACCAGGGACAGGGGTTGCAAATTAGTCATGGCTAGAAACCTGTGTGCACTGCATCTACTTTGTATTTTATATAAAAAGCAGTGTCTTGTGCATTTGTCCTCGTCAAAAAAAAACCAAGTAAATAAATAAATTAACAAAAATTTTGTTGAGTCTTTCAAATTCGGAAGAAAAAAAATTCAGAATCATTTTCTCAGTGATGACAATAATCATATTGATGGTGATCTACCTTGTTTGTCTTTTTTAAATAAAGATAAACGCACCTTTGTTTAATACAAATTCCTTAAGCAGTAGAAACTAAAGTGAAAACAATAGCGATTATAGGTCTATATAGGTTGTTTCTTTCCGTCTAAATCTTTATGTTTTGCTGCGTAGATAAACTATAATTCAATTTTATCTGTACAGCACCATATCATACAGAAGCAGTTCAGAGAGTTTTACATGAAAGCAAAATGAAACAGCCACAAATGTCTAAATAAACAGGGTGACTGCATCATACATACATCCACATATGCACCAAAGCATGCAGTACATTAAAGAAAAGGCTCCAGTGAAAACGAAGGTCTTATAAAGGGACATAGTGTCTGAGCAAGTCTGAAATCAGCAGGCAAGCTCTCCCATGCTTTACAGTAAGTGTATGAATACTCAATGCCATCTCATCAGACTTTGCTCTAAACACATAAAAGAGATTCCCACTTTGTGACCGGAGAGACCTGCCATGCTTATAACCTAACAGCATGTATGAGGTGTACTGTGGAGCCAGACCAGTGAGTGCTTTGTAAAGCAAAATGAGGATTTTGACTTAAATTTAATAAAACAACAGGTAACGACTGAAGGTTTCAGAGAACAGGACTTCTATCGTCTGATTTTTTTGTTACACTTAGTTTGCGTGACTGAGATCTGGATGAGTTGTAATCTATGGATTGACCCATGAATCCGGCCTGCTCGTAACAAATGCATGCATGAGTCATTTTAATATGAGCACAGTTATATCCCAGATTATGAGCTACAAGAACAGTGAAATATAAATGTTTTGTTACTTAAGATTTAAGGCCTGAGTCTCATAATGTAGTCTCAGTATTCTCATTGTTAGATTGAAGAAATAAGTCAGCATGTCAATGTAGTTTCTGTATCCACACAGAAACTTCTCACAGCGACCTTGGTGAGACATTTTAACCTGCACTGATCCCAGTTCACAGCCGCTATGTGTTTTCTTTTTAAGAAGGCCGAGCATTGTGCATGCGTGTCCGTGTCTGCGTGTCACCATCCTGTTTGTTCGTGTGTGTTTTGAAAGGGGACTTTAAGAAAAAGAAAAAAAAAAAAAAAAAAAATACAGGGAAGTCTTTTAGAAAGCAGGACAATAGTGGCTGTGGTGTAGCCTTGGTAGCGTTAGCCTTGAGAGGACACACACACACACACACATGATGACAACTCTGGGCCAATTTCAAAAAAAGGAAAAAAAAAAAAAACGCTTTAATTTTTCCATCAAAGTCTCACCTTCCCAGTTAATAGACCATTCCCTCTCTTCCCTTGAGAGAAACCCTGAAAAATAATATAAACATGTCCTTTTATCAAACCAAAAAGAAAAAGAAAAAAAAACAGCCCTGTCCCTTTTTGTATTCTGGCTTTTTATTTCCTGCATCTTATTGCGTCGCGCTTGTTTGCAGTGAAAGCGTTCTTTGTAAACATATCGACGGCGGTGGGAAAAGTGGCCTCGCTCTTTCCTCTTCGGGTGATCGATTAAATTCAAACAAATCAAACCAGAACCTCCTTTTAAAAGAGCAATAAAAAAAGCCTCTTGGCCTGTTCAACCCTCATGTATTGTTTTGTTGCTTTTTTTGTCTCTTTCAGAGGTTCACACAAAAAAAGTGCGGAAGGTCCCTCCCGGCTTGCCGTCCTCAGTAAGTGATAACATTTTTGTTTATTATCATTTCGGAGGTATTATCGCTGCCTCCGCTGTGAGCCTGAAGAAAAGGCTGCTGATGCTCCTGCATGTTTGAAATCGCTGAGCTGGTTTTGTCGGAGAAAAGCTGCACACGTTGCCAGGTTCTGGGAATTTGTCGAGGTGAGGATGGTGCTGCTGTCGGAGCCGCGCTGGACACAGCTGTCGGCTTTTTGTCGCCGGTTCCTATTTTTGGGGAATCAGCTGGAAGAATCTCACGCCAGAATGAATTAGAAAAAAAGGCGTCTATTGTTCTGAATCTGAAGAGATGTAGTCGTATAAAATGTTTTCTGAACGACTGACAGCACAAAGCCAATAGAATCGACTAGAAAAGGAAAAAAGATGGAATAAAAATATGACATTAGAGCAGTTTGCTGAGTTTCCCTTTTATTGATCCATTAATCAGTGATTGGGTTGGATCTGTCTGTGGCATTTTGGACTGAAACTCACCCGTCGATCCGCTCGGCTGCTGGTTGGAGGTTGTTTTTTTTAAGCAGGTTTAAAAGGGCAGAACTCCCCCAAAAAATGGAGTTGTAGACAGAGAAAAGCGGCACACGTTGCCAGGTTTTGTGAATTTGTGGAGATGAGGGTGAGGCCTCTGTCGGAGCTGGAGACAAACAGCTGTCGGCTTTTTGTTGTCAGTTGCTGTTTTTAGGCATCAGCTGAAAGAGTTTCATTCCAGGATAAATAATAATAACTAAACAATACTCTTCTAAATAAAAAAGAAATGACATAGTAAGTGAAAAACAAATCCAAACACCCTTTATTTTTACTTTATGCCTCCCTCATTTATAGGCAGTACATAAACATTTAGTGAATGGTTTATAACACACTACAATGTAATTGTACTTAGCTATAAGGACATATAAGTGTATTAATGTTCTGTATATGACAACAACATGTTTAATATTACTACAACTGTGTTTCATACTATTTTAATTCATTTTCTGTTTCTAAATCAGCCTCCATGCAAGGGTGTAGGTTTTGTTTCAGGAATACTCATGAAACAGGGGGTGCTGTGGGTCGTCTGCCACAAAATGTTGAGCATCAAACACTAACTTCCCTGAACTGTGGTGAATTTCTGTGCGCCATTTTGTGCCCTGTTTGCATCAATTTATGGCGTAAATGTCTTTAATTTTGTCCAAATAAAAGTCAAACTTCTTGTTTTTATTGGGCGGGGAGGACATATGGACATGTTCTAAATATTGAGGAGGACATCTCCCCTGCGTCCCCTGCGAAATCTACACCTATGCCTCCATGTATTACAAATTCATGCAGTAATGCAAAATTAGAATACAGGACTCTTTTAGGTGGTGTAATTTGGATGAGTACACTTGAATAAATACTAAATTATAGTGTGTTATAAACCATTTTTTTCATATTTTGGGGGAAAATAGATTATTTATTTATTTTTTTTAAGTTAAATGATTTTTAAAAAGCTGTTTTTATAGACAGACTGAATTGAATTCATGTGCTGATTTCCCCTATTGTAGATTAATTAGTGGATTTGTTTATTAGATTTTGGGATTTTGGGCATTTTGGGTTGAAACTCTGAGTTGCTGGTTGGAAGACTTGAGGATTTAACACAGTTAAGTGAGTTCAAGAAGGAAGAAACATCCATCTACCAAGAAACAAAAAAAGAAAATCTGTCGAGAAGTGCTTCACCACCAAGCACCAAACATTTACCTGTTACAGTGTCTCAGATTTGATTGATTTGTGGGTGTTGGTCAGATTCTAAGTCATCACATCGGCCTTTGTATGCATGTTATGGACATTTTCTTCCTGGCGTTTAATAGACTAAATGATTCATTAAAATAATCATTAGCCTCAGCCCTGAACAGAAAATATATGATTAAAAAACATCACTGTCTGATGAGTGTTCGTGGCTCCTTGTGCGCTGCTCGGATTGACCCCAGCTGTTGTCTCTGAGGCCTGGAGCCCGGCTGTGGTTTGAATGAGGAGACGAAGCAGCAGGACGTTTTTCTGACGTTTCACATATTTCACTTTTTATCTGCTGCCGTCTTTGTTCTACCTGGTGTTTTGGTGTTGTGCTTGTCTGCTGCTTCGCCTGCAGGATGTAGTTTGCTGTCGTTTAATGCAACTTTAACATCGGTGTGAGATAAACGCTCATGTTGCAACATTTTTTCCATTTTTTGCACAGACGTGTGAGTTTATAACGCCATCTTTATTTTGGTTTGGTGTTGTTTTGCTGAAATCAGTTGATCAGTCAATTGCTTGATTAATATAAGAGGCAAATGCTGTCATTCTCTGTTTTATTTCACAGTAAATTCAATGTATATTTGGGCTGGTGACTGTTGTTGATTTAAAATAAGCAGGTAGAGGATGCAGATATGTCCTTATAATGGAACTGATAGTGAAAATAATCTGTAGCAGCAGCTCTAGCGCTCATTAGATTTATTTCTAATTTTGACTTTGAGGTGTTTTACATGTGGAGAGGGTTTTTTTTTTTTTTTTTTCCTGTTGCTGACCTCATTAATCGCCAGTTAACGACGGCTGAATGTACAGCGTGTCAGCCGCCTCTTTGGCTCGGCGGGAGTCCGCCTTTCTGTGGCCTCGGCCCGCTTTGTCCCCGCTTCCTCCTCTCTTTCCTCCGCCTCTACATCAGCCTGGGGAGGGAGGGGGAGGAGGAGGGGGGGCGCGGAGGACAGAGGAAGGAGGAAAGAAGGGAAACAAGAGGAGGAGAGGAAAGGTGTTAAAAAAAAGAGAAAAGCAGGGAGGAAGCGTGGTTTGTTTGACAGGTTGGTGGTGGGGTTTTTTTTTCATCTTTTGTGTGTGTGAAGTGGAAGGATGAGACGTTTCCTGTGGAGCAGAGACGTGATGTCAAACAACAGGGACTGTTGCTTTATTTTAATATGGATTTAACATTGGAATATACATTCCAGAGCTGGAAAATGTGTTTTATCAAGCACTAAACCTTTGTAATGTTCTGGTACTTGCACTTTTTGTTACTTCTATCTGATGGCTAAAGTTGTGCTTACTTTATTAACTCAGATTTTATATTTAATACAAGACAACAGGAGTTTCTGCTTGATGATCTGCAGCAATTTGTGCCAATAGGAGCCTTGTTTTCTGTGACTAGAGTAAAGACACCTTTAGTCAACTTTGACCTTGATTCTTTGACACCATCACCTACAAATGGCGTGTCTGTACTCCCACATCGTTCTCCCTGATTTGTTCTAGAGGAAATAAAGTTGCTGCCTGTATTGTGTTTAATGATAAAGCATTTTCTGATCTATAAAATGACATATTATTAGAACACAGAAGTCGTAGGCGGTTGGGGTGGATGGTGGTTGGATAAAGTGCATGAGATGGGTTCACTCCCTTCAGAACATAAGTGTTTTCTCATTAAACGCCCCTATCAGCATGGCTACGTAATTTGTCTTTCTTTCCAAAACAGTGACAAATCATTGAAAAAAATAAATGTTTTATGAACCTCATGATTAAGGTTTATTTGGTGAAGGAAACCACTCGGTTAGGTTAGAGGAAACATCATGGTTTTAAAATGACCACTTCATAAATGTCAGGAGAAATTAGAAGTACAAAAATGTGGATGAAAAATGAAGGCAAAATATTTGTAGATACAGGTGCTGCCATTTTGACATTTGGAGCTTGAGTCTGCACAGTTGCGATTGGGAAGTGGAGACATTTTCACCTATACACCCGTCTGACCCGTCTGAATCACAAGCAGCGGCATTGATCACAACCGCACCAGTTGACGTACAAAGCTGTCAGTCATGACGTACCAACCTCTTTTTATAGCATCAAATAAGTGTTTAAAACCAAACTTGGTTACGCTTAGCAGCCGAAGCGTAACCACAGGTGGGACGCAGGGTGTGGACCCCAGTCTCTAGCGTCAGAGTCTAGGAAACCCCCCAACCACCTCCCTGTGACTTCCGTGCTGCACAGGAACGTCACTCTACTCTCTGACCAACTAACCGGCACGGCTGTAAAAAAAAAAAAAAAGTCTTGTGTCGACAGTCATGTGATCCAGGTTTTGGATCTCTGCACTCGCATCGCCTTCATGTCTGCGGCGCTCTGAGCTGTCTCCTCTCTGTGCTCTAACCCTCTCTGTTTCCACCCCTGTGATGTGAGTAATCCTGCCTGCTTCCTCCCGTTCACATCAAGAGAACAGGGACGAGGAGAGGACCCGCCGCCTGTGAAGTGGAGAGGTGGTTCGACTGCAGGAAAATAAATTCAGAGGCACTTTCTGCCTGCTTGTTGGCACGAGTATCAGTTGCGAGAGAGAGCAGAAACTGTACGGAGAGCTTTGTAGCTATAGCTCTTAATTTTTTTGTACATTTGTTCCATTTTTTATTTTTTTTTTAGATGTCTTTGAATAGCAAGTTCTGTCGTGTCACGAGTCAGTTTGAGCACAGAGGTCCTGTTTGGAGCCCGTGGCTTTTATTCTGAAAAAGCATCAGATTGCTGACAGGTGCTCATTTTCATAATCGCTCCGGTTTTGGGTTTAGTTCCAATGTTTTTAGCTCAAAACTTTGAATAGGACAACAACACAAAAGTAACTTACTTTGGACATTATGTTGAAGCACTGACAATACAAACAGCTTCATTATTGGATCGTTTTTTCTCCTGTATCCAGTGATTTGTGTCTGTACGTCCATGGTTACAGTGCAAACAGGAGCAGCTAGCAGCTAATGGATGATTTAATGGTGCAGATTCACCAACATGTAAAGACATATAGACTGAATAAAGGTGTAGGTAACAGCTAGTTAACTGATTTCATGACATCATACATTATGAATTCTGTATTTTCAACCTGGACCCTATTTTTAAGTGACTAATGGGAACAACAGGTATTGAGAGTGACCACTCGCGGCACGTTTGCATTGTCAATTGTCAGTTCTCAAAGTGCTTGTTTTTTTGTCTGAGATTCAAATTGCTATTTTAAGTGTCTGACAACATTATGGAAAGGTTCCCTACAGAAACAAACCTTTTGTTAAAGACTCCGATCCTTTTTGTTTAACCAGACACAGCCCTGAAATCGGCATCACCAAACACATCAGACTCCATGTCAATAAACAGGCATTTTATTTCTGTAAAACACCCCTCATTCAAAGTCGACAGAAACAAAATAACCATCACAAAAATTGTCTTGGTTTGTCTGTCCACTGTTCCAGCAATCACCAACTCTGGTTTGTATGAAATAAGCTGTAATTCACCCAGTTAGATGTGAAAACATTTTGTTTCTATTCACGCTAAAATTACTGATTATTTAAATGGAGTCTGGTGAGTCAGGCAATAGCAATGTCAAGGCTGTTTCTGGTTAAACAAAATTAATCTTCCTCTTTAAGAAGAAGGTCTATCCTTTCAGTGATGTTGTCAGACACTTAAAATAACAATCTAAACCTGTCAGTGGCAAAAAAAGGCACTCTTAGTGGACCTAAACTGACGGTGCAAACATGCCCCAAATGGTTACGTTGCAGCCTGTTTGCCGCTGCCAACAGCAGCTCTGTCTCTCGTTCAACACTGGACCAATTTCAAAACTTGTTTTCATTAGTCACCTAGAAATAGAAATATAGGAGAATCTGGTCCAGGTTGAAAAATACCAAAATTAGCCTTTAAGCAAATCATATCTATCCCAAATAAAAATTAGATAAAGGAAACATTTGGAGTTGAACTGAAAATAGCCTTTTATTTTATTTGACATTACTAAGATAAAAAGAAGTCCCTGTAGCATGATGCCTTTATCCCTGAACCACTGACACGTCCTCCTGTTCATTTGTAAACACATTGTATTATATATCAAAGACAATTTCAAATTATAAGCTTTTGTCTTTCAGAAAAAATTGTCCCATAACTTGCCTTTTGTACGACTCATATTGATGGCATTTCTGAATAGACTAATGTATCCTGAAATAAACACATGATGTACCAAGATAGGCCTTAAGCCCGTATATTACCCCATCAGTAGCAAAACACTGCATGAATCCTACAATGATGATTACTGCAGACTGTCTCTTGTTGCTCCTCCAAACTGTAGAAGAAAGTCACATATGAGATTCATTGTTAGTGCCTCTCTGCAGAGATTTGAACCTGTAACCCTGTCAGCTGCTCAGATCAGCCCATAAAGACTCTGCGTTCGACTGTCTGTTCAGAGACTCCTGCTCTTTTGCTGATTTTTTTTTTTTTTTTTTTCTCCCTCCCTCGGATGGTCCGGCCTCCAAACCTGCTGCCAACGGCGACGACGATGAGGCTGAAATGTGTTTTCATTCCTGCTCTCAGCAGCCGACAGAGCTGTTTGTCCTCGTCTTTTTTTGTGTCCGTCTTTTTAACACAGAAAATTCAAACCTTTATTCTTTTGATGTTAGAATTTTCAATGTTTATTCTCGACAGTTTTATCGAGCTTGAGCTCCATATTTTTCCAAATCAGAATTTTAGGGATTTTTTTTTTTTATACGTGTGCATTTAATGAAAATGTTTTAAATTTAATTGTGAATTTGGGACAGAATTAAGTTGGTTTACTGAGTGATTTGATCCTAAAATAAAGCTTTGACTGAATATCTGATATTGATCTGTAGCAAGATATGAATATGGGACAAATCAGATTCCAATAGCATCTAAATGTAAAATACCTTCACTTCCTGTCTTTGTCGGATTGTTTCTCACTGTTTACACTTTTATCTGCGTCATTAAATGCCTCTTTATTTTGATGTAGATTTTAATAGTAGTATTTTAGGTATTCTTAATATAGTGTTAGAGCGGTCGCAGTATTCAGAGATCTAACTGATGCCTAACAGTAAATTATATCAATTAAAAAAACAGATAAGAATGTAAAACGCCTATGATATCCCGTTTTAAGGCAATTTTCAACATGTGCTTCTACACCTATAATTGCACTTTATTTTTATTTTTTTTATTTTAACTGTACTCTGGAAGCACTCTTCTAATTTGTATATATTTTATTAACATATTATATTGGTCATTTGTTGAATACAGTCTGTTAAGCAAGACTAAATGCAGAATGTGTGTATTTTTGGACATCTTGCTGTTTAAAGGTTGCAAAACTCCACATCGTCAAAAACTCCATGCAATCTGAGCTTTAGATAAATACAGTATATACATAGTATTTACACAGAGTGTGTGTTGGTGACATTACATGATCGTTTCACTGGATTTTCCATATGAAATGTATGGATACTGACGTAAAACAAGTACAGTAACACACAGGGATCTGCAGTCTGTGGAGGAACCGATTTGAGACAGAAATGTGATGAAAACCAGATGGGTGGGATTTAGAATAAAGACGTGGAGGAAAGGAGTGCTGACTAAGAGAAAGGAGGAATAAAACAGATAAAAGTACGTCTATAAAAAGGGTCAAATATTTAAAGTAGAATTTTCTCATGCTGTTATTTGAATGATGGCGATGAACTAGTCGGATGTCACAGATTTACAGATGATCTAACACACTGTGATGTTTTTATACTGAATGTAACTGAAGACATGAAATAACTCTCACACACACACACACACACACACACACACACACACCCTCTCTCTCTCTGCCCAGCCTGCACCTGCTCTGAGTACAAACACAGCTTCACAGAGGAATGCCTGTAATGTAAGTATGTGTGTGTGTGTGTGTGTGTGTGTGTGTGTGTGTGTGTGTGTGTGTGTGTGTGTGTGCGTGCATCTATGGCAACACACAGCGGCCAAAAACAAAAGTTCTCTTTGTGAGAAAACTAGCTATGGGTAAACAGCCAACACACACACACACACACATTTGTAAATTCAAAAATGTGAGCACCCTCACTGACATAATTCATGCCCCCAACCCTAACGTTAAAGGGTGGATTCAATTTTTTAATTTATTTTTTTCCCCAAGTCTATCATATGTCATATGTACATTGAGAGAGTTGCTGGTGGCTGTAATCATTCCTCCCATCCATACTGGCTGTGTTATGACTACATTGTAAGAAATGGAGGACAAAATCTAAAGTCCTTGTTCTGTGCAAAAAAATAAAAAAATACGGTCATCTTCCAAAGTTACAGTATTTTTGGTACAAAATTCCAGAGTTCCCCAGCTGAGCTGCAGCTGAGGGATATGTCCTTCTAGTTGCATCGCCAGGACACAACATGCAGGGCAAAGGTACCCTCTTAATTCGGCTAACTGTGACTGATAAAGGCTCATACTTGCAGTCGTGGAAGAATTATTCATATATTTGACTTAAGTATACCACAGTATGAAAATACTTTGTTACCTTAAGCTGAATTTTGACCGTAAACTGGACGTGAAGCAGTCAGTCAATTTAACATGATTTATGAAACAAATTTCCACTCATATCAACAATTATATATAACCTGTGACATCATGGGGTTGGTTGGTTTGGAGGACTTTACCAGACACAATGAAGAGACATCTTGCTCCATTTCCAACCAAGAGTTCATTCGTCCCGGTTCAGAGATGCTTCAGTGTCTTCACTGGCCAACAGAACCAACCAACCCTGTGACAAAATCAGTGTTGTCACACCAAAATGGTGGTGCACTAGCTTAATAGCTGGGTAGAAATTGCCCAAATAAATGTGTCTGTAGTTTTAATAACTTCTAAAATCAGATTTTCGCACTACCAGTCCCAAAAATATGCACATTTCATATCAACTTTAACCCTAAAACCAAGTCTTATGTTGTTGTCACACCAAATACGATGCAAATTTTTCGCAATGCGTTACTCGCACAAGTTTGAACACTAGAATATTTTGTGTTGACTCGCTTCATACACACAAATAATTCACGTCATACATCCCTGAAGGATCTTAATGCTGATTGGCTATCGTGGCACGAATTGGTCACTGAAGGTTTTTTCAAATCGAAAATAAACGAATAAGCATATGATGCGAAATCGTGCTACTACTCTACTGTCATTCGTGTCCCGTCCATCGCATCCATTGCGCCACCTCATGGGGGATTTGTGTCTAATCACGTCTTTACATTGACTTTACATGTAGTTAACTTCCGTAAATTGTTTTATTCGCACCCAGTGTGAACACAACATTAAACCTCAAACAGCCCTTTAAAGAAAGGACCGGACAAAACGTCCTCACTTTCCAAAACGTCCTCAATGTTCTGCCCACTTTCACCACTTCAGATGCATCTGATGACATTAGTGGCAACAAAGTTTAGTGATAGCTGATGGCTCGATATTTAATGACATTTTCATGTTTTTCATTTGTTGTTGCTGATGTTTAACTCTTATCAAGCCCCTTTGCCACTGCACCAAAAAACACCCATATCCACTGACATTTTGCTTTTTTGTTTAATGGAAAAGGTTACAGTCTGCATTCACCCCAGGCCACATGTCTTTGCGATAGTCACAGGTATCCAGCTCCAATTGGCTTCTATTGGTGCTAATGAAATAATTAATGCAACACCCACACGGAAGCACTAATTTTAGCCCATTTGCCGGCACTACGCAATGATGGGCGGCCAGAAAACATTGTTCCACTCCGCCTAAGCAGCACTCAAACATTGTTCCATATTAGTCTGCACAGAGTTTGAAAGAGAGACTGAATGAGTCGGAGAAAAAAATTAAAAAAGTAACCAACGACACATTTTCTCTGGCTTCCATGCTGCTTTCTGCTGTTTGCTAACCTTTTTTATAGCCTGTCTGTGACATTGGACATGACACACAGACAGGCATATTCATCAGCCGTGTGCACAGCTCTGGTCTCCTGGCAGTGGGAAAGGGTATGATTTAAAAACAGCATACACGCGCTGATATGGGTGGAAAAGGGTATTAGAAACTGACAAATACTGGGCTTAATAGGAGTTGCTACACTCTTAATTGTATTTTTAGGCTCTGAGTTGGTTTTCAGTGGTCTTTGACAGCCTCTGTCTGCTGCTTTTTATCCTTTTGTTTGCTTCTTCTGACAACTATATTGGAGCTTAAAGGTTCAATGAGATTTTGAAAATTACTATCGCAGCAAACAGCTATTTGCTATGTAAAGATATAGTGGAGTATGCAAGAACTTTCTTTCAAAGCGCAGTGAACTTTTAAATCAACCAGAAATGACAGTAAAACGTGTCGCAGTGTAGTTTTCTCTGTTCATTCGGCAGGTGCTTAATTGTTGCTTCCAAGTCTTAAAATGGTCGGGAAGACTCCGCTGTTTATTCTGGCGTCATATTGGCTTAAATTTGGGTGACATTTTGGTGTCAAGGGCAATATCTTATGATATATGACCTTGATCATTTTTGCTGACCTCAGTAAGTCAACACCATAAATATCATGACAGTTGTCATCTTTGTATGGTCTGTGAGTCTCGTTGTGTGTGTATCCCCTTAGCTAACTAATCACCACCACTCTACACTACACTTTTAGGGTGGTTACCATTGATAATGACGCCACCGTGGTTCAGGACAGCATGGTTGCATAAGTCCAATGCATACCCTCCAGCTCCCCCTCCATACACCTAACACCATTAGCTCTGTTAGGCACTGTTGGTCTTGTAAGCGCTGTTAGCACTATTAGCACTGTTAGCTAGTTTGCAAGCACTGCTAGGCACCACCATTTAGGGCTGCGTGATACGTGGAAAAAAAATGGAATGTGATTATTTTGACATATATTGGGATATATGTCACAATTTTAGCGGGAATGGTATATTTTGCATTTCATTTTCAAATATAGAAGAATGACGATGTGATTTTTGCTTTGGTCTGCAACAAACAAGCATGGTCGCTTACGTCTCAAATATGATGTATAGGCCAGGGCATCTGTGCGGCACCACAGTGCTTCATTAATAATGGTATGTTAAGAAACAATTTACCTTTATAAAAAAAAAAAAAAAAAAGGATATTGCACTCGGCCATGCTGTGATTTCTATAGTATTTCAATTAATTGTGCAGCCCTTACGTTATTTCCGCTCAGCCACCTTCATGTTTGCTTGTGACGTCAGAGGTGAGAGCCGTGTGTAGGCAATCCCCTCCCAGTCTCTGAATGTTGCAGACCATATAGCTTTGTGCTTGATATTTATATTTTAATCATATCAGTGTTCTGTTGTTGTTAAAGGTCTCTACCATAAGGAGCATGGGCACACTGATTAGTTTCTTTTTTTGTTGCACTTCCTCTGATGAATCTAGAAAGATTTTAAGTCTCATTTTAGTGTGTTTCAACTTGTTTTCCTTGTTGTTGTGTTGCTGCCCTCCCATATGCTCCAGCTTGTGAACACACTTCATTTAAGGCAAAAAGTCTTGTCTGTTTTCTTTCATCTCTGTTTCACATCCACTGCAGGCGATGGGTCTTTTTCTTTTAATTAATTCATTTCTCTTTTTCTGCCCCCCACCCGCCCACCCCTCCCTCCTTCCTTTCCCGTCTCCCTGCGCTGCAAGTTTGTTATTGTTGTTTGTCAAATTTAGTTTGCTGAGTTGATGATTTACTTTGAGAAACAATTAAACGTCACTTGAGAGGAGAGCGTGGGATGTCTTTGTAATCAAAAGGAAATTAGGCATCAGTTGCTAACATTAGCAGGTTGCAGAGTGCCGTCTCGCTGTTGTTTTTCTTTGTTGGTGTTGGGAGTATAACAGCACTTTTTTTTCCGTTAGATATGATTGTTTTAGTTAATTTGCTGTTCAGGCTGATAGAGTCTCCGGCTCGTCCTCAGAGCTTTGCTAATGCTGACTGAATAAACAACAGAACACACACACACACACACACACACACTCACACACACACAGATATATCAAGATTATCCCCAAAAATGGCTATAATGAAACTGTGAAAATGAAGCTATTAAAGGAAATAGAAATAAAATGATATATGTGTCAGCATGAGTGTGTTTAGTGTTAATTGTCGCTTTAATGCTATTTGCTGTCTTTTTTCTCCACCAATTCCACACACACACACACATGCACACACACTCTCTTTCTCCCTCTGTGTGTGTGTGACACTGGGTCCAGCCATTAAACTGGCTTGTGAATGTGACTGAACCCTGGGAGAGTTAACATATGAAGATGATTACATGTGATGTAATTCCATGACGCACTTTAGACATAGCTGAAGAAAAAGTTTTATTTTAAATCGTACCTTTTTTAACTTAATGAAATGGGACCCACTTGTACAGGTTGATCGTCACAAATTGGGAATTTCTGGATCACATCGAGATAATTTTTAGAAGGCTGGTGGATCTTTTGAATATTGTAATATTGTCTGGATCATCTTGTGTTTCCGAGTTTGTATTTTGTTGTCTGTAAAATTGATGTAAAGCAAAGTGGAACTTGACCTGATTAAAAATGGACTGAACATGATGATTCTTAGTCTAAAACAAATAGCAAAAAATATATGTATTTTTTCCTATCAAATTACCGATTTTGATTTAACACTGTGTCCTTTATTATGAATAATATATTTTCTAAAATTTAAATGTGTTTTTTATAAAAAAAAAAAAAAATGTATTTATTAAATGTCAGTCTAAACTTGAACATTTGAAATAGGATAAATGTATCATTTATTAAAATCAATGTGAGTAAATCAATAAATCAAAGCTTTTTTCACCTAAATTCTGCATTTTATCTATCAGTAGAAAAGTTTTAAAATAATGTACTCCTCACTAAATATTTGTCAAGGATCTGATTTGCGAAATTACACAATTTTGCCAAGTTTCAGGATGATTATGTGACTTAATTTCTGAAATCTAACTTTCTTAGATCTTACTGAAATCTAATCCAATTTCTAAAATGGCACATATCAGTTTTACATACATGTAACTCAAGTGTCATTTATTATATTACTCAGTCTCTGTGAAATGTGGAGAATGTAGATTATAGAAGAGTCTAGCTTTAAAGAAGTTTTTCAGCTCCTCGCTTGCTTTAAAAAATCTATCAGTGGTTGTTACATTCTTCCAACAGAAGTTTTTAATTTAATATCTAACAAATTCACAATCTCAGGCTCAAGTGCTGCTTTCACAAAACATTCTGAAACACAAAATATACGAGGTTCTCTTTTCATTTCATTCTCACTTCAACATATTTCATTCCTGTAAAGCAGCACACAGTCAGCATTGTTTTATATCAGCAAACTTGCTCTACCAAAGACAAAGCCACAGTGGTAAGAAATGTAATTTTCAAAACGCCAAACAACCATAAAATCACATTTTTTACCTGAAGCTCATCATTTAGTATTTTAGATTTAATCTAGAGGATCCAGAAAGTGAAGAGTCTCATCTTCAGCTCCCTACAAGCACCAGCCTTTGCAAAGCAGACCGTGATTTCCTTTGCTATTAGTCATTAAAAGAAGGAATCCTTCTTTTTTTAAAAAGCAGACCCTGAAAAGTATTCTCAGACCCTGAACCGATTAAATCCTGTCAGCGATCTGACCGGGGCGATCTGCTCCCATCTCTGGCTATTTCATGCTCCCTCCCTCTCTCTCTCTCTATCTCTCCTCGGCTCAGATGTGGTTTTGTTTAAAGTCGACAGCATTAATTAAATTAAGCCAGGTCTTGCAGAAGGCACAGTAGGAGAGCCGGCGGTCCCCGGTGGGCCGCGGGTGGAGGAGGGATGGGGGGGTGGTGTGGTGGTGGTGGTAGTGGTGGAGGGGGGTAATTGGGAAGCGGTTTGGTGAGCCATACTGGCCCCTTCAGGCGGCCCCAGGTAGCACAGAGGAGCAGCAGACCCTACCAGTCAGCTACTGCTGCCTGTTAACTGTTTGTGCTCCCTGCACGCTGACGGCTGACACATCCTGAAGAGTTAATAGAATGTGATGACATGTTGTGCTGTTTGTTGACAGCCTTGCTCACATACTTGTGTGTACTTTGGTTTGAGTTTATCACCCAAAATTGTGCTTCTCCAATTATCAGAATTGAAAATATAGTGTGTTAGTATGGGAGCAGCAGCATGAAAACTCACTTTACACTCGCTATTCATGCAAAAACAAAATTTAAGAATGTTTAGAATTAAAAATTTGGGTGAGAAAAGATTGGGTGATTTGATATAAACTCAGTGTGTCCACACAATTTGAAAAAGCATAAAAACACACAACGACCTCACCTCCTTGTGTGTGAAGTGGTGCTGTGTGTGTGTGTGCATGTGTGTGTTAGCATGCCGCTCAAATTAGCAGTGTTGTACCGGGCCATGGCAGAAGATGAAATGAGGAAAGAGGCTACAGGGAGGGAGGGGTGTGTGAGAGAGGAAGCATGCATAGAAATAAAAGATGGCTGTTTTGTTTTGTGTGTAATCACTAAAAAGTACGGACTGTGCCTTTAATGAACCCCACAATGTTATTATTAGTTATATAAAATAGAATAACAATTGCAGATGACCATCATATGATGCTTATGTGTCTTTCCTGGAAGCAATCTGTTGTCAATCAGTGCTTTGGGTATATAAAATTACAGGTCACCATAGCAACAGTGCTAATGCTACATGCTACAGGTGACAGGTGAAAAGTGGAGCTAACCTACCGGTGACTGTGGGTTAAACTGATTGCTAACACACGGAGGAGGATTCAAACACAGCTATTTTTTCTTTGCTAAGAGCTCATGTAAGAGTCATAATGTCCTCTGAGGTGTTCTGATGTGAAACAATAATCGACTCGAGAGAGAGAGAGAAAAAGCAGCGACTCGAGTTCAGAATGGTGCCGTTGTCCTGCAGCAGCTTTACTGTTTATATTAAAGAAACCCAGAGAGCAACTTCAGCCAGAGATGACCTCATGGTTCGACTGCCCCCCCCCCCCGACACACAAACACAGACAGCTGTGTGTTCAGCTATGTGGTGTGGATGCTTCGATGACTCACTCCACTTGACAACGCTACAGAAATGTCTTAAACACGTCTGCCTGTCTTTCTCTTTTATAAGTCAAGTTTGATTTTGAACTGCTTGTAATGTGCCGAGTGACACAAGAGGAGAGATGTAAGAGTGTTGTGCGAGCGTGTGTGTGTGTGTGTGTGTGTGTGTGTGTGTGTGTAAGCTATTTTCTTGGCTCCCGGCCCCAAAATGTCCCACACGGGTGCATTGGGCCGCCATTTTGTGTCAGCTGGGAAACTGACTAATTGAATTACAAGGCACTTGTTTGTGTCATTGAGTGTTGGTATATGCATGTGTGTGCACATGTTGTTTGTGCCTCTTTTCCGGACAGAGAACTTTTGACAGAAATAGAAACATTTGACACACATAATTATATACATACATAAATGTAACGTACATATGTGGACAAAGAAGCACACAGCCACACATATTTATTGCATTAATATATTTGTTTAGGATGTTCGGCTGATTTACATTTCTTCCAAAAGTCCATATTCAAACTTAAACTCGCTGAAATAGTAATTGTGTAGTTGTAAACAAAAGTATTGTACTTCACTAGAGTTTTGACTTATGTCTGATTTTTTTATAATGATTTAACGAACACCATGTTTGCTTTGTGTTCTGTGGGATAAAGTGTCTTGCTTTGCTATTGTTATGCTAGCTTTTTCGCCCTTATAACTTCTATTGGACTGAGGCTAGCTAAAGGCCAAAACACACAGGCAGCGAATGCAGCATGTCAAAAAATACGCCCCTATTATTTTCAATGTACAACCCCACACCGGCAGTGGCTAGACTCACGTCAGCTCTCCTAGACACACCGCCCCACAGCACTTCACGCCATTGTCCCATTTCCAGCCTCTCTGCCCATGGAATTAAATGCATTTTCCCCCACTGGCTCTCTGCTTGTACATACCGGCTCCCGTAGCTGCTCTTTTTCACTGCTCCTATAGCAGCTCGACTCCTCTCCTCACCATGGATGTATAAAGAGAACTCTCTTGCTGTTGCTGTGTCTCATGTGTGACAAAGACTGGATGATGAGATACTCGTTGTTGAAGTCAAGAAATATCCTGAACTAAATAACCCACAATTCCGTCATTATAAAGAATTAATTTGGGCTCTCCACGCATGATTTGAAGCTAATGCATAGATGGAGGAAGTACAGATCTTTCAGTAAAAGTAATAATTTTGCGTGGTCGTAGCCATGTACCAGATATTGATATCTTGTCTCTCTATATTAAGTTTGTTTCCTATTAGCAGATGTTTGATAGCTTGTATCTAATGCTACATTTTGTTCAGTCCTTTAATGTGAGAAGTTTAGCAGAAAAACAGACATCATCCTCCTACGAATTTTTTTAAACGTTATGCCATCTCTTACTTGCATCTTAGCCCAACAAGTGTACAGAGTGTTAGCTTTTTTTGTTGATGTTAAAAACACTGATGACTAACAGCTAGCCCTCTTAGCTGCTCAGACGTAGTGAGGCAAGAATTTGGACAAATTATAGTTAAACCATTCTCCACCACCGCCATCAGCCCCCACAGCACCCATAATGAACTGGTCTGGACTCGTCCCTGGCACTTGTCAAGTTGGTGGGTTAGTTTTGGAAACCACTGTCTGACCTTTACTTTAGAAAAGGATTTTCTTCCAGTGCTTCAAAGGTTTCTTGTCAATGAAGTGACCTCAGCCTGAAGATGTTCACTGCCTTTCTGTCCTTGTGAGGACATTTGGCTTCTACAAAGACCTCTCCCTCTCTCTCTCTTTCACACACACACACACACACACACACACACACACACACACAAATGCCTGCTGCAGATGTGAATGTTCCCTTGTGCATTCCTGAGCCCAAACATTTGGCTGCAGTAACAGGCAGCAGAGAGCGGCACTCTGATTTGCTCCAAGGCTACGATGAATATCACATGTTATCACACACACACACACACACGCACACACACACGCACACACACATGAATCAGCCTGCAGTTGTGGTGAAAAAACTGCTTTAAGTTGTTGATAATGTGTTAAATATTTCTCAGTTGTCCTCGGCTGCACACAATGTTAGACTCAATCATGCTTTTGTCTTTTTTCTCCTTTAGTTTTATTCAGACAGTTAAATCATTTTAAATACGAATTTATTTATATGTATAAGCTGCAACAGCTCTATGAAATATTACAAAATAAACTCAGGACAATAACTGTGGGCAGGGATAAGTTAAAACGAAGTTCCTCAATGAAATGAAATGATTCTGTGATGCGTTCAAAGCTCTAACAACCAACTAGTCAGAGAGAACAGCCAGATTTATCATTTTTATAACAACCGTGTTTCCCTTGCTGTATGTTTCTGTACTGGGTTTGAGTTTCTTAGAGCAGTGCTTGTACAGTGAATGCAACGTTTGATTTCGAGGGAGGGGGTTGCAGTTGATTATTAATTGTCAGATGTCAGAGCTTCCTTTAATGCAACACCAAGTAGTGTTTGGAGAGCGGTGCCTGCTGACAGCTAATATGCTGTGTGATTTTAACATGACAAGCTGTCAAAACCGTTTTCTCGTGGAAAAATTAATTTGCGATCACAGAAAAAACAAAATGTGAGAGATATTTATCAGCACTTATCACGCAGTTGCTGAATCTTGAGGACTTTTTGACAACTATTTTAAAAGTCTGTGCGAGGTTAAGGAGGCTTCGAGAGGCTGTGGTTTAGCTCTCTCGGTAGTCACTCCAGTGTCAGTCTTATTAGATCTGACGAGGTTTATCACCATAATAACACATTATCCTCGACATATATACCGATCTGATGCATATGTTTGGTGCAGACAGCTGTTAGTGCATACTCTAAATATGGAATGATGCATTTCCATGTTAGTATTTATAACTAAAAACAACCTCCGCAGTATGAGAGCTAAACTAGAAATGGGACATTCCATGGAAATCACTTTTAAAGCTTGCTGAAGAATAAAAGAAGAGAAATAACTACAAGGTAATAAAAAGGCAAAAAGGGAATATTTGTGAAAATGTTCAGAAAATTAATAAAAATTAGAAAAATAAAAGAGCAAAAAGTACCGAAATGTAACTAGAGGCAGAAGAGACAAAATCAAAAAATGAAAGAAAGATGTAAAACCTTGTTCTAATAAAAGCGCTGGCTTCAACAAAGCTTGTGTCTTAGCCATCTAACACAGACACACACGCACACACGTAAAACACCCACCCTGTCGTGTGGCTGTAATGCATGCTGGTGGTGTGGATTAGCTTCATCTTTAATCATTGTTTTCATTCTGAGCACGCTCAGTGTAAAGTATATCTGAACACAAAGCTCTGAGCGAGCCTTTCTTTCAGCAGCAGGTTGCACCCTGCGCTGAATGAACTGCTCAGCAGGAAGACAGCAGCTTTCACACACAAGAAACTCAAGTCAGGTTTTACTGTTGAACTGGTGAACGCGCTGCAATAGGAGGTGACTGAGCTGATCTTAACTTTCTGATCTGGATGCTTATACATGTAGCTAAGAGCAGTGAAAATGCCCAGAGGTGTTCTTGCTCCTGCTGCTTTATCCATGATAAGTGATAGACAAGTATTTTAGCTTTCATTTCACCCAGTGGCTCTGGTGGAGGTGTGTTTTCTCTCAGTGTTGTCATTCTACAGCTCTACAACAAGAATTGTGTCAGAGAGTTTTCAGTTAATCAAATAAATGTCTACTTGAGAATTTGCTTCACAGTTTTCAGAGATGTAAGCACTTGCTAGCCGGGCAAGACTAGTCAGTCAACATCCATAACCCCAGAAAACATTCATATCTCAGCAAGGTCTTTGAGCACTGGAAGCACTGATGTCTTTGAGTCTGCATACTCAGGCTCAGGCCGACCCAAGTCAGAGAGAGAGTAGTAACTGAGCCCGACCTGAACCTAACAGGCATTCTGTTTTTTGTATCCAAACCCGACCCAACCCAACAAAGTTAATATGAGCTGGATCACTGAATATTTACTGTCTGAAATGGGCTGTGTTGCGTTGTTGCATTGTCATGTAAATAGGCACCGAGCAAGAAGTAATCCACCACAGACAGTGACGGTTTTTTTCTTTATTTTTACACAATATTTTCACTTGAAAGAACTTGACGCACCATGTCAAGTAGGCCAAACCCAACACAAACATCACGTCGCGTGACAGCTCTCTATTTTACGCGGCTCTTCTATTTTTGTCGCGCTACGCTCCCCTACGCGACCCTCCAGCAGATAAAAACTACATGAAATAGTGTGCTAAACGAGCACAATGTGTTTTTAAAGGAATAAACCATTATCAGAGGTGATATGTGATGATTTTTTTTTCATGCATTTACCCATGGTTATCCGTGATCCTACCGTTTAAACTATGTATTTTAATACAGTTGAAACTGTTTATTGTATATTGTATTGTAAATATATGTAATAACTTAGGTGTAAAATGCTTTAACTTACCCATTTCATGCAGCCTACATGCAGCCTCTCGGCTCAGCAAAAGGTAAACAACCCCGCTGGCTTCTCTACATGTCACTTCCGTATGCCGTCAGTGGAGCCCAAATGAATACGCTGCGACGCTACGCTGACGTGACCCTTACGTTTGCAGCCGGTGGAGCCCGGCCGTAACCCTCCCTCAGTTGACGGGAGCAGGGGTGAAAGGCAGGTGACATGGTAAAAAGTGAGATGAAATCAACTTAAGGAAGTGGTTGGGGTGGGGAACTGGTCAAACCAAGACAGGACTGGAGACCACTGTTCATGTCCTGTGTGAAACCATAAGTCAACATTAAGTTACGTACTTAATGTCGCATCACGTCATAGCATCACGTTATATAAGTTATGTAACGTAACGATGTCCAACCATGATTCTTTTCCTAAACCTAACCTAAGGGGTACTAATTTGTAAGATATCATACAAACCAGTGTATTAGGATACGTTGCGGCTGTACAGGCGTGTTGATGTATAGTCAACTGAAGCCAGCTGAGCTGGTAATATCAACAAGGACAGGGTATCCCAGTCGCAACTTGACTGAATTACATCCTGCCTCTGGAGTTCCGACTCATGACTTCAACTTGCAAAGTTCAAAACTTGGCAAACTCATACTGAGAGAGGTCTTATGTCTTGTGACACATGTATTGACATTAGGGTTGAATATCAGTGGTAACAGGGATTTCTGAACCAGTCTTGTGAAGGCAATTTGTGAAGTTGGTGTTCAAAGTACAAACAGTGAAACCAGCAAGAAATGAGCTAATGCAAGCTAAGCATGAGTGAACAGTCCCCAATATAGACACCCGCAAAATATACAATTTCAGTCAGGAACACTTGAGTCAAAGAAAACTTAATTTACATTTGCAGTATTATATATGGTGGTATGGCTCTGTTCTGGGGCGTCTCTGCCCTTCCATGTGCCTGTGTGGAAAGCCATAAGGCAGAAAGAGCACACTTCTCTGCCTTACCTCAGGCCTACGCAGAAAGCCTGAGGCAGAGAGAGCAAACCTCTCTGCCCTTCCATGCGCCTACATGGAAAGCCTATAAGGCAGGCAGAGCAGCAGCAAAGACCCCACCGGAAACAGAACCGAACAGAGCAGCATCAATGACAGTGATAAGCCAGACACAACATGAAAAGGAGGAGCTTGGGTGGAGGCAGGTTGCAAAGTGACTGGCAGAGGAAGCAGCAACAGTAGGCAGGCCAGAGCAGTTTAAATAGGGTGCCCTGAATGAAATTTGCCAATTGGTTGCATAGAAAGGAATCATGTGATCTTTCAGCTGACTCACTTCCATCAATCAGCTGCTCCATCAGTTGATTGGGCTGTTTGAGATCAGCTGATGTAGCTGGGATGTGAGCTGAGCTTGACATCGTGTCCTACTAGATCCGTTGAGAATTCCACGGACTAAAGGCAGGTTTATGACTACAATTCGATGGCAATAATGTGCCTTATCATTATAGCACTCAATCCATTAAGTAAGTGTTTAAAAACGTTGACAGACAGATTTTGGCTGAAACCTATGTTTGTTTGGCTTTACAGGAATTTGTGTCATTTTTAACACAAAGTTGGGTATATAAAGAGCTGGCAGACAAATCTGAGTTTACAGGTCGTTATTAAGACTCGGATGTTGTCATGAATGCAAGTCAGAAACTGGCAATTACATGAACTACCATATGACTTTCCTGGCATTCAAAGTAACTTCTCAAACATCCATTAAGACAGAATTGTAAATCGTCCTTAAGGTGGTTTGACAAACTTTGCCTCCATTCAACAAGTTACCCCCCTCTAGCTCCTCCTTTTTTCTCAATCTACAGGAAGTTGAAATGGGAAGTTTTTTTCTGTTAACCCCCACCGCGCTTCCCTCCAATTTGTTGAATTTCTCAAAATGTTCCGTTTGTTAGGCTGAAAAGAAAATCACAGAAAAATCACCATAAGGGCTGCTTTGCATTTTTAATTAAGAAACTAACATATGAATATATTTGCATATTATTGAGTTGCAGATTAAATCATGCATACATAATTAGCGTGCAGCAGCGCTCGTTCGCTCGCCTCTCTCTCCCTCTCTCTCTCTCTCTCTCTCTCTCTCTCTCTCTCTCTCTCTCTCTCTCTCTCTCTCTCTCTCCCTCTCTGCACTGTGCTTACTGTTTTTTCGGCAAGCTGTGGTTCTGATGGATGCCAGACGCACACACGCACACACACACACACACACACACACACACACACTTCTTCAGACACTCAAACACTCACATCATAGACACACTTACACACCCTCTCCAAACACTTTCGGTGCTCTGTGTGTGTGTGTGTGTGTGTGTGTGTGTGTGTGTGTGTGTGTGTGTGTGTGTGTCTCAGTTTGTTTTTTGGAGGAAAATTAGCGTCTGATTTTCTCCGTCAGAATTGAGGCCACGTCAGGTTTTTTATCCTGATTACACCGGAGAGAGAATGAAGAGATCTCTCGTTCTTTCTTCTCTCACTCTCATTCCTTCAGTCTGTCAGCCTTACTGTCTGTCTATGTGTCTGTCTATACATCCACAAGTCAGTCATAGGGGACATCACTTGAAAAATGTAATTAATTACAGATACTTTACTGATTACTCAATTGCAAAGGTAATTAAACACGTTATTCATTGCATTGCTTTCTAGTTAAGGTCCCCAAATCCACACTTTACATCTTCTGTATTTAACAGGTGGAAAACTAGAAAAGGAGGCAGTCTGGTTTAAAGAACAGCTAGCCAACAATTTAGATATACAGTCACAGGCCACTTTATTAGGTACACCTGCTCAACTGTTCATTAACGCAAATAGCTAATCAGCCAATCACATGGCAGCAACTCGATGCATTTAGGCATGTAGACATGGTCAAGACGACCTGCTGAAGTTTAAACTGAGCATCAGAATGGGGAAGAAAGGTGATTCAAGTGACTTTGAACGCGGCATGGTTGTTGGTGCCAGACGGGCTGGTCTGTCAGAAACTGCTGATCTACTGGGATTTTCACACACAACCATCTCTAGGGTTTACAGAGGATGGTCCCAAAAAGAGAAAATATCCAGTGAGCAGCAGTTCTCTGGGTGAAAGTGCCTTGTTGATGCCAGAGGTCAGAGGAGAATGGCCAGACTGGTTCAAGATGATAGAAAGGCAACAGTAACTCAAATATCCACTTGTTACAACCAAGGTCTGCAGAAGACCATCTCTGAACCAACAACACGTCCAACCTTGAAGCAGATGGGCTACAGCAGCAGAAGACCACACCAGGTGCCACTCCTGTCAGCTAACAACAGGAAACTGAGGCTACAATTCACACAGGCTCACCAAAACTGGACAATAGAAGATTGGAAAAATGTTGCCTGGTCTGATGAGTCTGGATTTCTGCTGCCACATTCAGATGGTAGGGTCAGAATTTGGTGTAAACAACATGAAAGCATGGATCCATCCTGCCTTGTATCAACAGTTCAGGCTGCTGGTGGTGGTGTAATGGTGTGGGGGAGATTTTCTTGGCACACTTTGAGCCCCTTAGTACCAACTGAGCATGGTTTAAACACCACAGCCTACCTGAGTATTGTTGCTGACCGTGTCCATCCCTTTATGAGAGGGTACTTCCTCTAGCTCTGGTTGATGGTGAGAGGCTTTCAGCAAATTGTTTGTTGGGCACAGGGAAATGGAGATCTGTGTGGGTACATGAGACCCTAAAAATGAGGATGGATCAAGGGGAGTACGACCAGTTGGTCCAGGAGCTTCGCCTTCATGATGGCCGTTTCAAGAACTGCACTTAAATGCTTCCATTCCTGATGTTTATATTTAGATTGTGGTAACATGCGTTTTGAAAAGTCATATAGCTCTTGGTAACCAGCAACCTATACCACAAGTTTCTCCTCCATTGTTTACCAACTGTGAACTTGTTGTTGTGACCACCACAGAGGGCCTGTGGAAGTATTGATTGGACAATGGGAAAAAAGACGAGATGACGTGGGGTCCTTTTCTGCTCTGATTTGAAGTTTTTTCAACTTAAGGAGTTCTGAGTGCTGCAGACTGACCTGGTGGAGATGGCTGCCATCTTGTTTTTACATGGATTAGTGTATTGTGCTCTTACTACCACTACATGGCACAAAAAAGTGACCATGAATGAGGGCAACTGGCCTAAGTTAAGCAGAATAAAGTATAAGGTCCAGAAAACCCAAAATGTAATGTCCTCATATGAGGACACGGGGTCTCAGGAAGGTATTTGACTGATTTTGTGTTGACAGAGATTTGTAGTATATCAAATGTAATTCAGAGTAGTTAGAATATGTTACTTAGTTTGAGTACTCTCATAGAATATGTTACAAATTACTCCTCTCCCCACGGAGCCCGCCCTCCCGTCACACACCCCCGGTGCTCGGGTCTCCCTGGCCCCGCGGACCCCGCCGCCCTCCGCCTCTCCCACCTTCATTCAGCACTGAAAACGGATATTAAAGGACAGATTAATTCTTTTTCCATCCTCACTTTACTTAGCTGTCTTTCTCCCTCTCCCATCTCCGGGGAGCGTCCGACCCGCCGCCGCCGTCTCAAACACGGAGCCCCGGGCCCCGCACATAGGCTAACTGCCCGGTGCTCGGGTCTCCCTCTCTAATATGTTTAAAAGTAACTTGTCCAACACTGGCTTTGACATGGGATGTTGCGAGTATGTGGTATGTGCCTTAACCATTAGGCTATTTCGAGGCGCCACTGTGATAGTTTTCTAATAATTACAAAAAATTACATATATAGGGTGAATATGGGTAAATTGGGACACTTTCTGAAAATTTACCTTCAACATAACTTCTAGTTATGAACCAAGTGTCTTAGCCCATCATATCATACCATTCTAAATAGCTTGTGATCTCTACTATACTATGTAGAAGAAAAAACAAAGAAACATTAAACACAGGATGGATGACCCTTCACCAAAAACACACTGACCCACAACCAAAATTTCCAGGCGCAATTGGTAAAGTGGGACACCATATATTGGCAAAGTGGGACACTTGTAACATCATTAATATCATCACTGGCACTCTAAGTGTGCAACATAATAATGTAAAAGACATAGGTCTTAGCTTTCACCCACAAAAAAATGAATGTCCTAGCTACTATAGTTTTTGTTTTAGATCAATTTAAACAGGAGTATGCAAAACGTGTGGGGTGGCAGGGCAAGAGCTTGCTAGCTAGCATAAGCATCACGATTATTATTTTCATTACAAGCTACCTTAATCTGTGCAATTTAAGTAAATTTGTTGATATATCTAGCTAGCTAGATAGCTAAATTTATAAGGGATGAATAAAAAGGAAACTTATTTTCACCTTTATAATGACTTGAGTGGTTGTCCCAGTTTGCCAATAACACACTGTTCCACTTTAACAATAGCATATTGTTAAAGTGGAACAGCAACAAAATGGCATTTTAAAAAAAGAGTAAGATTCACATGGATGTGATTTTTGAAAATTATTAATCACCATTACACCCCTTAACAAAATATATCACAGTTACAAACTATCCACCAGTTTTCTTATTTCTAGAACACTAACATCTTTGACCTCAAAACGCTATGTCATTTTACTTACCATCTTGGTTCACTGCAGAGGGAGTTGAATATGGTGAGCCACGCCCCCAGAAGTGATGTCATCGACACAGAACCAATGTTTTCTCATACTTACCTATGATGAGCTCAATGATGATTTTTAGTAATTTTAAGTATACACGTGTAAAGATAAATATGATTAAGCTTAACTGTCCCAGTTTGCCCATTGTCCCACTTTAACCATATTCACCCTGTCATTTGAAATTGAGCTTTTTGCCCGTATGTCCACAGGCGTTCATCATTCAGCAGATATCTGTACATGAATGAAAGGAGGAGAGTGTCAGTGTTTCAGGAATATGAGAGCCATGTTGATGGGACACAGTAGTCATGTCAAAAAAAGTGCATAAACAGTGTCTTATTTGTACTTGCCATGAATGTATTTGGAGGTTTTGCCATCAGGGTTCCCATCATACTTTGGGTGATGTAATGTTATCATGTCGGTGAGCCAGCTGTGGGCTACATCTGAGCCCTGTTTGTTCTCACCTAATATGGTTGTTTTGGTGATTCTGGACCAGGAAGTCATGTTGCATTAGCTGCTAGCACTTTGTGTTCGCACTGTTACCATGGATACAGACAACAGTTGCCTTTTGATGCAGTAGAAAATGTCTAAACATGATGATTATGAGGCAAGGTTTGAAGTTATGGGACTTTTCTGTGATTTCTGAGCACATCTATGACTTTAATTCTTCCAGTGACTGAGATGGAGGGGTGTAATTCGTTTTTGAGTTCAGTGGGTTCATTCATTACATTTTTTTACACAAGTGTCAGTGGTTTAAGTTGTTAAAATGTGTGCAACAGTTAGATGGAAAATATATTCTATTATATATACTACACTGTAAAAAGAAACTCTTTGTTTTAACTGAAAACAAGTTAGCGTCCAGACTGCTTTAAATTTTTAAGTTGACTGAATTGGAGTAGAGAAGTTGAATGATTATAAAATTACCTCAACTTGTCTTCTCAAATTCAGTCAACCTAAAATTTTAACACAGCCCACTCACTAACCTTTTAAAGTTAAAACAAATGCATTGTTTTTTAGTGTATTATAATATATAAATGTGGAAATATATACTGATCTCACCTGTCTTATCTCACTCACTTACAATCTTGCGTCTTGCATGTACCTGTGTGTGTGTGTGTGTGTGTGTGTGTGTCTTCTGTCCTGTTGATAACTTTGTTTGTAAATTCAGACCTGCAACATAAAAAGACTGAAATCAAAGGCTCACGATCGGAAGTGGCTGTATGAAGAGAACAAAGTGCAGTCGTGCTGAGTGTGTAAGAGTGTCTGTGTGTGTGTGTGTGTGTGTGTGTGTGTGTGTGTGTGTGTGTGTTTGAGAGAGTGTTTCAAGGCCTTAAGGCCAGCACCGCTCCATGTGAGAGAGGGTGAAAAAAAAAAGGGAGTTGTTGCAAAAATATAAAGAAAGAAGAAAGGAAGGGTGTGGGAAGAAGGAAAGAAGAAGGGTAGATAAGAGGAGTGAAGGAAAGAAATCAAAGAAGGCAAGAAAGAGGGAAACAAGGAAAGACAAACCAGAAGGAAATAGCACAGGGGAAAGAAAGACGCTGAGAGAACAGGAGGAAACGAGTGAAGTCAGACGACTGAGGAGACAAACAGAGAGACGTAGAGAAAGACAGGAGAGCAGAGAGGGAGAGAAAGAGATTGACAACTGGGCGTCGTAATGTGAAGAAAATCCTGCCAGCGTGAAATCAGGATGAAATGTGAGATTATAATTCAACCAGGGATTAACTGTCATCTCACCACCAGGGAGGATGGAGGGAGGAGGAGAGGAGGAGAGAGGGAGGAGGAGAGGAGGGGAGAACAAGAGAAGGAAGAAAGGAGCGACAAAGTATGTGGGAGGAAGGAGGAAGAGGAGGGGAGGTGGATGGGAGAATGGCATTAAAGGGAAGGAAAGGAGATGGGGATAAAGGGATTGAGGGAGGAGAAGCAGGAGGGGGCAGAAAGGATGTAAGGAAGGAAAGGAATAAAGTGAGGGAGGATGGAAGTTGGGGAATGAGGGAAGTGGAGGGGGGCAAGTGAAGGGCATGAAGAAATAGGTAGGAAAGGAGGATGTCGAGGGGGAGTGAGGAAGGAGGGGATATGGAGGTGCATAGAGGAGGAACAAGAAGCGAACAGGAAATTGGAGAAGGGAAAAAGATGAGGAGGAGGGAAAAGGGAGGAAGAGGAAGAAAGCAAATGGGCGTTAGTAAAGAGGAGAGGAGGAAAGGAGGGGAGAACAAGAAAAGGAAGAAAGGCATCACAAAGTATGGGAGGAAGGAGGGAAAGGAGGGGACGTGGAACGGGGAATGACATTAAAGGAAAGGAGGAAAATTTTTGAGGAGGGGAAAGATGGGGAGAAGCAGGAGGAGGGAGGAAGGATGTGAGGAAGGAAAGGAAGAAAGTGAGGGAGGATGGAAGTTGGGGAATGTAGGGAGGTTGGTGGAGAAGACAGGTGAAGGACATGAAGATTTAGGGGAGAAAGGAGGATATCGAAGAGGAGGAGGTACGGAGGAGGAGATGATGATGGGGGAATGGCACTGAAGGGAAGGAGGAAAGATGGGGAGACAGGGATTGTGGGAGGAAATGTGAGGAGTGGAAAGATGGGGAGAAGCAGGAGGAGAGAGGAGGGATGTAAGGAAGGAAAGGAAGAAAGTGAGGTAGGATGGAAGTTTGGAAGTTGGGGAAAGTGGGGGGTTAAGGGCATGAGGAAATAGGGAGGAAAGGAGGATGTCGTTGAGAAGGAAGGAAGGAGGAGGTACGGAAGTGCTTGGAGGAGGAGCAAGAAGTGAACAAGAAATTGGAGAAGGGAAAAATGATGAGGAGGAAAAAGGGAGTAATGAAGGAGAAAACAGAGGGGCTTTGCTAGAGAGGAGGAGGGAGGAAGCGGAGGAGGAAGAGAGGGTTAGGAGGGGATAAAAGGAGGAAGGAGCAGGTTATACATTGTGACCTTAGATGGCTTGTTTAAGACAGACAATGGCTGCTGTCCCATTTCGGTCTCCGGTCCACCTTAAATAGATCGCAGAGCTCAAGGGTGTATGTGCTTGGAATAGACTGTGCTACCTTAAGGTCAAAGGTCACATTGAATGAGTTTTTGAAAACAGATATGAACACTCAGCTAAAACTCTTCTTTCCTCACTCTTTCCTACTTCCTCATATCCTCTCTGCTCTTTACTTTCTTCCCACCTTTCCTCCTTCCCCTTTTTATCTGCTTTCTTCAGTTTTCTCTGTTACCTCCTTTCTTTTTATCTGCTTTCTTCAGTTTTCTCTGTTACCTCCTTTCCTTGACTCTTTGTCTCCTACGTTTTTCTCCTCTCACATTTTCTCACGTTCTCCCTCCCTTATTTCTTGCCTTATTCTTTTATGCCCCCACATCTTATCCCACCTTCCCTTCTCCTCTCCACTCCTCCCTCCCTTTTAACTTCCCTTTTCTCCTCCCCTTCTCATCTACCTCAGTTTCTCCTCTTCTCTCCTCTCTTCTCCTACTTTCTTTTGTCTCCTCAACCCATGTTTGTCCCTCTCCTCCCTCCTTTTCTCCTCCTCTGCATTTTTCTCCCTCCTTTCCTCATACTCTTTTTCTCCTCCTACCCCCTCCTCTCCTCTCATTTCCTCTTCCCTTTTCTTGTCTCCTCAATACTTGTTTGCTCTTCCTCCTCCTCCTCCTCACCTCTTCCCTCCTAATCTTCTCTCCTCCTCTCTTCTCCCCTGTCCTCTCCTCCTCCTAACTTCTTATCTCCTCTCGTCCCTACTTTTGTCTCCTCAAGCCTTGTTTGCTCATCTCAACTCCTCTTTCGTTTTCTCCTCCTTCCTTCTCTCATCTTTAGCATTTTTCTCCCTCCTTTCCTCATCCCCTCTCATTTTCTCCCCCTTTCTCCCCTCCTCTTGTCTCATTTCCTCTTCTCCCTACTTTTGTCTCCTCAACCCTTGTTTACTCCTCTCATCTCTTCTTATCGTTTCTCACCTCTTCTCATCTACTCCCTCCTTTTCCCCTCCTCTTCATATTTCCCTCCTTTCCTCATCTTCTCTCCTCCTCTATTTTCCCCTTTCCTTTACTCCTAACTTCTCATCTCCTCTCCTCCCTACTTTTGTCTCCTCAAGCCTCATTTGCTCATCTCATCTCCTCTTTTGTTTTCTCCTTCCTCCTTCTCTCATCCTTTCATTTCCTCCCCTTTCCTCCTTTCCTCCTCTCCTCTCCCCTCCTCATTTCTCATTTCTTCTCCCTACTTTTGTCTCCTCAACCCTTGTTTGCTCTTCTCATTTCCTCTCCTCTCTTCTGTTTTCCACCCTGATCACCTCTTCTTTTTTTACACCTCTCTTCTCACTTCCTTTCCCCCTTTTTCTCATCTCCTGACCTCTTTTCTTCTCAACTTTCCTGCTCCCTTCCAACATTTTCTCCTCTTCCCCTCTTCCTTATCATCCCACTTTTTTCCTTTCCTGCTCTCCTTTAATCGCTCCCTCTTTCCTCCTCTCCTCCTCCCTCCTCCCTCCTTCCTCCGCTCTTCATTCTTCTTCGTCTCCTCTGCAGGTTTGTTGACCAAGCAAGCGTCAGACAAAATTAAAAATGCTGTCTCTGCTTCTTTTCCTCAACCGGGTCACTCTTTTTGGGTTCTGTATTTTTTCTTTCCTCCCCTGCACTTCTTTCCTCCCTCCCTCCCTCCCTCCATCCCTCCATCTCTCCCTTCATTTCCCATGCAGTCTGGTTGGGTACAATGCTGGGAGCCAGCCAGCGCTGCAGACAGATGGTCCACTTATTAGATGTGCATCAGCCCTCCCTCCCCTTCCTGCAGCTCGCTTTTTAATCAAATTAAAGCCGAAAGAAGAGGAGAGAGAGGGAGAGAGACAGAGAGAGGTTTGGGAGGTCTGCTCGCTTGTTTTGGAGTCTATTATTTGTTTGAATAGGATGAATGATGACGATGTTAATATGAAATTTGGAAGAGTGAATCACTGTCTGTCTGACTGTGTTGGTGGCTGCCTGCATCCCTGTCTGTCTCTCCCTTTCTGTCAGTGTCAGTTTATGTCTTTTAAAGGGGAACTCCACCAATTTTACAAATGAAGATCAGTGTTTTTGTCAGAGCTTGTAATACTCCGCCTGTGGAAACAGTTGTATATTGTCTTCTGTGGGTCTGAGGGGAGCTTTGGCAATGGTTTCATAGTGATGTCACCAAGGTTACCATGTCTCTGGGCTATAATATAAAGCCTGTGTTACAAACTGGAGTTTAAAAGTAGTGGGAATTTACCAGGGAGGGTCTAATGAAAAGATTAGATTGCATTATGGGACATGTATTTTTGGAGCTTGACTCATAGACTCTTAGAATCAGGATGTCTCGACCTCTGCGGCTTAGATGTTCCTCATTCCTTTGTTAATCTGTCACTTGTGAGTCTCCCAGCTTGATGGAAGTGCAGTGCTTAATTTCTGACTTTAACTGCAAAGCCGAGGAGGTAAAACTGAAAGTGTGCAAACTGGAAATGTCAGTAATAATCCCGAATTGCACAAGAAAACTGTTGACACAATAAAGCATGAGGGGCAGAAGTTAAAGCAAGAAGCAGGTCTTTTAACTGTTATTTGGAAGAGTAGTATCCCTTTTATCTCCCTTGTTATAGACAGATCCAAAAATGTTAAAGCTTATTGAAACAACGTGATTTGAAGCAGTGAGATATATCACAATCCTTCCTCGCAGACCCGCTCGGTGTTGCGGTAAATCTGGGTAGTCCCGTATTTCTGGGTCTGCACACAAACCTGCGTGTCAATCAGACTTACGACGGAGCCTCTGCGGTGTTTTAAAGTTTGCCTTTAATTTCCAAGGCACCATCTGACCAGTTTGAACGAAACTTTGTGATCATGTTGCAAATAAACAGTCGAGCAGCTCCTCACACAAAACTGTTGTTTTAACACAATTATATTTAGATAAAAGGCCACTTTAAACAGCCACAGCCAGCCGACTGTGATTTCAGTAACAGTGTGTGCCAGGAAAACAAAATTCAGACTAGCACTCGCTCAGATCAATACATTGGAGGTATTTGTGGCGCCTCCTATTGGCCAGTTTGAGTCCAAACATTGTAGTTTCATTTTGTATCTTCTTCTACTTCTGATAACTCTCATTTCATGTACCCAGGTCTGCCTCAGCTTTTTCAGCATGATCACAAAATAAAAGTAACTAATGAAACTGATAACTGACGGCATGTGTCGTGACTGAGCCTCCGGTCAGACATTTGGTGTTTGAGTTAAAACCTGATGATCAGTCATAGCATCATCATGAGATGGATGCTGGCAGCAGGTCGCCGTAGCAGCCTACACTTGCTTGTTTTGGTAATATTTTAAAGAATCAAGAAACGTATGCAACGAAACAAAGGCACAGTACAGGAAATTAATTTGACTTTTTACAGTGTAAGAGGGGTATTAGAGGAGTATTAACTTGACGTCTCACTTATAGACCACAGAGGCATTTGAATACAGGCAGATGTCCTATCGTCCCCAAAAAGTGTACATCACAAATTTCCCAAATAAGTAGGCAGGAGAGGAGGAGAAAACTGATTTAAAAAGAAGAGAAGAATGGTGGCAAAAATTAGAGAAAAGAGCCTTTGGTTTGTGTGTGGTGTTCAAAGACCTGTGGTCACAGATGACCTACAGTAGTCCATCATGTATGTACTAAAGCAGTTGCTTTCTTTGCTTCTATACACACATTCTCAAATTTAAAAAATATAGCCTCTGGTAATGTTTTAGAGAGATGTGTCTGGAAATTATCAATCTGGAAATTTGACTTTTTAAATGCTTTTCTGAAGACACCAGTCCGGGAGAAATGTTGGAAATGTAGTCACTGAAATGCCGTTATTCTAAAATACAAATTCTAGAGAAAGTAAACTTTTCAGAGAGATTTCATCCAGTTTTTATAGATGGCTGAACTACAAATCACCAAAACTACGCTGACTGTTCTGTGCTGTTAATCAGCTGCAACTCCAACTTTGGAAAGAAAACCGAAAGCAAAATCTACAAGACTCTGACCAGGGACAGCTGAAGATCAACATGTTGGCCAGGAAGTGTTTTGGATGTATTTCATCTGATACAGTGAGAGAAAAGAGGAGAGGAGAAAACCAGGGAGGAGAAGAGGGAACACATGGAGAGGGAAAAGGGAAGGAGGGAGAGAATATGAAAGGAGGAAATGAGAGCGCATAGGAAGAAACAGGAGGGGAGGGAGGAACGAGGAGACAGGAGGAGAGGAGAAAACACGGGGGGGGAGGAAACCAGGGAGATGGGAGGAAATTTAAAAGGAGGAAATGAGAGAGCAGAGGGGGGAACAGGGGAGGAGGGAAGGAGACAAGACAGGCGACAAGGAAATAAATAAGGAAATATAAAAAAAGGAGAAAACACGATGGAAGGGAAAAAGGAGGAAGGAGGAGATGGGAGGAGAAAAGAAAGGAGAAGAGGAGAAAAACAGGGAGAGGAAACAAGGGAATAACCGAAAAACAGGAGAGGAGGAAACAACAGTGCAGATGAGGAAACAAGGGAGAACAGAAAACAAGTAAGGAGAGAAGGAGAGTAAATAGGAAAGGAGGAAACAAGAGAGAAGAGGAGGAAAGGGAGGGAAGAAGGAGACAGAATGGAAGGTGCAAACAAGGGAGGAGAGGAGTAAACACAAGGGAAGGAAACAAGAAAAAGATGGGAAATGTGAAAGGGGAAATCAAGAAGGGGGGACAAGGGAGGAAGAGGAGACAGGAGGAAAGGTGTAATCACAGGGGAGGAAACAAGGGAATGAGGGAGCAAATAGGAGAGGAAGAAAGAAGGGAAGAGGGGAGAGGGGGAGGGCAGCAAGAGGAGAAACAATGGATAAGCAGAGGAAACAAGGTGGGAGGAAATAAGGGAGGGAATGAGAAAGGACGTAAAAGGGAGAAAGGACACAAGAGGAGAAAACAGTGGAGAGGAGAAGGAAACAAAGTGGGAGGAAACAAGGGAACAAGAGAGGAGGTAAAAGGGAGGAAGGAGACAAGAGGAGAAAACAGTGGAGGGGACAAGGAAACAATGGGGGAGGAAACAAGGCAACAGAGAGGAAATAAGAGAGGATGGGAAAGGGGTGATGAGAGGAGAAAACAATGGAGGGAAAAAAAAAACAAGGGAGAAGGAAACACGTCAGTATGGGAGGAAATGAGAGGAGGGGAGAGGGAGGAAGGATACAAGAGGGGAAAACAGTGGAGGAGAGAAGGAAACAATGGGATAATGGAAGAAATAGGCTCGTAGGAAATAGTGAAGGGAGTAGGAAATGTGAAAGGCGAGGAAACTAGGGAATAAGGGAGGACATAAGAGAGGAGATAAGAGAGAGGAGGGAGACAAGAGGAGAAAACAGTGGAGAACAGAAGGAAACAAGGGAGTAAGGGGAAATAAGAGAGGAGGTAAAAGGGAGGAAGGACACAAGAGGGGAAAACAGTGAAGGAGACAAGGAAACAAGGCAGGAAGAAATAAGGTGGGGATAAGAGAGGAGGTCAAAGGGTGGAAGGACGCAAGAGGGGAAAACAGTGGAGGAGACAAGGAAACAAGGCAATAAGGAGGAAATAGGAGGGGAGGAAACAAGGGCAGAGGGGAAAGGGAGGAAGAAGGCAACAAGAGGAGAAAGCAATGCAGAAGAGAGGGAATCAAGAGGGGAGGAAGGGAGGACATAAGAGAGGAGGTTAAAGAGGAGATGACAGTGGAGAAGAGAAGGAAAAGGGGGATTAAGGGGGAATAAAAGAGGAGGTGAAATAGAAGTGGGACACAAGTGGGAAGAAACAGTGCAGGAGAAGGAAACAAGGGAATAAGGGGAGAAATAAAAGGAGGTAAGAAGGAGAAGGGAGACAAGAGAGGGAAACAGTGAAGGAGAGAAGAGACAAGGGAGAGCAAGGAGACAAGAGGAGGAAACAGTGGAGAAGTGAAGGAATCAAGGGAGTAAGGGTGATTAAGAGAGGAGGTAAAAGGGAGGAAGGACACAAGAGGACACAACTGGAGAAGAGAAGAAAATGAGGGGAAGAGAGGGGATGGATACAAGAGGTGAAAACAGTGGAGGAGAGAAGGAAACGAGGGGAAAATGGAAGAAATCGAAGAGGAGGAAACAAGGGGTGATGAAACAAGGGAATAAGGGAGGACATAAGAGAGTAGGACACAAGAGGGGAAAACAGTGGAGGACAGAAGGAACCCAGGGGGAGGAAACAAGGGGGTATGGAAGAAGTAGGAGCAGATGAAACAGCGAAGGAGAGTAGGAAACGAGAGGGGAGGAAACAAGGGATGGAAGGAGCGTATATAGGCCTAGGAAAGGAAAATATAGGCTAAAAGAAGAGAGGAGGAAGAGATGAGATGAAACAAGAGAGGAGTGCAGAGTAAATGAAGTGAGTAAAGAGAAGGAGCAGAAAAAGGAGTTAAAGAGAAGGAGTGTGTGTGTGTTGAAAGAAGCGCGCGCTCTGAACGTGGTGGAAAAAGTGAATATTCGGCTCAGTTCAAAGGCAGCCGGCGAGCTGCAGCAGCGCGCGAGGACGGAGGGAGGGATGACTTCCAGATTTACTGTGGAAAGTTGAAAGAGTGTCGGCGACCGCGCGCGTGTCCGCGGGCGCCTGGGCTGTACGTGTGTGTGTGTGAGTGTGTGTATGTAACCTCTCTCTCGCTCTCCGTATATTTTCCGTGCGCGCGCGCTGATGTGTGTGTGAGGAGAGAGAGAGGAAGAGAGAGAAGGGGAGGGGCCCCGCGCTCTCTCTCTCTGCCTACTTTGCATATTCCGCGTGCCTCGGCTCGGCCATATGGGAAAATGCAACTGAAGGAATTGTCGGCGGGGAAAAAAAACGCGCAGGCAGGGACACGCGAGCGGAGCGGCGAGAGTTTGAGATCATAACAAATCCCGAGAAAAGTTAAAACAGCGGAGGAGAAAAGGAAGAAAGGTGGAGAAGAAGAGAAGAGAAGGGGCGGGGGGAGCGTCATAAACCAAAACAGAGAGAGAGGAAGGGAGAAGAGACACGCGGAGGGAGAAAAGAGGAGAAATAGAGTTTTTCTTCTTTCTGCGGAGGAGAGGAACGATGTATTGTGCGTACACCATCCCCGGGATGACAGGCAGCTCACTCATGTATTACTACAACGGCAAAGCGGTAAGACACGCTCTTCCATCCCTTCTACTGTCTCCGTGTCTTACTCCGGGAGGGTTTGGGGAGGAAGAGAGGGGGGAGAAAGGAGGGGGGAGGAGGAGGAGGAGGAGAGGAGGTGTGAAGGTGAAGTGTGTCGCTTTTTACGCACCAACTCTACAGCGCGTCGGGTCGCCGCCGCGCGTCAAAGCGCGAGCGGACTGTGACTCTGCCGGGGTTTATTTTTGGACAAACAGCGGTGCTGTTGTTTATCGGGGCGAATAAAAGTGTGTGTGTGTGTGTGTGTGTGTGTGTGTGTGTGTGTGTGTGTGTGTGCGCGTGTGGAGTGCGGTAGCGCTTGGTTAAATAGGTTGGACACTTCTGAAATGTGATGTATGTGTGTTTACAGTGCGCGTGTCACTCCTCCGCTGTCAGAAACATTGTATTAAAATAGTCCCAAGTGTTAATTTTTTTGCGCATCTGACGCCTTCAAATTAATCTTGAAATAATTTTTATTTCTATTTTTTAAAGCACTTAAACGCACCAAAATGTCACCCTTAAATTTGAGTTGCATTCTTTTTTTTATTGCACTGAGGCGGAATGACACACGTGTGGTTTTTGGGTTTGTTTGGTCGCGTGTTTCATTCAGGGACTTGTGGCTTTACATATTTCTTATTTCTCCCTAAACCGCAGTAAATTGTTGATTTTTCCGTCGTAGTTTGGCCTTAAATTATGTTTGTGATTTCTTATTATGTTATTTTAACCATAACCTCGAAAATGCATTTAAGGCCAAGCTGAAAAAGTCAGTCATAATTACACGGAGAGCTGTATTTAATATTGATATCTGTGATTTTATAATTATTTTTAACCAGTTTTTACACCATTGATATAATACAGCAAATGCAGCTATATATATGTACACACACACACACACACACACACACACACACACACTTTAAGATAGACTAGTCATTATGTTTCATTTAAACGACACTAATGAGCTCTCCAGTGTCTCCAAAACCCTAAAGCACTGTCTGGATACAAATATAAAAACACATCTGACAAAGTCGTCAACCACGTATGAAGCTGTCTGACCTCCTATGAACCTGTCTGTCTGTCCGTCTGTCTGTCTGCCTCCCAGTAACCCCCACCTGTAAAACACCAGTCACAGGGTGAAGTGATTTACAGAGACTTGGGGAGCAGGGGGGGGGGGGTTGGATGAAGTGAAGGCTAGAAATGAAGCAGAAACAGGGTGTAAAGCGAAAAGCGAGGAGAAGCGAATGAGTTTCACAGGTTTTCTCGCTTAAAAGCAGGAATGTGTGCGAGTCGCAGGTGTAAATGAAGATGGAAGGCTGGGATTTCCTACGGATCCACCTGTCAGTGAACTGTCTGTCTGCCTTTGTCTCACCTCTGACTCCCTGACTGCTGCTTTACGCCACTTTAAGAGGAAATAAAGAGATGGCAGCGAGGATGGAGAGTAAAAGATGAGGGGAATAAGCATCAAAAAATATAGTTTAATGTCAATTTTTTTTGAGTTTGTAATTATAGCTGCAATAATACAGTTAAGTAGCTTTTAAATGAATCATAGTAAGTCTGAAGTAGCACCTTACAGGCCCGATACATGAGAGTAGATGTGAATATTTGCCCACAAAAATACATTTATGCAAAAAAAAAAAAAAGGAGACATTTAATTTTGTAGAGAAAAAAATATAACTAGATTTTTACATAAAATGATTTAATGGTGCATTTTTTTTGTAGTTTTTACACATCTATGACCCTCCTGTCTGAATGGTTTGATTTAATTCCTGTGTTTTTATTTATATTCTATAATTCTTATTGGATTTAATCTGTCTTTTATACATCCATGTTTTGTAGACTTAAATGTGAAAATACACAAACAGATACTGATGTTTTGATTTTCTTGACGTGTTTATAACCTTAAATTCTGTGGTGAACAGTAATCTATGTTCAGATGGTTTTGTAGCTGTAAACAGAGCCTCTGTTGTCTGAACGCTGCCACACCAACAGTCGGCTTCTGTCTCCTCAGCGCCTGTTGGTTCTCCGGCCTCCATCCGGCCGCCGAACGCTCCAGCCCCGCGCTTTTCGGCCACCGGCTCCGGAGCCTTATCCTTTCTGTGCCCGCTTTCTTCCCGTAGTTTAGGGGCCTTCTTTGTATCTCGGCAGCTTCGCCCCGGAGTTGGAGCTCTTTTAGTGCGGCGATGCCACGGGGCTCGGCGTGGCACCGCTTTGTTTGGCGGCTGGCTGCTGGATGGCACATTGTGCCGACGGTCTTGATCTGGTGCCAAGCTCCTTTCCATCTTCACTTTGCCCCCCTGTCTCGCTCTGTCTGTCTGTGCCACAGCTTGTTCACACCCGCCGTCCACTGACAGAAAGAGAGAGCACACGAATAAGAGAATCGTTGTGATAAAGCGATGGTGTTTGTCTGCGTGCGCCCTGTTTTTCTAAGGCAGGTTTGAGGTGCGTTGGTGAGTCCGTGGTTGTGCGAGAGCAGAGTCAGGCTGCTCGGTGTGTTACGGAGGCAGAGAAGTGGAGCGAGTGGAAACTGGGGCAGAGTGGTAGAGGCAGAAAGGCTCGGACAGATCTGCAGCAGCAGCAGCAAGCCGTGGCCCGGCGAGACCAAACAGTGAAGAGGCTGAATCTGGGCTTTGGTTTGGGGAGAGTGTGGGGGAGGGCGGCAAGGGGGAGAGAGGAGGAGGGTGAGGGCCGAGGGCCGAGCTTCGGTTAGCGGCTGTCGGCTCTCTAACTTAAGCTCCAGCGGCTTAATGAGGCAGCAGAAAGCTCGGCTAAAACAAAAGGCCTCATTTAAAGCCGGCCCGGCCAGCCGGCTATTGTTATGCTAACGCAGCATTTGAATATTCAGTAAGTTTTAATTAGGAGGGTCCTGAAGCAGCCTGCCAAAATCCTGCAGTCCTCTCTCAATGTGCAGCTACAGGAAACACACACTTTAAACACTTTAAACTGATGATTCTGTTTCGCTGCCATTTAGTGTGCGCTCGCCGCTTTGCTGGGACCAAATGTGAGAAGATTTTAATTATTGGTTGTTTTTTTTTAATTCACAGTTTTTTTAGTTAATGAACTCCAATTATAGCTGGATACAAAATACGATTTCTCATTCAGTCTTTTTAAATTAATGTAGCATAAAAAATGTTTATTCAGAGAGATTTTCAGTTTCAGTTCTTGCAAAGAAATGTGTATTTATACATTTATATTTCTTTAATTTTAGTCCGTTTACTGTCGGCAGATGCTGCAGTTTAAAACCCAAACCAGTCGAGAGGAGGTCAAAGGTCAAGGCCAAACTCCTCTAATAAAATTCCTGCATTGAATAAGAATATTGGTCCCAATTTTCCAGATAAATGACTAATTTATTTTGAGTTTTTTAAAAATGTAGTGTTTTTTCTAATGACGTTTGAATCCATCTCTAAAATCATCTAAAAAAAATACTTTTCAGACAAATAGCATTAAAATTTAAGTGTTATGTAATGTTAATGAATCAGAAAACATTTTTAAATTCTCTTCTTGTGAAATTATTAAAACTACAGAGAGCAGCTTTTCACGCCTGCAGCAGTAAATATGCAGATGGACATGTTTCTGCGTATTAACACTGGTGTTTCATCGGGAGATGCTCTGTGTGTGTGTTTGGTAGTGTGAATTTATGTTTTTCTTTACATCACTTTTTTTCCCCCCATGCAAGCATAAAATGAGAGTGTGTTTTTCACACGTTTATGTGCACTCTGTTCTGTGTACGAGGAGTTAATACATGTATATATACATATATATATATATATATATATATATATATATATATATATATAGTGTGTGTGTGTTGCCATTGTGGAGCCAGTGTGTGTGGACATCCTGTGTGCTCAGTAGGCTGGAATTAGAGCACAGCGTGTTATGCAATTATAACTTTATAAATAGACGCATTGTGTGTGTTTGTGTGTGTGTGTGTGTGTGTGTGTGTGTGTGTGTGTGTGTGCAGGCCTCTATCTCCATCTGCTTGAGTTGTTCTGTTTGAACAACTCGAAAAAAGCTGAATTTATTGCGTGTTTGTGTATTTTTGTGTGTGTGTGTGTGTGTGTGTGTGTGTGTGTTCACGTGTCCTTTCTTTGTGTACAAGCACAAACTTTGAACCACTGCGATGAGTGTGTGTGTTTGAATTTGTAAAAGTGTGTGTCTGTGTTACAACAAGCTCCTTTTCTACATATTTGTGTTTCCTCTTTTTTATTGTATTTTTTTTAATAAAAGCTGAAAACACATCTTTTTCTTTGATGACTGTGTTTGTGGTTCATCACCGTCTGTTTTTCACTCTGGCTTATTTGTATTGATTAATTGGCTGATTATTTTTGCGATTGATCAATTAATCGTTTCCTCCATAAAATCCCAGACTCCCAAAATATGAATTTACTACATCATACATCATTTACTTTAATAAATGTCAAAGAAAATCCTTAAATTCTCACATTTAAGAAGCTCTGAGCAGTAAATGTTTGACATTTTTGCTTAAACTATGGCTGAAATTATTAATCACTTATAAAAAATAGTTCGATTGATCAGTTAATTGACTAATCGCTGCAGCTCTTTAAATTTTTATTTTTTTTTAATAGACTGTTTTTATGTAAGGATGAAAAATATTGTATGTACTTAAAAAAGTCTGTGTGCGTGTGTGCGTGTGTGTGCACCGATTGCTGCCCTGTCAGTGAGGTCAGTCAGTCTCCAGTCACTTTAATATTTGGTGTGTGTGTGTGTGTGTGTCTCCAGTCACTTTAATATTTGGTGTGTGTGTGTGTGTGTGTGTGTGTGTGTGTGTGTGTGTGATGTCCGGCCGGTTAAAGCCCAACACACCGTTCAGGCTTAAATTTAATCCTTCTGCATCAGATTATCTGACACTGATGCTGCTGATACACACACTGATACACACACACACACACACACACACACACACTGCAGTTTTTACACATTAAATCCATTTTTTTTATTAAACAGGAAGTAAGTTAAAAAAAAGAGTGATGTGTTTACTGACCCCCTTTAGGTGATGGTTGCTTGTCTAACAGAGCAGAGGTGTGTGGTGCTTTCAGACGTACCTCGGATCATTACTGTTTGTTTGTTTGTTTTTAAAGTTGTTTTCTGTAATTTATGCAACAGAAAATCAATCATTCACAATCATGATCATCAGTCAGCTCTTAAAATCAGTTTTCAAACTGAAAATATGTATTTAAATATTTTTTCGGGGGTTTCATCAGACTGTTTGGGAAATCATAAAATATAATTTTTATCAATGACAATTTTGACGTTTTTTTAATATTATTATTAAAAGATTCATCAAACAAATAACCCGCCAGATGATCTGATAATTAAAAGAATTTATCAGATTTGGTGCCACATGTTTTAGAAATATGAGTGCAGTTGCTGTTGAAGTGCTGAGACGTTTTCCTTTTTGTTTATTTTTTTATTTGATATTTATGTCTGATTGGCTTACTGTCTCTGTATGTGTTTATAGTGTGGATTACAGTAGGCTCTGTGGATGTGTGATGTTCTTTCATTTCAATATTCAGTCACAGAGCGACGAGACGTCCCTCTTTCATGATTTCTTGTATATTTCTGCTCTTCATTACTAATGTAGAGAAAAGGGTAATTAGCAGGTCATTAGTGATGTCATAGCTGTCACATGTTTGAAATAGAAATGTCAGAGCGGCTGCTGATGTGTCGGTGATAATGAGACGATTCCTTGTTTAATTTTGCAACAAGGTGTAAGATTACTTTTATTCATTCGGACATGCTTTGCATAGACTTGCATCGTGTGTATTTATGTATTTTTTAAATGTAGTTCGGTAAGTTGTGGTTCATTTGCTGCGTGTTTCTGTGTGATATTAAGCTGGAGGTTCATCTTTACTGCTCACTTGCCATTTATGTGTTCTTTTTAAATGTGTGGTTTAAGGTTGGGGGTTCATGCAGCCGTACTCTGTGTCGTGTTAAAATGAGGCCGTGAGAGTCAAATGATGCGTGATGGTATTGGTCATCAGAGGTTAAATAAATATTTCATTTCTTTTTGAAAATGGTGTTATGGTGCTTTTTGTTTAACTGCAGTGAAAAGAGACGCGGTGAGTTGAGAGTGTGGCAGCATGCAGCCTGTGTGATTAAAGGCCTGAGCTGCAGTGTTGCAAACGTGGTGTTTTATACAGTTTTCTCAGGTGTACAGCACTCTATATTTTGGACGCATCTCGATAAAGGGCATGTCTGCAGTTTCGCAAAATGGCCTACAATTAATAATAAAAGTATCAGACTATAGAAGTCATGAAATTGTCTTGCAATTGGGCTTTTATCAGATTTTATTTTTCTTTCTCTCTGTTTTCTTTCGGTCTTTTTCTACAAAATATATATAAAATTTCATTAAAAATGCACATTATTCAAGGTAGACCTCAAAAAAAATATCTCACCAGCTCATTCAATAAACTTAAATTAGTCTGGGAAAAAAGGGCAACTGTTCTGGTGTGTGTTAACCCCTGTCTTCATTTTTTCTTTCATATTGTTTGACCAACACCTGACCTGAATCATGCTGCTCTGCTGTTCATCTCTGATTTATCTGTACATATATATATTTAAAGTACAGCCTCTATTTGCATTGCTTTACGGTGACCTTTTCGTCCAGTGATGATGTGCATGAATGCACAGAGAATTTGTCAAATACAGTGAAAATAAACACAGGATCTGTTTTTCGTCAATAACCTGTAGGTTGTGTAACACACACTGGTCAGTTTCTCTCTCTTCATAAACCCTCTGCTTTAATATGCGAGGTCGCAGCTGCCAAAATGATGCGCATGCATATCAATACACACATAGTCAAACAGTGAGTCATCTGTGTGTGTGTCCCATAAGGGAAGGTGGACTGTAGCAGAGCAGAATGGGTCGGCATTCTTTGGATAGCTGGGTATTTCCACCCTGACCCGTCCATGGGAAGAGAAAGCTCTCTTGTCTCTGAGTCACAGGTTAGATTCCCGGTGTCTGACTGAGCGCCTGCCAGCCTGTTCAAACCTCTGAACATCAAGGTCAGCTGGCAGACGGGGGACAGGCAGCAGTAGAGGATGGTTCATGTATCTGGTTGGCTGACTGGAGATGCACATAGACCATCAGGGTACAGAGGCCTTTCAGCTGTACGTACTGTAACAAGCCATCTGGCAGCCATATTGGATTTGTAGAGACCTTTGTGTCAGTGAGTGTAACCTGCTGTTTCTATCTGTTTATGACTGGGAGCTGATCATTTGATCACTGATAAAACTGACTAGATACTGTCTTGCTAGTAAGCACCAAAGACTGTAGCGAGGAAATGACCCACCTATTGGTTTGTGGCTTTTGAACTCGAGTTTGGCATTTTTGCTGTCGCCATCTTGGTTTTCTGGAGCCAGAAGTGACCATATTTGGATGGGAGGGGGAGCTGTGGAGGAGTAAGGGTTGAATCTGACTAAGAACCTAAAGACACTGCCTTGGTAGTGACTTAACAATCATAAGGTAACCACACCCTAAAGCATATCCTGTTCTCTAAATTGGACCATAATTTACAAAATGAACATCATGCTGTATTGAAGAAGACTTGAAACTTGGGATTGAGACCATAAACTCAACAGGAAAATGTTTACTTAGATGATAAACCAAGTGAGACACAGGGTCATTTTCTCATAGACTGACATACAATAACACTTCTTATTGCAACCAGTGGAGTCGCCTCCTGCCAGCCATTGAGAGAATACAGGTTTAAGGCACTTCTGCCTTGGGAATTCGAAGAATTTCAAAGGCATTACCTGCCTTACTTTGCCTCTGACCCTAACCGTAACCAACCTCACTCCAATCCAACCAAGGAGGGCAACGAGTACTAGCCAGTGAAAATAGGGCGAGTCATGCCTTTGCTACCCTAGGAAACGCAATTCACCTCTGCATCGGCTGACGTCTGATTATCATACTAGGCAATGGATGTAGCTGAAGCTGATGCTAGTTCCATATAAGATGCACTAATCATCAGACATGTTGGATTTTTGCTAAAGAAGGCTCCTCCATCTTCATAGATGCACCATCAGGAAAGGCTAACCAAAAATTGGGAAAAGGGGCCCCTGATGGCCGCTCATATTGGAACATTTTGCAGTGACAGCTGTAAACGTCCTTAAATCTCCTGTAAACGCACTGCACAGTGCACCGCAGCAGCCCCAAAACCCTTCTACAACGTTAGGTGTAACCTTCAGCTTAACAGTCAGGACCTCAATGGGCTTTAGGATGGGAGTCTAGGATCGCCACTGCTAGCATCAACTACAAGATGTATTAGCTGGTGAGCTAAAAATCCACCCATCCAGTTTCTAAAGTTTATTGAGGGAACATCTTATCAGTGCCTAATGTTGATATTTAGGTGGTGGTTTAGCTTTGCAGAATTTGTTGGATAAATCTAGTTCATTTTGGATACATTTTGGATCAACTCAGCAGCTGTGGTGAGGTGATCCTGAGAACAGCCAACAAGCACTGTCCATCGAGGCAGCATTTAAAGAAACCTTGACATTACAAAGTGTGGAAAAACTAATGCAGGAAAAAAAGGATTTGTCATTGACACACTGTAAGCAACGATACCAGTATCAGCCAGTAAATCATCCAAGAGACACATCTTGTGTTTGCAAATGTACTCCAGTGGCTGTGCTGAATTTTCTACTTTTGAACTGCGCTTCAGTCGTGCTGGATGCCATTTTGGCTTCAGTTTGAATGGATGGAAAATAAATGGGATATTAATACTTGTAGTGATATTAGGAAAGCTATAAATCCATATTGGACTGTGTGGATGCAGCTGAGTTTGGGCTACTGCTTTTGAATTTAACTACATTTATGTGGGTTAATAATATTTGAAGAAAGTGTTTTATGTGACCTAAGATTTGAGACTTTTGATTGTGTTGGAAGAAATAAGGGTGTATTCGTAGCACAGGATTTATTCAGTGCTTTAGTCTGAATTTTACTCACTCAGCTTCAATTTCATAAAACATAACAAAACCCCAGCTGGGGTTTAATGTCCTGTACTGTTGTAAAACACTGTCTGCGCTACATTATCACTTCAGCTCCTATTTCTTTGTGCTGTGATTGTCTGTCCTGCATGGTTCTACTGTGCTCAGGAGTATTTGGTTTCTGCGCAGCGTAGCTGCTGTCGCTCAGACATTCACTCCTTTTACTGTTAGCTGGGAGCAGTGGTGATTTTCAATGGCTGATTTGCTGTTTTTGGGGTGTGTTTGTGTGCATGTGTGTGTGTGTGTGTGTGTGTGTGTGTGTGTGTGTGCTAAAGCCTATTCTCATATGTACTAAGCACAAGCTTCACAGCAAAAGGCAAGCTTAAGTAACTTAACATTTTTGGCGAGAGAATAAAGAGAAGTTGTGTGTTTTATGTGTGTGTGCATGTGTGTGTATGTATAAGACACCACTCTAAACAGGCACTGACACACATGTTCACAGTGGAGCCCCCCTGCACACACACACACATACACACATGCACACACGCACATATAAAACCTACCAAGTCTTCATTATCAAAGTGGAAAATGGGGCTGTCGTCGTTTTGTTAAGCATGTGTATGTGTGTGTGTGTGTGTGTGTGAGTGTGTCTGTGTGTGTTTTAGTGGGTCAGTCATGCTGTGGTGAGCTGTTAGGGAGGCTGCATGGGCTCGCTGATTAACACCGGACAGCTGTCACACTTTAAACAACAAGACAACAAAACTGTAACACAATGCAGCACAGTACAGCTGAATGGCAGTTAGCGGTGTGTTTGTGCACACACATTCTGTTCGCAGTTTAGCTTCAGTGGCGGTGACAGCTTATGTGAGGATCAGACAATTCAGTGTTCAGTCAGAGATTTGGACGAGTGTTTTGGGGCTTTAATGCTGGTGGCTCCTATATGGTGCCTTTAGGTGTGCGTCCACTTTAAAGTCATTGATGTGGCATTTGTCATTTTATAACTGGATATTTCTAGAGATTTGTTTGGGGAATATCAAGGCATTTTTTTATTAATTACTGTACATTCCCTTGTCTACCTATTTGTTAATAACATTTTTAAACACAATAATTTTTGACAACGGAAGAAGGCAACATCAATTTTTATTGTCAGTTATTTACCAACAGTCTTTGGAAGACCTAAAGCACTTGAATGCAAAACACTGTGTACTCGTCTTCTCTTGTTACAACCTCACAACCTGATTGTTCCAGCACAGTCGCTAGGAATAAATGTTGGCATTGTATGTTTCTGCAAACCATGGATTCATTACATTTGTATGTTTCTAAAGTGGCATAGTTCTGATTACATGTATATGAGCTGACTTTGTCATCTCAAGGTGGAGGGGATGGTGGATGGCGTGACACCTAGGCAAGATGGCTGCCAAGCTGGAGACCACTGTTCGAGACCAGCAAACAACAAAACTGGGGATTTTTTAGCGAGACAATAGCGGCATTTCCAGCTGCGATTTTGCCACCAAAACCATGTGTTTCTCAGTGAGACATCACTGGAATTTACAACACAGATTGTGCCACCAAACTGGTTGTTTGTTAGCCAGACAACAGTGACATTTCCAGCTGTGATTGTGCTGCCAAAACTTGGGGGGGGGGGTTTTGCGAGACATTGGATGCTTTTCCAGCCATGCCACCAAAACCAGATGGCTTTGAGGGAGACAACAGCGGCATTTCCAGCTGCGATTGTGCCACCAAAACCAGGTGTTTTTCAGTGAGACATTGGCAGTATTTACAGCACAAATCGTGCCACCAAAACTGGATATTGTTTAGCAAGAAGTCGGCAGCATTTCCAACGGTGATTGTGACACCAAAGCTTGTTGTTTTTTAGGGAGACATCAGCAGCATTTCCAACAGTGATTGTGCCTTCAAAACTGTTTAGCGATACATTGGATGCTTTTCCAGCTTTTATTGTGCCACCAGAACCGGATGGTTTTGAGCAAGACATCAGTGGCATTTCCAGTAGCGATTGTGCTAAAAAGAAATGGGAATTTTAAGCCACAATATGATATTTTCCTAACCATAACCAAGTGGTCTTTGTGCCTAAAGATAACCACATGATGTAGAAACATAAAGTTTTAACATATCTGTGACACAATAATGTACACAAGTTACATATCAGTGGTTTGCAGAAATGTACAATAGCAGCATTTACTCTGCGCCTGGGTTGATTAATCTGTTTGATAATTGCTGCATTTTGTTTTTTTTACAAATGAACATCAGTTGTGAGGACATTGTGTCAGTGCTTGGCTCCATGTTAGCCTGACTTACCTCCTGTATGACTGAAACAAAGAGCAACATTATCTGTTTATATTTTTGAAAACCAAGTGGCACATTTTTTCATGTTGAAGTGGGTATCTGTACAGAATTGGCCATCACACACAAACACACCTAAACACACACACACACTCACACACAGCTATTGCCGGTGTGCCACGCTGAGAGGACCGTTGGTTTGATGCCCATTTTGTCCCGCGCTGGCACTGCCGGGCTGCATGCAAATAGGTCAGACACACACACACATAATAACAAAGCCTAACAAACAGTTTGAGGCTCCACATCCTGCTGTCACTGTGTTAAAGCTCGATTTGCATCCTCTGAACACAATGAAGCTTTTTAAATTTGACGCTTTTTCTATCTATCTATCTATCTATCTATCTATCTGTCTATCTATCTATCTATCTATCTATCTATCTATCTGTCTATCTAAAAGAAAAGGTTGTACATGTGATCAAACATCTGGTTGACATGATGCTGTCTGTTTTCACTCTCCATCCATTTAGATTTGTTTTATGCTGCTGTTTGTACTCAAATGCATCTCCAGCCAACAGCATCACTGCTCTTTCTCTCCCTCTCTCTCTCTCTCTCTCTCTCTCACACACACACACACACACACACACATGTCCATCAATAGCCATGATGATAGATGCTGCCCAGCTTCCATACGGTGCTCGTTTTCAGTGAGGGGGCTATACCTGGTCATAGAAGAAAGAAAGGAAGAAAATGAAAGAAGAAGAATGAGTCAAAGACAACAAAGAGAAATAAAGGACGACATAAAGAAAGAACAAACAGAAAAGAATCCTGCAGCTCTGGAGTGCTGAAGTAATCAGCTCTTTGATCTAGCTCCTTTATTATTCCAGTGTGGGCCAAATAATGTAGTCCTGATTGTGTTGCTGGCAACCAGCGAGCTTCCATATGTTGGCTATTAGAGGCTCTTACTGGCTGCGTCTCCACAGTGCTGCTGAAAACTGCTTCTTCTGTGGTGGATTTTGAGGGGTCACTGGTTCAGGCTGAGACGGGGAATTAATATTTGGATTAATTTATATGATGGCTGTAGAGCTGTAACAATTGTGAACTATTGAATTAATCGCCAGCTAATTGGATAATTGATCAGTTGGTTTGAGTAAATTAAAAAAAGAGGATTGTGGACAAAACAAGACATTTGAGGACATCATCTTGGGCTTTGGGAAACACTGATTTTTCGCCTATTTTCTAACATCTTATTGACCGAACAGCTAGTCAGTTACTTGAGAAAAAAATCAACAGATTAATCAGCAGTGAAAATAATCGTTAGTTGTAGCCCTAGACTAGTGACAGTACTCACGATCTACTCATTAGTGGTTTTAAGTTAAGGGGAATGTGGATAAGGGAAAGCAAGATTTTAAAGCATATCACTGTGTTGACATTCACTTTGTGATGTTGAGCCACAATGGCAAGGTTGGTTTGTCGTTACTGTACAGGGGACTGCTGCTGTCCAATTGCTCTTCTTGATTTTGTATGTGCTACTTTTACTGCAGCAGTGAGTATGCTTTTAGTTTGTGTTTGAGCGGGGTGCATTGAGTCGCCTTGGACAAAATCTGGCAAATACATGTAATGTAATTCATTGTGATAGACAGTGACAATCGTGGGGAACAGAATCTGGAGTGTTTTATCATAGGTAACTGGACATGCTTGAGTTTCTTGAGGATGTTTCGCCTCTCATCCAAGAGGCTTCTTCAATTCACTGAAGAAGCAGAACTCAGAGCTGAAGAAGCCTCTTGGATGAGAGGCGAAATGTCCTCAAGAAACTCAAGGAAGTCCAGTTGCCTAGGACATAGCACTTAGATTACCATGACTTGGATGACTGAGAATCTTCACGGATATGGTGACCAGAAGGTTTGCGGTGGACATAGTTTTGGTAGATGTTTGTTATTGAACAGATTTCTGAGCATTTCTTCAACTTTCTGAAGAACTCTATGATCTCTATGATCTCTGCCATCAGAAACTTGTAAGAGAAAACATGCTGACCAGTCGCAGTTCTTGCAATCTCCACATGGTGTCTCTGTAGCCACGGTAACACTGACTTGTAGTAGTTTTTGGTAAGAAAATGTTGGAATTGTACATTTGTACATTTCATACATATCATATTATCATTTCGTAAGTAACATACCATATGAGCCAATGTTGAGCTGTCATTGGGAGGGGGAGGGGTTTGTAGATGACGTGACACCAAGGCAAGATGCCTGCCAAGCTGCAAACTACAGTTGGAGACCAACAAACAACAAAACCGGTTGTTTTTTAGCAACTTATTGCTGCGTTTATGCATGAAAGCTGTTGTTTTTACTGAGACATCGCTATGTTTCCTGCAAGGATAGTGCCATCAAAATAGGGGTTTTTTAAGCCAAGACGTGATCTTTTCCACTGGTTTTTAAGCTTAAACCTAACAACACATTAAGCAACGTATCCGCTACATAATAATGTACAAACGCAACATAGTTTTGGGGGTTTGTAGAAACATACAATGCCAACATGTGATTGGGTTGTCCCTTAGTACGTAAATTCTGCGTCCATCAGCGATGAGTCTGACAACCATGCCCCACAATATGATCGTGAGATATCTTACTGTAATAATTATTTGCCAGTCTTTTAAATTTAGCATGATTATTCTTGCTCTCCAGAGGTTGATTCCAAATTATTTGAAACCTCCTGATTTTGCGTCTAGTGCCACCATCATTACTTGACTATTATTTTAGCCAATGAGAGTTTATCCTGAAAACTAATCGCCAGATGTTAAAATGTACTGATCACTATCCAGCTCCTCAGAGGATGAACCCTATGACCTTTCTTCTGGCACCACTCTTTGGACAAACTTTACATTTCCAGGTTTACTACTGGTGAGCAGCTAAGAATAGCTAATTCACCAGTCAGTTGTTATTCTTGCCAATATTGTGGCTGAATTTTTTTTCTTTTTTTTTTCTTGTCCATTCATTGTTTTGTAGCCGCAGACAGACAGATTTTTAAAAAAAAAAAAAAAAAGGTTATTGTAGAGGCAAACAGGCAGTTTTCAGGCCCAGTGGAAACAGGACCGGAGTACAGAGAGTCAGTCCACACAGGAGGCCGATACTCTAATCCTTATTAACATTTTTATGGATCACCAGGCTGAACGGGATCAGAATCAGATGTCCGCTCCGTTTGAACTGGTTAAGGTGGGCTTGATTTACACTGTCAGGCTCTTGGAACAACCTCTGAAGCTGCAACATCTCTGGAGAAACGAGAGCACCGAGTGCTCTGCATCCTCTGGCTTCTATTTACTCATTTAATGTTGCTCTTTTTCTCCCAAATATTTTGTACATCAGCTTGAATTTTATTCTTTGTGAATTTGAACTGGGATCAAACAGAAGTAAAGTGTTTGAAACTGGTGGATTGTGATAAAGCTCTGCAGAAAGGGATGCACAAATTTAGATCAGATGATATAAACAACTTCCCCACTAACCGACTGTGTCCCATCTGTGGGACACTGAGGACTCTGTTTGCATTTGTAGCTCCATCTCACACAATTTTATTACATTTAATCCTTTCCTTCTCATGTTCGTAGTCGCCTTAATTGGATGGTTAAGTACTTTTATATTTTGTAGGTTATAGCTGGAGTGTGACATTCAAAATACATTTTGATGCAGAAAGATCAACTTATCTTCCATGATTTATTCAGCAGAAACTTGTCATTCTAGTTAATTTTTCATAGTTTACTTCCCTAGACTTTGGTGAGCATGAGGAAACATTCAAGTTCCTCTGATGCGTGTTTCTGACCTTGATCCCCTCCCGAAATCATTTTCAAAAAAACTTTCTCTTGACTTCATATTCACACATTTAGTGGAAATTAATTATACTTTTTCCACTCACTCGTCCTCATGAGATTGGTTCAACACCATCAAGTCAAGCTGAAATACCTTTAAGTTTATCCTACATGGACATGAGATAAAGATGGCATAAAGAGATCCGGTGATGTAACGATGCAGCTGGATGGTCTAATGGCTGCGCAGGTCATGGGTTAAAATCTCTGCAAGCCAAAACGAGGAATATGAAGGATTAGATGTGTTAATGTATGTCGGTGTGTTTGCTGCTTTAGTTATCTTTCTCTTTCCGTCTTTTGCTGTGACTGTTAAAAAAAACAACAGAAGAACAGGTGTGTTTTTTACAGTTTACAGTTTACATGTTTTTATTTTATGATTAAAACTAAAAATGGCTCTGACCCTTTAACTCATACTTAGTGGTCAAAGCTTACCGTTCGTTTTAAATGGTCCTGAGGGTGTCTGAGAAATGTAATATGACTGAAAACACTTCATTTGCTTGTGTTTGTTAGCATAGACTAGGCCCAAAGTATATTTATAGTATTACAGATTATGTCACTGTAACATGAATTTACATTACTCACTGTTCACTTATTACTGACTTCTGTTTTATGTTGTGATCTCGTGGCTTGGTCGTTACAGCAGAGCAAATATTATGACGTTATATCTACGTTTGCATTAACTTGACTGATAATTTGAAACCAAACTCATAGTGATTAGCTGTTTCTCATCAGTACTGTTTGTGCAATAAATACTAGGTTAGTTTAATCTTTCTTTGTTTTTACCTGATAAACTACATTCCAGTTTAATCTGTTAAACTAAAGTTTAGTTTTTACTGATAGAGTACAGTTGGGTTTTTATCAGATACACAACAATGTGGTTTTACCTGATAAAGTTTGGTTTTATGTTTTAAATTCTGGTTTAGCTATTTTTTGGGATAAATTAAAGCTTATTTTTATTCATTTAACTACAGGGTCATTTTATTTGTTACACCAGGGTTTGGTTTTATCCAGTGGTGTAGGTTTAATTCCACATTTGAGGCAGCGCATATGAAATGGGGAGGTTTGGGGGTCCTACGCCGGAAGTTTTGAGCATCAAACATGAAATATCCTGCATTATAGGGAATTTTTACACACCAATTTGAGCCCTTTTTTGTGCTACTTTCACATATTTCCCATGTATTAAATATTGCAGGGGACTAGCCCCTGGATCCCCCCCGAAATCTACACCTACGGTTTAATCTGATAATCTACAGTTTGCTTTTTACTTATAAAGTGCAGTTTACCTTTATCAGATAAACTTTGTTTAGCTTTATTTTATAAATTAATATTTGGTGATATCCAGTAAAGTAAAATATTTCGTCTCTTCACACTCTGAATGATTTGTGACCTGAAGCAGCAGGTGAACAGTGTCTCAGTTCGTCACTCATTTCCTGCGGCAGCCATCTTAGCGTTTGGTTTGTTTTGGGTTGGCACGTGTGTCGGATGCTCCGGTTGCCATGTTACGTTGCCGTGGTGAATGAGACCCGGGCACCCGTCGCCAGCTTGCATCACCATGGCAACGGGATAGCTGTGACCCAGCATCCCACCAGCAGCCGTGCTCGCTGCTCCCCACTCTCCGTCTGCACCCTTCTTCAATAATTAACATGCCACGGCAGCCATCTTAGCTTTTGGCTCAGTTTAGGTGCCTGCCGGCGTGTTGCCTCGGCAACGGGGTCCCTGCGACCCAGCACTCTGGTGACGTTGGCCGTGTTGTAATGCTCCAACTTTCTGAGTTGGAATCCACAAATCTGATTCAATGCCGTGGCAGCCATCTTAGAGAAGGTGATGGAGACGATGAAGACAAACCAGGATCACACACACACATACACACACACATACAGAGCCATCCAAAATTTACCCACATATGTTTAGATAACATTTGATCACAGAGCAGTCCTGATTTATGATTGACAGTTGTTTGAATTTTTGAAAATATAAACTTTTCCGAGGTTATTTGTGTTCAGTCTTTCTCCATCTGTCAGTAGTTTGTTGTTTGCAGCAGCTCAGCAGGCCGGATGTCCTGTGTGTATCCAAGGTGACGCACACGTGTTCAGCTCATGACCTTCATGACTGTATATGTCATCAGTTTAATTTATTTACACAGTGATTATTTATTTATGAAGCATCATTTGGGAGAACAGGTTCAGTGTGGACGACCGCCAAGTTACAAAAGATCAAACAGAAAAACTGCATGAAAATTAAACACAGAAAACAATAAGGTAGAGAAATTGTCCTCAAACGCAACCAATAAATGAACCCCCTGCTCGAGGAGCTTTTCGATATATTTAATTAATCCCAGGTAAAATAAAAATCAGCATCAATTAATATAAAAGGAGTCCATTTAAATCCAATAAATATAAACAAGGAAGACAATAAATCATCTTTGAAAATGATCATCTTCTGTAAAGAGAAAAATAAATCCATAAATATTCATTGAAGTTACTCAAACTTACACAATGTGTGCGACGCGTAGTCACACACACACTTGCTGCCTCCTACACTCTTGTTCTCACCCTGACAGCTTGGCTGCCGCAGAGAGCAGAGGTCTCATTGGCCGCGTGCCCTGCAACGGGCGTTTTGATTGGCTGTCGGGCCGGCTGCCACCATGCCATCTGAGAGAACACGTTTGTATATGTGTGTGTGTTTGTGTGTCTGTGTGTCTGTGTGTGTGTGTGACGAGTATGTTTGTCACGGTGGCAGCAAACAACCAATCAAATTGCTTGACATGTCTCCTCTCTCTTTGTGTTTGTCTCTTCTTTTTGGGATTCTTTTCCTCCGTCTACGTCTTTGATGAACACCAGCAGGTGATGTCCTTTGGATTTATTTGCCTTTGTGGTAATGTGATAAAGGGCTCTTTGAAATCAAACCTGGCTCTGTCTCAGAGCAGTGACTCCCAACCTGGGGGTCAGGACCCCTCAAGAGTTCCCCAAGACAAACCTGAGGAGGCACAAGATGATTAAAGGGAGTAAAAACTTCAGTTACACAAAATACTTTTTATCTTTCTCTTCAATTTATGCATTTTCCTTGTGAAGCAGGAAGTACTTTTAGCTCTTTGGACCTGTCTAATTAATCAGTCTGAGAAGGACGAACTCTTTGGTTGAAGAACTTGCGAGGAGTTATGAGTAAGACTTACTTTGTTTCAAGGGCCCACGAACTAAAAAGTTGTGAACCACTTATTTAAAACAAATTGTACCATGATGAATGGCTATATTTCCTACTGGAGTAAATTATTTTCAGTGTAGTGCAAAGAAAGGTCCAGTCCAAGTGGTGATTGACATGTTGTTTGGATTTGCAAAGTCGTCAAAATGGAAGACCAGAACCAGATTAGGGTTCAAGGGTCGGTTTGTCTGAAGTCATTGTTTGCAGGACTTGCTTGCCACTGTTGCCCATGTGCTTGGTCTTGGTAGTAATTGTTGGGTCTCTGTAAATTAAAAGATGATGGTCTCGACCTGCTCAATATGAAGAATGTCCTGGGATAACTTCTGGTATGATTTGGCGACATATAAATATAATGGCTTGACAGGAAGCACACATTATGGTGGATCTGACATAATTTACCCAGAGGATGTGATTTCTTTCATAAATAGGTGTCCTGTACTGTGTCTTGTTCAAGGCAAGTTCATCTGACACCCATATCGGCAGGACCAAATCATTTCCAAAACAGTTAGGGGTAGGGCCCTCGCTAAAGGGAATCTCAGTTGCAGTGATGAGGATGAGGTTGTCTGTGGCTCTGCATCTAGACCCATGTTGTCCAGTCGCATCACAGGGTTGGCGGTTCAGTCCTTAATCTGTAGCAGAGCTTGGCGATATATTGATTATACCCAATGCATCATGTGGAATGTATAAAATATGTGTTTCACAAACACCGAGTATAATTTGTTGTGTGATGTTTTATAAGCCAGTGGCATGAGTGTGTCTTGCAGATATTATTAATATGTAAACTGGGGAGCTGTTAGTTTGTCTCACAGTGAATGAATTCTCACGTTTAATGGCGCCGCGGCAAACAGTTTAACTTTCTGCTAACTGCTAACAGCTAACTGCCGATCATAAGCTTCAAGTTCACAGCAAAAACATTAACACTTCAGGTCTGAGACAAGCTGGGTACTTCAGAATAAAAGCACCAGTGGGGTTCACTTCGAATTTTTTCATTACAACAGTAATTAATTTGACTTTGTTTTAACAGTATTTTATTTAACTTTATTATAGCAACACATGATTTAACTTTATTATAACAATTTGTGACTTAGTTTTATTATAGCAGTATTTTATTTAACTTTATTATAACGATATATGATGTAACTTCATAACAAAACATGATTTAACTTTATTGTAATGGTACTTGATTTAACTTTATTATAATACTTGATGTAACTTAATTCTAACAATGCATGATTTAACTTTATTATAACAATACATGATTTAACTTTATCACAGTAATGCTTGATTTAACTTTATTTTAACAATACTTGATTTAACTTAATTATAGTGATACATTGTTTAACTTTATTATAACAATGCATGATTTAACCTTTTATAACAATAGTTAATTTTTACTTTCTCATAACAAAACTTTATTAAAACAATAGTTGTGGGTTTTTTTTGTACTTTTAGTTAACTTTGTTGTAAAAGTCCCTTATTTAACTTCATAGTTTAGTATTTTAGTAGTCTGCAGTAGTTTAAAGGAAATTTTAGCATTAGTTATATATCGTGTATCCTAAAAGTAGCCTAAAAATATCGCAATATTATTCAATTCAGATCAATTCAGTATTGCTCAGCCCTGGTCCGTACACATGTTTAAGGAGTTCTTGAGCAAAACACTGATGTCTATGCCAGCAGTAGATGTACACACTCCCTGTGTGTGTTTGTGGGATAGTGTGTGTGTCTGTGTGTGTTTGAATCTATGATGGACAGTCCTCTATAGAAAATGTTCTCTCGCTGTGTCTCTCTGAAACTTAGAGATTGTCGTTAATTACTTCATCAATTGATTATTTATAAAAGCACTTAATGAGCTGTCAGACAGCCAACTGGCTCAACACCAACTCTTTACCTCTACCGTGTGTCTGTTTCATGTCGTCTCTCTTCCTCTTGTCTACCTTCCTGTTGTCTGCGGCAACAAAGGAAAATGCTTTCTTTCTTTCTTTCTTTCTTTCTTTCTTTCTTTCTTTCTTTCTTTCTTTCTCTTTCCCTTTGTCAGATTTTTTTTACTTGTTTCTTGGGGTGTCAAAATGTATTAAATTCTATTTATTACTATATATTAGGCTTTAAAGGTCATTAAATAGTCTTAAATTTGAATTTTTGAGGCCTTAATGGCCACAAAGATTTTATCTAATTTCATTTGAATTCATTTTTGTCAAAACGGGTCAAGCTCTCTAAACCTAATATTGTCTTTTTGCTTTATATGTGCATTTACCTGTTGGCAAAATTGGCAAAATTTGGTTAAAAAAATACCTTAAATAGATCATTAAAAGCATTACATTAGTGTCTGATACCTTAAGGAGTCTATATATCACATAGTGATAAAGCAGGTTTCAAATTTTCCATCAACCCTGCATCTGCCCTGCCATTGTGTCCTTGAGCAAGACACTGACCCCTCATCAGCTGCAGGTGCTTGACCTTTGACCTCTGACCTCCTAAGTGAAGTGGCAGGCGGAAAGAGAACACATTTTCCCACTGGAAATCAGCTGAGCTGCACACAAAGGACACACATACAGTGCACACACGTTTCTGTTTGTCCTCATCTGTTTCAGGCCAAACAGGAACAGACATGTTGGATAAAAAGATAATTTAGTCAGGATCGGGTTTTGAATTCTCTCACTGCTTGTTTTTGTTTTTCCATCCATGTTTCTTGAACAGGTTTGGAAATTTAAAAATAGACACTGTGATTTTTACAGCAGTTAGGGCTGGATCTATTTGTTGACCAGCAACTACTTAAGGAACACAGACAGCGAGGGTCCTCACTTGTAAATTAATACAGAGCTGTTTGTGCATCTGTCATCTTTTTAAGCCTCCATGTGTTTGTGTTTGTGTGTGTGTGCTTTATTTCCGTGCGTTTTCTGTGTCTTCGGCCTGTCACGACTGCGTGTTGGTTGAGGCGGCTCTCTCACTAACGATCGCTGGCAGTCGGCAGCATGTGGCAGTAATTAAATCAAAGGATATTGGTGAAAGAGAGACGGGGGGAAAACGCCTGCATGGTGACTATGCCAAAAAAAAAAAAAAAAACAGTCCTGGTGGTTGAAAGGAAAATGGGAGGCTAATAAAACGAGTGTGGAAGAGACTCGTAAAGATCCGTCACCTGTGGAGAAATGTTTTTGTTCTCTGGCCTGAAAACCTGCATGCAATCACACACGCACACACACACACACACACAGTTCACACAACCTGGTATACACACGCTCGCGAGGGTTCTCACGTGTGCCGACAGACGCGCACAAACCGCCTCGTTATTCACTTGCACAGATGGGGAAAGCATGCAAACACACACACACACACACACACACACACACATAAAGGTGGTACTCTGTGTGAACACATGTACACGCACATTTAAAATAGATTTGGAAGAAAGAGCTTTTATCTTTTAATTCAACAGGGGCAGATACATCTTATTACTACTATTATTATTATTAGTTATCAAGTTGACATTTTGGTTGATTTTTTTGGTTCTTTTTTTACGATTTATTTGACTTATTCTATAAAAATGGAAATCTTAATTTTAAGAGGCTGTTCTGAGACATTTTTGTCTTAAACCAGCCGCAAAAAAAGAGTTAAGTTATTTAATGCAGTTTCTTTTTGGCTGTTTTTGTTGGATGTGTGTTGGAATGTTTCCATTTCTGTGTGTGTTGATATCAAAAGTATGACATCATAAAAACTGTGGCCTTTACATGAAAGTAAGTAAAAGCCTGATGAGCTATTTTAACCAGCAAACAACCAACCAGGAAAATATAGGCATCTGCCCCCAGGCCCCGGACCCTTAGAGGGCCCAAAAGCCCTCAAAGGACCTCTAAGTCAGTATTTGATACAGAAAAATGACAGTATAACATCCACAATAGATGACTCGCATATGAATGAAACTGATAGGGACTGTCAATGCTGGATTTAAGGCCAATATCTGTAGATAAATGTCAGTTTACTTAAAAAGAAAAAATAAATAAATAAATTAACCTATTAACAATAAAGCTGTAAACTGTTAACTGCATATTAAAGGCTATGTTAAGTATTGGTTAACCTGGAGCCTATTTTCCCATGTTTTTGTGTCTAAGTGACTCATAGGAGCAACAATGTGACCAATCAGAGCATGTTCGCACCGTCTAATTTACGTCCATTAGAAGTGCTTGATTTTGCCATTGACATACTATATGGAAAGAACCTCTACAGAGATCGACCTTTTTGTCAAATCAAATCAAATCATTTATACAGCACATTTAAAAACAACCGCAGTTGACCAAAGTGCTGTAGAAAATAAAAGAATGACGCACAAATATATAGCAATATTTAGAATAACACCAGTGAGAACAATTATATACTTAAAAAAGATTATAAAATCCTAAAACCACTACAAACAACCAAAGGCCAATGAAAACATGTACCTTTTAAGATTTGTCTTGAAAGTGTCAGTGAAGGGGGAGCATTTGATTGGTAGCGGAAGGCTATCCCAAAGCTTTGGAGCAGCTACCACAAAGGTACGATCGCCCTTACCCATCAGCCTCGATCATGGGACAGTTAAAAGACATTGTTCTGAGGATCTAAGAGGTCGGGAGTTGGAGTAGGGGCAGAGAAGCTCAGCAATGTACTGGGTTGTCTGCCCATGTTTGGCCTTAAAAACAAATAAAAGAACCTTAAATTCAATCCTGTATTTGATAGGATGCTTTAAGTTTAACTAGAAAGAGCCTCGAAATCACCATTGCCATTTCCAACAGACTCCATTTACAGCAGCACCAAGGAAAGTCACTATCAAGATGCTCTTATATGCTGCTTCAGTAAAGGCATGTAGAAAATGACATTTTTTGATAATATATAATAAAAAAAGAATGGAAAGAAAATGAAATTTCATGGTGAGAATTTTATTAAAGACATTGCTGTCACTAAATGATATGTAAATATGTGTTTTTCATAGGATTAATGGTGATGAGAATACGCTGTGTGTGCGCTGTTATGGAGCCCTCTGTGCTCTGAAAAGCCGCAGTGCGATTCGTTATTTCCTTCCTCTGATGGGTATTTCTCCTCTCAGACACACACACACTCGGTCCCAGACCTCTGGCTATTTCCTGTGTCAGGGGGGACATTATAAAGCCACATTATGTTCACTATGAGCCTCCATATTCCCCCATCACTGAAATCATCCAGTGTGTGTGTGTGTGTGTGTGTGTAAATGTGTGTGAGAGAGATGAGAAGAGCCTACTCAATTTCCTGGGAAAGGAGATGCGAAAGGCTGTGATATTACACACACACATATACACACACACACTCAGTGGATTAGTAATGATGCGTTTCAGACACAGATCATCAGTCTGGATGAAACATGTGAAACACAAACAAACAGAACGTACAGATGAGCTGCGGTATTGATCAGGAATCTGTATCTGTATCCGTAGAAGTTTCATCCTGGAACGTCTTGTCACTTCTCTGTTGTGTCTTCTCTCTTTAAGTCCTGAAGAGTTGTGACGGTTCTCTTTTAAAGTCCTGATTGTCTCGAGCATTTTGTTGACTCCCAAATGGAGCTGGTCACATCAAAGACTGTGGTGTTGCTCCTGGGATTTGTTCTGCTGAGTTCCTAATTGATTCCAAACAGTTCGTCACTGTGAGTGTATCCTGCTGCTGGTTCTGAAAATGCTCCAATCAGGTCCAGATATAGAGTCCAGAACGTTCTGTCCCCTTTACAACGTTAACATTTATGTTAAATAGTGATAGAAAAATGGCGGATGAGATGGACACAGCCATTCAGGTTGTTGTAAATCCACATCCAGCAATAACAAGTCTCACATCAATCAGCATGTTAGAATGAATTAAGTCAATCCAAATTTTGTTTTGCTCCAAACTGAGATGAAATGTAAAGGCATTTTATATAAAATGTTGAATGACGTCTTGAAATAATTTCAAATGAGTCACAAACCAAAATTAAATCATTTAAAGGTCCAGCGTGTCAGATTTAGTGCCATCTAGTGGTAAGGCTGCAGATTGCAACCAACTAAAACTTGTCCTGTTTGCCATGCGTGTCGGAGAACTACAGTGGTGGATGTGAAAACATGAATGGCCCGATCTAGAGCCGGGGTTTGATTTGTCCTTTCTGGGTTACTGTAGAAAAATTGATATAGCATAGTATTGCAATATTTTACGTGGCAATATTGTATTGATACACAGAAGCCAAGTATCGATTTCTTAATCATATGAACTAATCATTTTGCAAATATGAATAACTCACTCAGTCTACAGCAGGAAATGGCACTGCTGGAAATTCACTGTACTTTAAAATAAGGTGGGTTTTTTTTTTACAAACTACTCACGTCTTCAGGTCTAATCCTTCTTACGTGAGGGTGTGTTGAAATTGATGGAGGGGGTGGGGTTAGATGGGTGGCTGCACATCAAAGTCAGGCAGTGTGATTGAGGTAGGCTTCACGCTATGAGACAAACACCCCTTTTTTGGGATGGATGGATGGATATGGAGATGTCAATGAAATGAAAAGAAAAGCTCAAGATAGTGAAAGTATTTAACATCTTTTCAGTTCTGACCAGCTGATATTAGTTTTAGTTAAACACACACACACACACACACACACACACTGTAACCTATATACAGTTACTGACACACTTGGTCTACTCTAAGACACATAGAACGAAACAGAATAGACACAGAGGGAAAACACACACACACGCACAGTCTTAGAGTTAATTCAGTGTAATTAGTGGTCAATTAAAGCGCTGTGACTTCACTGGCTGTCTGACTCTTTGATGTTGTGGCTCCTGGCGAGACCAGACGCCATCTTGAATTCATTTACAGGCCGCAGTGTAAACACGCCACACAACTGGACCGTCTGCTTCTTCTTCTCTTTTTCTGCTTCTTCTCTTGACTTTGTTTTTACTGATTTGTTTATTTTTCTTTAATTTGCAATTTCACTTTTTTTTTTCCTTTTGGTGCAGATGCTGCTTCTTGATCTCCTCGTTTTATTGGTGCTTGTTTAACTTATTAACTACTTGTTAGCTTTTTTCTTTTCCCTCTTATTCTTTTAATGTTTTTTTCTGCTTTTTCTTTTTTCTGATATCAATTTCTTTATCTTTCCTTTTTTATCCTCTTTGTTCCTTTCTTTACATTTCTCTAACTTTACTGAATATGCAGTGAAATAGCAAAAAATATAAATGTTCAGGGTGTATTTTCAATGGAAACTCACAGATTTTCTGATTTTTATTTTTGCTTTTTACTAGTTGTGGTTTGACTGGTTTTCTTCAGTTTCTTTGCTTCTGTATATTTTGTTTATAAATGACATTCACATGAATATCTTTGCATTAAATCACATTGTACTGTCTTTATATGAGCCTGAACAATATTTCCAACACTGACCGGACAATTGTCTGTTTATCTATTCTATAAAACGCTCTCCCATATTGTTTTTTGCCGACAGTTCTGCGCTTTGTGATTCAGGACTGTTACCAGCTCTATAAAATGAGTCATTTCAGGGTTTGAAGGCTCAAGTAAAAAACATACTCTGTGTCTGACCATATTTTCCTGGAAGCCATCATTGCTGGAGCTGAGTAAAAACATCAGCATCCTCGCTGTCGGTTTTGATGTTGAGCTGAAGCTTATTCAGCACTTTGACTCACTGAGGGTCACAGACTGCGGTCAATAACAGCTGAATATAAAAAAAAAAAAAAGGTCAGAAATCGATGAAAAGCTGTGAAATACGACGACGGTCATGTTGCAGCGCTGAATTGTTTGTGACTGAAGCTGAAGAGAGGAAGAGCTGCTAACTGGGTTACTGCTGGTGGAGAGAGAACCAGTAAATAATAGATAAACAGTCTGCTGCCTGTGAGAGGAGAGGAGAGGAGAGGAGAAGAGAGGAAAGGAAAGGAAAAGAGGGTGTATGAGGAAATGGGAGAGGAAAGGAAAGGAAAGGAGGGTATATGAGGAAACAGGAGAGGAGAGAACAAGACAGGAGAGGAGGGTATATGAGGAGACCGGAGAGTAGAGGAGATTTTTTAAAGAGAAAAGCAAAGGATTGGAAAGGAAAGGAGGAAAGGCAAGGCAAGGAAAGAATGGTATATGAGAAAACAGGAGAGGAGAGGGGAGGAAAGGAAAGGAAAGGAAAGGAAAGGAAAGGAAAGGAGGGTATATGAGGAAACAGAAGAGGAGAGGACAGGGGAGGAGAGGAAATGAAAGGAAAGGGAAGGAGGAAAGGCAAGGCAGGGAAAGAAGGGTATATGAGGAAACAGGAGAGGGGAGGACAGGGGAGGAAAGGACAGGAAAGGAAAGGAGGGTATATGAGGAAACAGAAGAGGAGAGGGCAGGGGATGAGAGGAAAGGAAAGGAAAGGAGGGTATATGAGGAAGCAGGAGAGGGGAAGACAGGAGAGGGGAGGAGAGGGTTTTTTAAAATAGAGGAAAGGAAAGGAGAGAAGGGTATATAAGGGGACAGTAGAGGGAAGGAGTGGAGAGGGGTTTTTTAAAGAGAGGAAAGGAAAGAAGGAGAGGAGACAAAATGAGAAGAGAAGAAGGAGGGAACAGGAGAGGTGAAAAAAAGGAGAGGAGAAAAGGAAACAGTAGAGTAAAGGAAAGGAGGGAACAAGAAACAGCAGAGGAAAGAAAGAGGAGAGTAGAGAAAGATACAGGAAAGGAGAGGAGGGAACAAGAGAGAAGATGGAACAGGGGACTAGAAAAGAGAAAACAAAGGAGAGGAGGAAAAAGCAGAGGAGAGGAGGAAACGAGGGGAGAGGAGGACACGGGAATGGATAGGAGAGAAAATGAGAGGAGAGTAAAGGAGGACACAAAAGGAGAGGAGAGGAGGAAATGGGAGAGGAGACAACAACAGAGGAGGGAACAAGAAAGGAGAGAAGAAAAGAGAGGAGAGGCGGAATAAAAGAAGAAGGAGAGTGCAGTGGATGGATAGATAAATCTATCATAAAAATTAATGTAAACTTAATTATGAAAGGAAAAGCATCATGAATTTGTGTGTGTGTGTGTGTGTGTGTGTGTGTGTGCGCGCGTTTGTGAGGAAGTCATGAATCGCCTTTTTTTCTCCTTGAAGTATTCTTCTGCATACACACACACACACACACACACACACACAGACACTTACATACTTGGGGCAATTTCTGTTTTTCCTGTTCTCACTTACACACTCTTCATTCTTTGGTCACACACACACTTTTTTAGTGCAAAAGAAATTCACAGTCGCTCACATGTGTCACACACCTCTCTTTCTCTCCCTCTCCGTCCGCCCCCCCGGTGTTTTCTGTCTGAGTAACTCGACCCCCCTTCAGTCACAGGTGCACCACGCTAACACACATCACACACACACACAGACACACACACACACACGCTGAGTCCACTTGTCTTCACATAGGGGGCTCTAATCAAGCCACAGGAAGCCTGAGCTCCACAGGGAGTGTGTGTATATATGTGTGTGTGCATGTGCATGTGTGTGTGTGTGTGTCTGTGTGTCTGTGTCTGTGTGTGTGTGTGCGTTCCGTTACAAGTGAGTTGAAGAATGCGTTTTGGTCCATGAAACTCACTGTGAGTGTGTGAAGGCTCTGGATGTTTTCAATTACACACGAGTATTTTTGCGTGTGTGTGTGTGTGTGTGTGTGTCTTAACATGAACTCTGTGTTTCCAGCATCACTTTCTATCACTCTTTGTCTGTGTCTCTTTTTTATAGATTGTTTTGTCTTTGGCTGTGATGATTTTTACAATTTAAAATATTTCCTTTTTTATTTTTCATTTTTCTTGCGTTTATTTTATTTATTTATTTATTTATTTATTTTAGATTTTTAAATTTTATCTTATTTATTTATTTTTTAATTATTTTTATTTTTATCTGTGTTTTGTTATTTTTTATTCTTTGTTTAATGTCTTATTTTTTCTATTTTTAATTCAAAACCTCCTTTTTTATTTCTCATTCTTTTTGTCTTTCTTTTATTTCTATTTGATTTTTTGATTTTTATATTTTTTTTATTCATTTTTGGGTTTTTTTTATCTATTTTCCCATTTTTTTTATTTTTAGCCATGTTTTTTGTTTGAATGTATTTTTTTTAATTCATTCTTTTAAACTCAAAATCTCCTTTTATTTCTCATTCTTTTTGTCTTTATTTTATTTTTTTTATATATTTTAGTTTGTTTTTAATAAATTCATTTTAAATTGTTTTTATTTTTATCTATTTTATTTTTTCATCTGTTATTTGTTTGAATGTCTTATTTTTTAATTCAAAATTTTATTTCTCATTCTTCTTGTCTTTTTCATTTCTGTTTTTTTCTTTTTTAATTTTAAGTTTTCTTTTATTTTTATTTATTTAATTGTTTTATTTTTTATTTATTTTCCCATTTATTGTTATTTTCATTCATATTGTTTTTTCAAGTGTCTTATTTTTCTTTGTTTTTTTTTGTCTGCATCGTCATTATGTGTTTCAAAATCCAAAGTCTCTTTCTTTAATTCATTTTCTGTCCCACCTGTCTCTCTAAATATTTTGTTCCCTGACTTCCTCTTGCTCTTTTTCTTTCTCTCTTTTCATATATTCCTGTCTTTATTTATGATGTACTTTTCCTTCCCCTGCTTCTTTCTTTCTTTACTCTCTGTATTTGTCTCCCTCTCTGTACTGCATCATATGGAGTCAATTAAGCAGCCATGCTCAAAACTGTGTGTGTGTGTGTGTGTGTGTGTGTGTGTGTGTGTGTGTACATCTGGTTCACATTAGTGCAATTGCAGGTTGGTAGAATAAAGGGCTCGGCTCGGAGGTGGTGGGTGGGATTTCCTTCCGCTTTCTCACACACACACACACACACACACACACACACACACACACACACACACATAGGCAGTTTTTCCCTCCATGTGTTTTGAATCAGGAACATAATTAACCTTCAGAGGATTCCGAGGCCGCGGCTCAGATCTCCACTATAAAAATACATCTAAAAAACAGAAACCCCCAAAATATGTTTGATCCGTCTGCGGCACGTTTGATTCGCTTTCCCACATCTGCCTCCGGACGGGCTTGGAGTGCAGCGGCATGAGTGGTAAACGGAGATGAAAAGCACGTCTACAGGTGGAGAGAGGTGGGGAATGAGACGGGAGTAGATAGATACAGTAGATGGATCGATGGATGTTGGTGACGATATCTGTGTCGCACTGTAAAGCAGCAAATTGTTGCTTTTGAGAAGCTGGAACCAAAGAATGTTTGACATGATACATGATTTATTATTTATTTAAAAATTGTTTGCATTGCATTGTATGTTGAGTTGAATACTTTCCTGTATTGTTTCTGCTTCCTGCGGTGCTGGACTGTTTGTGTGAAGGTGAATGAAGACGAGACGAAAGTGAAAGCAGCGTGTTAGAAATGAGAGAGGCAGAGGACGGAGAGGAGGAGGAGGGAGAGAGAAACAGAGAGAGGAGAAATTGGACAGGCACAGGTGCAGCCGACTGTGTATGTGTGTGTGTGTATTTTGGTATGTGTGTGTGAGTGTGTGTGTGTGTCTGTCAAGAGGTTTCGTGACTGCTCCTTTGAGTGTTCGCATTCCAGCACATCTGCTTTGGATGAAGTGTGGTAAACTCTGTGTGTGAGTGTGCGTGTGTGTGTGTGTGTGTGTGTGTGTGTGTGTGTGTGTAAGAGAGAGAGAGAGACAGAAGAGAAAACAAGACGGGAACAATTCCTTTATTGAGCGAAATACTGATTTTTTTTCTTGTTCCGTTTTCTGTCTGGCTCTCTGTCTGTGCAAGTGTGTGTATGAAGCTGTGTCAGTGACAAAGCTAAAAAGCAGAATTGTGTTTGTTGATATTTTAGCAAGCGCCTGGTCTTCCTTTCTTTTCCAAACTTGCTCGCTCTCTGGGTAGTTAGTTAATTTGTATGCCATTTGATCCGGAAGTGAAGCGTGATCCTGTTTGGATCATCTTTCTCAGCAATGCCAGGCTCCTTCCATCCAGAGATTTTGAGCCAGAAACATTTGTGCATCATGTTCTGCAACACAGAGTTGAGTTTTTGCAAATCATTGAAGGAAAACTTCACTCCGCCAGTGACCATTTGTATTTCAGTTACGCACCCTGCGTTACATTGAATTTGTGAATTATAGTATTCTTGCATATCTCCGATAATCGAAGAATCCAGAACAACCTGGTCTCACTCCAAAGTCGTCAAAATCCGGCACTTGGGCAGTGACTTGCGTCGTCAGACACTGATGCAAACTAGCCAGCGTCAGCTAACAGGAAACAAATTTAATATGGGCAATACTAAGATATCAACATATAACATGTGGGGCTAAACTTGCCTCAATCCAATAGAAGTTATGAGGGCGAAAATGTTAGCATAACAATAGCAAATCAAGACCAACCTGGTTTTACTCCAGAGTTGCCAAAATCTGGTGCTTGGGCAGTGATTTACTGTATCAGACACTGACAAGAAAAGCCGTCCTTTAACATCAGCATGATATGCAGCTGATTGCTGTTATAGTTTAATAGCGCTCGATGGTGTCAGGAGGGAATGTGGCAGGACAGGAACAAAAGTTAAGGTGGCGAAAGTCTGAGTAGGGTGAGTGGGAGGGGTGATGGATGAGTCCAACGAACACTGACTTTCACCTGGGAGAGTGGTGTTTGTGTCCTGTAAGATTCTAAAGCCAACCCCTGTTCTTTTTTTCTAAATCTAACCATGTGCGTTAGTCGTTGGAGGAAAACAAACATTTGCGTTGTTGTTGTACTGACGTAATGCGTTTATTTTCAAGGAGACAGTATTTAAACTGTAAATTTCCTGTGAAAACAGAAGTGTATCTTGAAAGAAGACAATGTATGTAACAGCCAGAACATGGCGTCCCAGAACATCAACAACCAACGCAGCCAGGGTACTTTTCACGTCAAGAATGTGTTCTCCAAAAACTGGGGAAAATTTTGACAAATTTAAATCATAGGGGTCCATACAACTCATGCAGTATAATCCAAGTCTTATTTATCCAGTTGTACGCTCAGTATTTCCCAAACAGCAGCCCTTCCTGTCTCTTAATGGTCTCTGTAAAGCCAGACTCCATTGACAAAAACAGTAATTTTACCTTGCTGAACATGGGAGCTGTTGGTCTACCACTGCTGGTCTACCACTAACTGATCGAGGCAGTGGTAGACCAACAGATCTCATGTTCAGCGAGGTAAAATTACTGTTTTTTGTCAATGGAGTCCTGCTTTCCGTTCAGTTCTGCGTCAGGAAGTTCTGTCTGTTTGGGTTAGTTGCTCAGAAGTACTGAGCATACAACTGGATAAATGAGACTTGGATTATACTGCACAAGTTGCGTGAGAGTTTGTAAATGGGTATTTCAATATTATTAATATTCATTCATATATTTTCCACAACCAATTATCCTGTTGGGGGTCGCGAGGGGCTGGAGCCAGTAGGGCAATTAGTTGCCAAATTTGCTTATCTGCTTCAGTGATGGTATTTTATCTTTATTTTTTGTTCTTTGTATTTTCTTAAAATTGCCTCATTTTATTTGCTTGAATTCTGCATTGTTTTAAATAGAGGATCAATTCATCAACAGTTTTCTCAGTTTTTTGGATTCTTCATTCACTAGAGGCATGCAAGAAAGGTTTTCATCAGGATTTCAGTGTAACAGGGGCTGAGTAACGGATATTCAAATGATCATCTGGGAGTTGAAGTATTCCTTTGATTGAGATGTGCAATATGGAAACAACTTGTTCAGCCACAAAATCACAGTTTTGACCACTTTAATTGAGACATTGACATGTCATTCATGTCAAAAACAAAATATTTTTAGGCTCATCTTGACGACAGAATGTGTGTCTCGAAGTTTAGTAAGGTCAGAAGTACCGTGGAAGAAGAGCAGGAGGAGCTTCTCTTCTTCCTGCTCCTCTCTTTCTGTCAGAGCTGAGGAGCTGCCGGAGAAGGAGAGGCAGAGAGGTTGAACAGATGCTCCCCACATTTGGAGACAATAACGGAGAGAAGAAGCATCAAACACCAAACAAAGACAAAAAGCCTCCTTTTTCTTCCTTTTCTTTACTCTCTCTCCATTTTTCTCTCTTTTGTTTCCGTTTACTGTCTTTTTATCCTCGTCCAACTTTCAGCATCTCGCTTTGTTCCTTTTTATTATTTTTCCATTCTTTTTTCAGGCTCTCTCTAGCTGGACGCCTTCAGGGCCCAGCAGCAGTACCACCACTGTCAACAAGTGAGAACTGAAACACTGCAGAGAAAATAAAGTTTCTGGTCTCGTCTTTTTTAATGTTGTGTTGATCCTTGAACATAATTTGCTCTCTTTTTCTCACTTAATTAGTTTCTAGTTGTTCTTCTGTTTGCTGATTTTTTTCTGTTTTATAGATGTGGTGCAAATTTATCCTCTTTGAGTTTATGCTTTTCGGGTTTTGTGGTTGTTGATAAGCAGTTTAAAGATGTAAGTTTCGGCCCGTTAAATGTTTTTCTGGCCGTTTCTTATGATACTAATTTTACTTTCGAGATAGAGTATGGAACACAATCTTCCAGAAAACATTTACAGGTGTTGGATCAAAATAGAACCTTAATTGTATTGAGAGCTAACAGAACAGTGTGTGTAGTACGTCTAACTTTGTTTCTCTAATTAAAGTCCAGCTGCTGTTTCGGTTGTTTGTACCTGTGGGTTAGGTCAGTGAGTTGCACAGCTGGTTGCTCTTTCTGTGTGTGTCTGTGTGTGTTTTGTTGGCTCCATGAGGAATCAGTTTTCAGTGGAATGTGCCTTTATATTGTCTTCGTGTTGCCGGGGGCGACACAGAGCAAAGCTTTGATGCAATCTGTGATGTTCTCTCCCAATCCGTTAAACGTCATGGCGCGGCAGGAGGTTACACAACCGCTTCTACTGGATTCTATCAGGGTTTCTACTGTGGTGCAGATGATGGTTTTACACAACAGGCTGCACTGGTTCCTATTAGGAGGATCTGTCATTGTTCTGGAAAACAATAGGTTTAACTGGTTTGTATTAGGGTTCTAGGCAGGGAATTGGTTCTACTGGTTTCTATCAGGGGTCTGCTGTAATACCATAACTCTCTGGTTTGACTTGTTTCTATTGTATAGGACTAATTCTTTCTACTGTGTTTCTATCATTGCATAGAAAACTGATTTGACTGGTTTTGATTGTTTCAATATAACAATATAAACCAGTAAAACCACTTGTGTAGAACTCTGATCTGGAACAAAGTAGAAACAGAACAGACGCTGCTCACGTTTTGGTCCCTATGTGGTAGAGAACTGATTCCATTGGTTTCTATTATGGTGCAGTGTCACTGTTCTATTGTCTCTCTGTTGTGGTACAAAGACTTGGGACAGGTTGGACAAAGCACCTTAAGTTTTCTCCTTAAGTATGATGCTTAAGGCTTAATTTCTCCTAAGATGAGGGAACTCATTTACCATAGTAGAACGTTTGACTGCTTCATATAGTAATACAGAGATGGTTCCATTGAGTTCTAATGTGTTTCTGTTATCACACAGAGAACTTGTTTAACTGGTTCAAATGTATCTCCTATTACAGAACCAATCCATCTTATTTCCATTGTGTTTCTATTATGGTACAGATCATAATTTTACCCAACTACTTCCACTGATTTCTATTGTGTTTCCATGACAGAATGGGTTTGACTGTTTTTTTCATTGACCCTGTTTACACTTGGTTTTATGATGTGTCTCAGTTATCTGATCCCATGCGGATAGCTGAGACACATCGTAGATCACGTCTGTGTCTATCATACTTGCCAGCTGACCACTTGTGTTCAGATTTTGTTGCTGTATACGTCACTTACGCTGGAAGGTCAAAGGGTTCCTCTCATAGTTATTAAACCCGGACTCTCACCAGTCATGTCAGCGGTTGTTTCGGTACAGCTGGAGGTATTGCTGTCAACAGAATTCAAAACATCTCGTTCCATAGTGCATAGCGGGTAGTCACGCAGGTTATCGAACGTTGACATGCTGCCATTGTCCTGTTTTACACCCGGTATTAACATGTATCTTGGTCTGATCCGATCAGAAGTCGACAGCACTAAATACACGTGTAAGCAACCAACAAAACACATTGTGATTCGATCACTCAAGCCACTTGCCAAGATGGTCTGGGATACATTTGATCAGATATTTTTTGTTGTGTATGTGCTAATGCGTCCTGAGGACTATGTCACCAGTGCAGGATGTGGTGGTTGTTTTGGTGACAGCATGCTAAGGCTCTACAACTTGCCCATTTTACAAAGAGTTGGACAAAGTGTTGGGTGACGGTCCATCATGTTGCTGACAGCGATATCTCCTGCTGAACCAACACAACCAAGCACCTAGCAAGAATGTGGATGTCATAAATCTGCACAGCCCCCCTCGACCTTCTAAGTGATGTAGGTAGTAACAAAATCTGCACACAAGTGGTCAGCTGGTGATACATGATCGACACAAGTGTGAACAGCGATTTGTCTCTGCTGTCTACTTTTGTTCAGATCATCAAAACGCACGTTAATACCAGGTGTAAGCAGGGTCACCATCACGTAATGCATTGCATCAGGATTCATCAATGGTTACACTACAAAAGACATGTGATCAAATGTGTCCAGACCACCTCAGCAAGTAGTTTGAGTGATTGGATCTCAATGCGTCTCGGTGGTCATTTACAGTTGTATTTAGAGCTGTCTGCTTGTGATCGGACAGAGTCATTGGCACATAACAACCACTTTGCAAAAGTAGTTCTACATCTGTATGTTTTTCGATACATACATAGGGAACTGGTTCAATGTGGCTCCTAAACCGCACAAAACTGGTTCCAATGGTTTCTGCTGTGGCACTGAAAACTTATCGGACTAATTTCTGTTCTGTTTCTACTGTGATTCAGATCAAGATTTTACATAACTGGTCAGATTGGTTTCTTTTATGACTGTTGTGGCACAGAGATGTGGTTTGGCTGTTTGTGCTTTACATCAGGGCACAGAATTAACTCCCACACCTGGTTTGACTGGTTTCGGTTCTGTTTCCATTGACGTAAAAATCCCAATATTCTCAACCAGCTCTACAGGGATTAAAGCAGGCAGTAACTATTAAACATGAGGAAGTGTACAAGGTTCTGAGACATGTTGTGGAAAATAGCTGCATGTGAAGGTTATTGATCGGACGTCATTGGCCTCTATTGTGGCTCTCATTATTTTTCTCTGGTTTTCGGTTTCCAAGTTGTCAGTGAAATGACAACACCGTCAAGGGTGTTTCTGATTGGCTCGAGGTCAGCCCGCTAACTGTGGGAATACTGATACTGCCGAGTGTGTGAGTGTGTTTTACAGACTGCAGGAAGTGAGGTTGTTATTGTGTCTCTCTACATTCCTCAGATTTGAACACACTGCACCTGTTCCTGTCTGTCTATAACACACACATAAGCACACACACACACACACACGTACATAAACACACATGCACGGGGAGGCATTCACACACAAATCACAGCCTTTCGTCACCAGTCGAACAACACATTCAATGGGAAAAAATGCGTGCACGACGTGAGACATAAATCTAAATATTTTCAACAGGAACAACACAAGCATGTGTGTGTGTGTGTGTGTGTGAATTTTGTTGTACAGGCTTTGGGTCAATAAATGTGGTTTTATCATCAGAGCACAAACTCAGTTCTCAGAGGGGAAGAGGAGGAGGAGGAGGAAGTTTGAGGGGATTTTAGTTGGGCTCTAATGACATCTACAGACACTGTGTGTGTGTGTGTGTGTGTGTGTGTGTGTGTGTGTGTGTGTGTGTGTGTGTGTTTGTGTGTATGTGTGTGTGTGTGCGGATACTAAAGGATTTGGATCCTTAAAACTTCTGCAAGGTGCATTGTGGGAAGGTATCCGCATCTCCAAGCTGATTAGCTTCTCTTAGCACTTAACATTAGTGTATTTAAGATTGTGAATTTGTGTGTGTGCGTGTGCGCATGTGAGTATGTGTGTGTGGGTGGATGGGTGGGTGTTTCCTGACCTCAGTCTTTCATTCCCACAGTTCCCAGTGTTCCTTGCTACTCAGATATCCTGATTGTTGTGGTATTTGTTGCTGTCTCTGTGTCTTCCCGTGAGCCATGGTTCTCAGGAAGTAAACGCAGTCGACACCAGGCTATTCTCTGGAACTGAGCAGTTAACTGTCTGCAACAAAACACTGTGTACTTGATTTTGGTGATCATCTTTAGGCAGCTATTGGCCAAAACGTACTGGAGTTGTGTAATCCATCAGATTAAACATCAAATCTGATTTAATTACATGGTAATGCAGTTAAAGTACATATTAATTCGGAATGTTGGCGTCCCTTTCCATCCCATACATGTATGGAAACTAAAGGATGTCTCAAAGCTCAGCAACCCTATTGGATGATACCAGTGAGGGGTTTTTTTTCTACAATGTCACATATGGCAACTATGATGAGGTAAAGCTTAGGAAAATGTCATGGTTATGGCAAACTATGGTTACAGAGATCACACCTGAACCTGAACACACCTAACCAGGATGTTGTGTGTGTGATCAGAAATAAAAGAAGTAGTGGCTGTTTATCAATTTGGATTGTTTTGGTGTGAGTTGGTGTGAGATTGTTGGAGATATCGGCTCTGTAGGTGTCTGCCTTCTCTCCAGTATAATGGAACAAGATGTCACTCAGCTTGTCGTGCTCAAAACGCCAAAAAAATAACATCTGTAAAACTCAACAGTGATGTCTCTTTCCAGAAACCATGATCCGGTTACTCAAGATAATCCACAGACCTTGTTGTGAGCAGTTTCATGTTGGAACTATTTTCTTTCTACTGAAATACACCTGCCAACTGTATCACCGTGCAGAAGGAAGCGTGCATTTACTGCTAGCTCGCTAGCATCACTGAGCTAGCTAAAGTTACAGCTTATCCTAGGAAGAAGCCGTTAATGTTATGTCTTGCACTATCACGAGCATGGGCCTCTCATCCATGAGTAGATGCACTCTTCCTTCTGCATAGTGATACAGCAGCTGTTTTTCAGCAGACAGAAAATATTTCCAACATGAAACTGCTCACAACAAGGTCTGTGGAAGCAAGTGCAGCGATTGTAAACCAGCTTAGACTGTAATTCTTCCTCCAACCATTTGCACGCCCAGCTTTTTGCTGCAGAAAAAAAGGTATGAAGCACAGATTGAGTGTTAAAGTTGCGAGAGTCTCTCAGATTCCTTCTGTAATTCTCTGTATGGACACGTGTCCTGAAGATCTTTCACCTTTAAGGATACGGGATAGTAGCGCAAAGGAAATCAGATTTTTTTTCCTCGCTCAGAAGTAAGGCTGAAAGATTGAGCGGAGAAACATGCTTTTAGTGATCTGAAAAAAGGTCAGTTTTTCGTTTGACAGAAACAGTTTGAGGCTGTTTTCTGTTTTTAATCATTTCTCTCAGGGAGTGTGGGAAGTGAGATGATGTTTTTTATAATGCCCCCAAGTGTTGTTTTTTTCTTCCATCTTTTTCTTTTATTTCTTCTGTCTGTGTTTTATCATCAGATTTTCTCTTTACGACATCTGTGTTCCATCCGTATGCAAATGCTCTAAAGTTAACAAAGCAGCCCATGTCTTTTTTAGGGGATCGAGGTAGATTAGGTGTAGCTGTGGCGGAGCGGGTCTTTCATTTTGATGTGAGTCAGTGGGGGAGACAGAGAGAGGGAAGAGCGCTTTCAACAGCTGTTCCAGGGTTTGCGTCATGCGGCGCAAGCTCGCGTCATGGCTGAGTGTTCGCACGCTATGCACACACACACACACACACACATACACACACAGAGGCATGCTGTGGGGACCCCCAGTCGAAGGCATGACCAAACACAGGCATTGTGTTCTCATGCAGCCGCTGTGTTGCTGAGGAAGAACGTCACCTGTTTTGAGTGATGACAGGCTGCTGGTTCTGCTCGCAGTCTCACGTTTTACTGCATGTTTGCTGCATGACTGCTGCGCTGCTGCCCCTCCGAGACGAGTCTCGCACAAAGTCACCGCTTTGTTCCTCTTTTAGTCATCAAATTACTCTGAATGAGAGGAGAGACGAGGAAAAATTAGTCAGAAAATATGTCATTAGTCTTTAGTACGCGTTGAAGCATAAGTGGTGGGCACTGGAGATGCTGTCGATGCGGTTACCATGGTCACCATTGTAGATTTAATGTTTTCAGTAGTATGGTTTGACAGAGTTTAAGTGTGCAGTGAATTTAGTTTTGCAAAGTAAAGGAAAAAAGTTTTCAAATGTTATATGCTATATATATGTGTGTGTGTGTGTGTGTGTGTGTGTGTGTGTGTGTAAAGATTATGTTTAAATATTGTTTTTTAAAGAAGAAAATAAATTAAAATAAGCTGAAATATTCATAGATTTTTTTTATATTAATATACATAGGATATACTATATATCTTAGGTTGAAAAAAAATTAAACATATATATTTTCAACTTTTTCTTTTTAGAAGCATAAAATTATTCATCTAAAAATTATGAAATATATGTAAAATAATTTTTCCTCTTTTTAAAGAAATAAAAAAATGTAATTTGTATTATTTAGAAAGTGTAAAACAAAACAATTTACAAACTTTATTTACATAGCTTTGCTAGGTTAGAAAATAAAAATAATTTATTAAAAGTGTGTGCAGGTTAAAAATAGCAGTGTATATATCAGAGAAGTTTTTATCTTTTTTTTTTTTTCTTTTGAAAAAAGGTTAACTTAAAAAAAAAATACAGCATCACAAAAAGTTCTAGGCTTCATTAAAAAAAAATTAAAGTGTACAAACTTGCCACCTAATATAAGCTTGTTTTATAAATAAGCTAAATAAGCACATTTTGTACAAAATAAAAGTAAATCTATTCAATATAATCTTTTAAACTTTTTTTAAAATAAATGTTATAAGTTTAAAACCAGTGTTCTTTATTTTTTTGGCAACCAAAATATGTGTGTATTATTGACAAACTGATATTAGTAATAGAGCAGAGCAGATTTCTTTTAGTTTGAAAAGAAAAAGCAACGAGCAGTCACCGCTCAGGAAGTGTGTTCTTGCAATCAGGTGAAGGAAGGGGGTGATGTTGACGTCTGAGTTAACGAGAGAAGTGTCAGTCATCTGTTCAAACCTATTTGAGATGACGTCCGTCTGAAGCTAAGCCTCAGCCCGCTGAGCCTCAACTTGTGTTTGGCTGCGAGCTTTTGATGTGAACAAGTTGTTTTTTGATCAGAGCGCAGACTCCTGAGTGACGATGTGTGTTTCTGTGTTTGTGTTGCAGGTGTACGCTCCGTCTGCCAGTACAGCAGACTACAACAGGGACTCACCGGGTTATCCCTCCTCCAAACCTCCCAGCGCTGGCTTCCCAAGCTCATTCTTCATGCCAGGTACTCATGCATGCACACACACACACACACACACACACAGATCCGTCCCATTCCTGAGCTCAATGTGGATACTGGATCACAAACGATGTGAAAGATGTTCTCATTCCAAAATCCTCTAAAGATTTGAGTCGTACATTTTATTTGTTATTAGAACAGCTACCCAGATATGGTATTTGTCTATTGCTGGAGCGAACAATAAAGACAAGGTTTTTGCTTGCAAACTTTGAGACTGATGTGAACGCTGCTTTCACATTAAACATGAAGGTGCGACACTGCGCAGAACAACACCTTTACTTTGGCCTTAGTGTGTGGCTGTGTTCTCCTGATGTGCAAAACACGTGTCTAACAGCATTCATTGACAGGGAGTAGAAGTCAGGAGAGTTAATTTTGTACATCTCTGAACTTCAGGAGATATGTACTCTTGTAACTGTGGACTCAAAAAACAGCACGCACATCCAAAAATGATAAATACTTGGGGCTGGACAGAAGAACAAATACAAAGATACAAAAACAGGTCCCAGCACCAGAAACTGCTCCATTTGGAAATATAATTGTATCACCACATGTGACGTTTTGGGCACCAGCCCTTCATCAGACATGAACAAGATAAGGAGACACACCTCTATAAATACAACCAATGGTGGTCGCCCAACAGATCATGTGATAACACATGTAGCTATACAGAAACAGAGCACAACACACTGCAAAACCAGTACAAAATTATACCACAAGAAGTGTCACCTCGAATATCACATGACTGAAACATCAGGTAAAAAAAAATGTCATAATGACATGCAAATTCAAGGTGACATTGTAGAAGATATTTTTATAATTCATATACATGTTAAATTTTTGGTTTGAGTTGAAGGTGTGAGAAAGAATAGTATCAGTAACATTGTTAACACTGTGCTACATTACAGAGAAATACAAAACCGTACTAATGAACCTTCATTAATATAGGCCTATATTTTATCTACAAGTGCACGTCACACACTGAGCGAGCCGCCTGTTAATGACGCTGTGGGCTAATGGGCATGTAGCTACTTCCATGTTTCAGATGATACGTCATGTTTGTAGTCGACCAATGAAGATGAGTTTACATATCACCTTGGGTTCGTCCTTCACCTTCTCAAAATGATCCCACACTTTGGATTTCCTGCCCAACATGTTATTAACTAGCCTGTGGAATAACCACAGGTACCAGCCCTGGAAATTAACCTGACTCCTGTCTGACTGCTGAGCGTGGACACTTCCTGTGTCTGTTCTTTCAAATTAAATTCCCACATGGTCCAGTCATATAGGTTTTGATTTATTTTGACAAGGCGCAGCTCCTAATAGTTCCTTATGAACATACACTAGTTTAAAGGAATACAATACATACTGCAAAATGTATATCAATTACTCAGCGCATTTGTGAAGGAAACTTCTGCATGCCACCAGGGTGAACGGAGAATCCAAAAAATCTTCATGAATTTAAGTCACAGACTACCATGTTTAACCGCTATATCAAAACATCTGTTTGCAAACTCTCGCACAACTTCTGCAGTTAAATCCAAGTCTCATTTATCAAGTCGTGTGCTCAGAGCTTCACAAACACATGCAGTTTTGCTAAAACATTCTGATTTAAAACATCAGTACAAACTGTCTCATGCTGTCAAGTAGCGTGCCGAGGCACACGTGCATTTGAGCTCAAAAGCATGCACGTGCTCATGTATGCTCAGGGGCGGAAGTGTTTTACATTGTAAAGTTTAGTGAAAATGCATGTGTTTGAGGAGCACTGAGCATAAATGAGACTTGGATTATACTGTGTGACAGTTTGTAAATGGATGTTTTAATGCAGTATTGTTTTTCTGGATTCTTCTTTCACTGTGGAGGCATGAAAGAAAAATGTTTTCTTAACAAAGTCAATGTAACGCGGGGTGATAACTGATATACAAATGGTCATGTTGCGGGTGAAGTATTCTGTCAGTGTTTGTTCATGTGTGTTCAGACGAAACACAGTGACTTTTCACCATGTTTTGATGACATAAATCGGACTGCTGGGGAGCGTTTTCAGTCTGTTTATTGACTGCTCAGATTGATTTAAACCCTATATTTCCCCCCAGACTGTCTCTTCTCCCCTGTCACCTGGGGGTCTTTCATGTTTATACACACAGACGTGGATAAAAGTCCCAGAAATCAAGTTTGTCCGGCACAGTTCTGAGTTAACCGGGTTATTCTTAAACCTGAAGAAGGAAACCAGGTGTCCTATTTACATGGATGTTTTCTGAAATCAGGTTGCAGCATAAAGTGGGTCAGATTACCAAACTGCATGTAGACAAACTGAGTGAGTCACAGGAAGGTTTGACAGCACTGAGAAACCTCATTGTGTCTTTACCTTACAGCCTGCACGGAGAACCAACTGATCTCAAACCAGCATACATCACACGTACCTGATTCTTTCTCTCTGTGTCTCCCTATCAGACGGTCACCACAGTGGCGATCCCTGGAGCAGCAGTAGTAGCAGTATGAGCCAACAGGGTTACCACGGCAGCATGCTGGGGGGCGGGAACTCGGCCCATGGCCCCACCCAGAGCTCCTCCTACTGCGGGATTCACCCTCACGACAGATTGGTGAGCAAAACTGTCACTCACAAAGTATGCAAACACCGGGGTCTGTACAGGTGGTACTTCCCTTTCAGGAAGTCATTCCATGGATTAAATGTAAAGACTTTCTACGACATTTCATACCTTAGCTGAAACATTTCAATAGCGCCCACGTTAGCGTCTACGTTGGTTTTTTGGGGGGGGTTTAAATGGAAGACAGTGTTAAATACATTTTGCTGTGTTCAGGAAAAGCTATCGAGAGTCAAAGGTATGCCCCCAAAAATGAAAAATAAAAAGTAATAGATTATTATTGTCACTGTGAGGTATAAATGAAATACGTTGGGGGTTTTTTAGGCAACCCAGTCTCACTCGGAAGTCGTCGAAATCCGGTGCTTGGGCAGTGACTTGCAACGTCAGACGCTGATAAAAAAAAGCTGTCCTTTAACTTCGGCATGATACGCTGCTGGTCGCTGTTATAGTTTAACAGCGCTCAGCAGCCTCAGAGGGAAACGTGGCAGGACAAGAACAAGAGTTAAGGTGGCAAAAGTCAAAGTAGGGCGGATGCGAGGGGTGGTGGATGGGTCCAGCAATCACTGACTTTCACTCAGGAGCGCAGCATTCATGTCCTGTAGGATTATAAAGCCAAACCCTGTTCTTTTTCCCTAAACCTAACCACGTGCGTTTGTTGTTGGAAATGTCAATTTGCAGTGTTGTACCGACGTAGTGCTTTTATTCTGAAAGAGACTGTATGTAAACAGTCAATTTCCCGTGAAAACAGGAGTGTATTTTGAAAGACAACAATGCATGTAACAGGCAGAACCTGACATAGCGTCCCAGAACGTCAACAACCAACGCACCCAGGGTACCTTTCATGCCGTATCTGGACGTGGAAAATCCATGACCAAACGTCAATATGTGAAGAAGTCAGAGTGAGAATGTGTTGTTTTAGGAGACATTTGAGCTCTGGTTGACCTCCTTCTTATATTTTGTCATCAGTATTATTCAAATAACCTTGTGTTATGATATTTTAACTGTAAAAACTAAACATCTCCTCCTAGAATTCATAATATTACGGTGTTATCTGTATGATAAAAAGTATATTATCAATCTATTTTGTATGTAAAATGTTTAAAATACAAAGGATAAATATTTTCGTTCATTCCTGACCTTGAAATAGTAATTTATCTGGAGGAAAAAATAAAGATTTACATGATTTTCCGTAACTTTCAAATGCATCTCAGGAGATCATAACATGGCCATAATAAAGCCAATAAGAGGACCTTGAGTTACGTTTTTTATTTTTATTTAATAGGAGCAATAACTTCACAGCTGTATTCTAGAAATCATAGTGAAGGGCAAGTCCGAAGATGAATGTGGTCTGAGCAAGGGGGCTGATAGTATAGGGTAGGAAGTAGGGAAGGGGCCATTGTCTCCACCCTGCCCGATTGTATACTTCTGGCCTACATTCGTTTTAAGTCACGGATTGCTGGAGTGATCCTATCACAAGATGATCTCTACTTCTTTTATTGGCTTGTTTATTTGGCTTATTTGTGTTACCTGAAGCTTAATCATTAAAGAATAAGGTAATTCTGCCATTAAAGGCAAAAACTTCAACTGAGTCATTGTTTGACCAATCCTGGAACCCACTGCTTATCATCTGACGCCAGTAAAGCCTCTGGGGGCGAGGGCCAATTTTCGGGAGATCAGGTGTAGCCAGCAAATATCCGAGCTAAGACTTCCTCTTCCGTGTGCCGGCTGTTTTGGCTTATCTCTATAAACAGATATCTACATATGACTGCAGACACATTTTTAAAAAGCTAATATAAAGCTATAATGTCAGACAATAGCCGATGGGTTCTGAGACTGCATTTCTTTATCCCACGCACTCTGCCTCTCGACATGGACTTATTACCTGCTGTTCAAACGGGATTGGTCAGCACTATTCTGACTTCAAATGGAAACCAGAACACTTCAGATACACTTCGGTTGCTAATCTGTCAAAGGTCATTAGATGGCAATTCTTTCAAACTAAAGCTCTCTTTACTTTCCAGTGTTTATCACCACTTCCTTTTACTTTTATTCCCCTCCAACGTAATGTTGTAGTTTGTTCTTTTCTTCTTAAAGTTTCATATAGTTGTGTCCGTTTCTCTGCAGAGCTACCCGTCACACTCGTCTGCAGATATCAGCTCCAGCCTTCCTCCTATGTCCAGCTTCCACCGAGGGGGAGGGAGCGGGGGAGGTGGCAATCACTACAGCACCGCCTCTTGCACCGCCTCAACCAACGGCACAGACAGCATCATGGGTAAGACACCTGTGTGGATATTATGTCTGGAAGCAATGCGTAACAAGTAATGGTGTGCTTTGTTTTTAAAATTGAGTGAAATGATTTTGGATGATTGATGCTTGTTGATGTGACCTGGTTCCTATCAAGGGTTAGCCTCACTGCTTAACCCACTATGGTCACAAACTCTGCGGATGAAGCCATCAATTTGATCCAGGCTCAAATATCTTTCAATTATTGGATGGATTACCTTGGAATTTGGTACAAGGTCACAAGAGGATGAATCCTATTTACCTTGATGAACTGCTGATTTATTTTTTATTTTTTTTACCGTGAGGCTGATTTTTGTGTTTTAGTAAAATGTCTTTACACCTATGTACCTATCCACACTTGGTACATGTGTTCATGTACCGCTCTGGATGAAGTATAATCGCTCTGGTGATCCTCCTGACCTTCTTTCTAGCACTAAATACACAACCCTGATTCCAAAATAGTTGGGATGCTGTGTAAATTGTAAATAAAACAGAATGAAATGATTAGTAAATCCTTTTTAACCTACATTCAATTGAAAACAGTACAAAAAAGTTTGGACAGGAGCTTGTAAGTGTTTGGTAACTGAGGACACTAATTGTTGAAGTTTTGAAAGTGAATTTTTTTGTCTTCGTCAAGATTTAAAGACTGTCTGTGCGGAAGAATGGGCCAGAATCCCATCTGAATACTGCGACAGATTAGTTTCTTCATACAGGAAGTGTCTTGAAGCTGGCATTGCAAACAAAAGCTTCTCCAAGTATTGAATAAATTTCAGTTTGCGTGTTCAAAACTTCTTTCCTGTGTCATCCCACTTTATTGCGCATCATTTTTATGGATTAAAATGTTATGACTTCTTTATCTGTGTAGATCTGTTGGGTTAATACCAAAGTCTGGTACAAATTTCATGTGAATAGTTGCATTTGAAATCTGTTTATTGAAAAAATGTTGACATGTTGAATGCTCATTTCCCCCATTGTATTTCCAAAAAGGATTTGTTTTATCTTTTTATGTATGTTTTACACAGCGTTCCACATTTTTTGGAATCAGGGTTGTATTACAAATTAAAGGGGAACACTGCCTAAATTGAGAATTCCAGTATGTTATTTCCATGGCCTAGGAAAGTTCAATCCATATTTGTGAACATGAGCTACTCTCACTCGAAGCCAGAAACTAGAGAAGGAAGTCTCAAACTTGTGAGCTCTTCTGTAGACAATGAATGGGAGACTGTTCTTGTGGACACACAGAATGTTTATTTCTTTCTTTTTTTACCCAAATCTTTTGTAGTGTTCTCAATTCTGAAACAGAAAATGTACATATACCCAGAACATAACCCTGGGGGTTCTCAGTGTCCTCTGGAACATCTGTCCCAATTCATTGTCAATGGAGCATCGCCAGACTTTATACCCTATCACAATAAGTTTGCGTTTTAGCACACTAGCTTTTGGTTTTGGGAGAGAGTTGTTCATGTTTATTAATGTTTTTGGTCTGTCTTAGTCCAGTGGTTCCCAACTGGCCCAGCCACGGGGTCCTCAGTCATTAGTTCACGGTCCACACAGTTCAGTACATTCAGCATCTCTCTATGTCAAGTAGCGGTCCGTCAGTCACTCACTCTACAGCAGGAAACGGCACTTCAAAATAAAAACTCTGTGCCGGAAATTCACTTTCCTTAAAAATGAAGTGTGTTTTTTACAAACTTGACATGGTTGCGAATCACTTGCAGTCCATTCAGAATGGACTCGCAACTCACTAGTTGGGAACCACTGTCTTTGACCATAGAAATAACATATATAAATTTTGAAAAATGGACGTCATTCCCCTTTAATGAGATTCCCCTCAATGCCTTGCTTTTATTTGTGTCTTGTGCCAGTTATAAAACATTAGCATGTTAACACATTAAACTAAGATGGTCAACGGGCTAAACATTACACCTGCTAAACATCAGCATGTTTGCTAACGTTAATGTTTAGCTGGAAGCACTGATGTGTCTAAGTACAGCCTCAGAGAGCTTGTTAATCCATTTATAGTATGTGATCACTGATGTGAGGCCACATGTTCATGTCAAGGTGTTTTTTAATTATTTGAATGCCTATAAACCAGTTATTTTTGAGTTATGGGTGACAGAGCTGTAGACTTAAGACTGCAGACTTGATTCAGACTTAAGTGACAACAACGGGGACTCAAGACTTGACTGCTGACTTTGATTTGACTTTGAGACTGCACTTAACGCTTGACTCCCCAAAGACTTGACTTTTCCCAAAGACTTCAGCAGTCTCTGTTGTGTGTGAGCTCTCATTATTATCATAAACCATCTGCAGCACCTTTTACTCATGGACAAGATTAATTAAGTGTAAAAGTAACTGATCATTTTGATGTTTTCATCTTGGATTGATGACTTGGATGCACTCGCTGTGTTTGTGTTTTGACTTTGGAAAACCAACAGAGGAGCTACTTGAAGTCACTACTTAAAAGACAACATTACGGGTCCTTTCTAGTCAAAGACCACATTTTAATTTACGGCCACATAACCAGTGATAACTGTCCCCGCTGTGATTAGACTCAGATGATTTAAACCACTTAAAAACCGAACGTCAGTGTCAGGGGAGAAGGCGAGCAGTCAGAAACTGAAGGTAACTGAATTGAGAAAAGCACTTGTACTCCTTTTTGGCTCGACCTTGACATCACTGACACACACACAGACACACACACGCACACACAGCATGCCATATGGACCCCTTGCTTTGAGTTCCATAGAACAAATAGGACAGCAATAAGAAACAGATTGAAAGTTTGTTTTCATGGGAAGACATCTCCAACATTCCACAAAGATAGCACACACACTCCCACACACACACACACACACACGCACATGCACACATTCGCACACGAGCCCCAGCAGATGAGTGTAAACACAACATGAAGCTAATAAAAAACATGCCGCTGTTGTTTAAACGTAAACTCATGATACACGTGTGTGCACACATGAACGCCTAAACAGGGACGCACAGTGTTTACAGCCGTTTCTCTGCATTGGTCTGTGCGAGTAAACAAGTTGGTGAGTTGTCTTTACAGAGAGCAGCAGCTGTGGTCACTATGGATTCATGTCAGTTGCAATTGATTTTAATAACGATCACTTAAACATTTTCTCTATCAACAAAATAACAGTAAGTCAAGCCAGCTCTGTGTCGTGCAGCAGGTGGCGCAGCCTTAAGGTGACTAAGCTAACGCACAGACCTGTTGGCTAGCTCAACAGTGTTGGCAGTGTCTATACCGTGGTGGAGGCATTATGTTTTCCAGTTGTCTCTCCTTCTGTTTGTCCAGTGTTATCTCAAGAATGCATTGAGGGAATTTTCTCAAATGTTGCAAAAACATCCACTGCGACTCAAGAATGTAGTGATTAGATTTTAGCCTCATAAAAAACAATTTTGGCCATAACTCAAGAAATCGTAGGCCAGTTACTACAAAATCTCACAGAAATGTCCAGGGAGGTTAAAATGATGAAGTGATGGCATTTTATATCCATAAGGTCATAGGTCAGCTTCTCTGTGACATCATAATGTTCTAAAAAAAAACATGTCTCAGGCCATTATTCAACTCCGTCACTCAGGAACTGAAGGGATATTTGGTCAGATGCAGAATTTGAGACACTAATCTTTGATTTCCTCCTTGAAACTGTGATAATTAAGTAATGAGATGTATTATTGGATAGGACAGACAGATATTAGGCTTAACTTTTTAATGGTGTAGTTTATTTAACGATTTGCTGTTTTTCCTCATCTTAGATTAAATCAGATCAGATATCTTTGGATGTAAAAAACAAGACATTTGAAGAAGTCACTTTTGACTTTAGTCATTCGTTTTTTACTGTTGTCTGACCAGCAGATTAAGTGATAATGAAAAATAGTTACTTCAGTGGACAATTTATTTTTTTTCTTCTTTTTTTTTCCACAAATGACATGAATCCATCCTGACCCCAGCTGCTGTTTATTTAATTGAATTTTATTTTATTTTATTCTGTTTTATTGTTGTTGTTTTTTTAATTTTTATTTTATTTTCTGTATTTATTTATTTATTTGTTTATCTATTTAATTGTTTAATTATTTATTTATTCATTTATTTTTGCATTTATTTATTGATTTTTTCGACACATTTCCCTTTTTTAGCTCACGGAAAATATTTAATTCTCAAAAGAGAGGATGCAATGTCATTTGAAGTCCAGTGGCTTGCAGCTTGGTCATGTACTCCAATGAACACCACTGGTGGGAAGCTGGTGAGGGATCATGTCCTCATCACTGCACCATCAACTCCAGTTTCACGAGATTTTGAGAATGTAGTGTGTTTACTCTGTATACATGTTAGATTAGTATACTTTAAAAAAAATCAGCATGCATCCTAAAAAAGAAATGCCCGAGTTACTGTTGTGCTGTTGATGGTCCCATAATGCAATGCTCACAGGAAATATAAGAGTTACTCCCAGCTGCAAAAAACAATTGTGCATGGTGATGAGACAGCTCCAAGAAGGAGAAAGAAACAATAAATCTTCATTTCCTGTTGATACATAAGGTTGAAATACATTGATCAGTTGTTTAACTGTAGAAACAGTGTTCTATGAAAACTAGTAATAATATGTAATACGTGATTGGAACACAGCAAAGGAACTGCAGGGCAGATGTACATGGATATTTTAAGCATAGAGCAAATGAGTAAATAAAAAATAGATAAAACTAAAATTGTCCCAATAAAAAAAAAACGGATTTAATAACAATATGATTTTACACATAAGATTTAAAAAACAATACAGAATAAAATGACAAAACATTAGTCTTTGATGGACACGGACAGAAAACCTGAAAAATCTGTTTCATCTCCTGAATGCACTCCTCCTTTGCAGCTATAAGCTCTCATTTATGAAAAAGATTTTCTCCTGCACATGTTCTAAATTATGCGTCAAGTCAGGATACAAGTGTGTGTGTGCCTGTGTGTGTATGTGTGTGTAGCAGTAATCCCTTGGATGGTTTACTCGGCCAGTGGTATGGCGTGAGTGAGACATGAAGCTTTAACCCCAAAACATATGCTGCTTCCTGTCTCTCTCTCTTCTCTTTCTGTCTCTGTCTCTCTTTCTCTCTAACAGCTTAAAGAAGTCCAGTCCTGCCAATTTCTGTAATGGATTCATTTGCCATGAAAGGATGTGTTTTTGCTGCGCTGTGTGTGTGCGGCGTGCGCGTGTCTAACTTGTGTGTGCGAGCGTAAACTTTCCATCTGGGATCTGCTATCAGGAGAGATGAGCTGTGAGCATGTCTCTCTGCCTCAGTGTGTGTGTGTGTGTGTGTGTGTGTGTGTGTGGGCGCTCATCTGGTCCTGTGAGGTCACTTCCTTCCTCTCTGGCCTCAGTGCTCTTCAAGTGTGTGAAACAGATTTAGTTGTATTGAAGTCCAGCATTCGCACACACACACACAAACACATGCTGTCAGTCAGCAAAAATGTGGATAAATGTAGATGAAATGTAGTTGAACGTCAGCTCCTATTGAATTCTGTCTCTCATTCTTGTCACATTTATTGGCAAGGAGCCTGATCACACTGACATTTATAGATTTGGAGCAAAGTTTCTCATTTCAGTTGTATATGCAGATCTGTTTGGATCAAGCAGCAACCTCTGAGGCTGAAAAATGAAGCCAATGCAGAAGTGCCAGCAACTGCAGTTCCTCTGATGGCCACTTGAAGCTGGCTCCAAAACAGAATAAATCCCCATAGACCCCCATGTTAAAAAAGCCAACTTCACAGCAGAAATAAACATGTTTACAGCCTGGTACAAAAAAAATGGTTTTGGTCTAGTTGCTAATTTCAACATTCATGAAAACGGTATGGGGATGAATTGTCCCGAAGGCCTAAAGTTATGCATATTTAAGAGGGGGGCTGCTTGAGTGACAGGCTTTCTGCGAGGTGACGCTACAGTCTGTGAATCAGATCCAACCTTGCTTCTCCACAAGTCCAACCTCTCGTCCACATATGGTCATTTCTGGTTCTTAAAAACCAAGATGGTGACGTCCGAAATGCAGATCCACAGGCTTCAAAACAGGAGTCCTCAAACCAGTGGGTGACGTCACAGAAGCTATGTTCATTTTTTATGCATTGTATGGTTTGAATTGGGCTGTTTTTGTGCGCTGTTTGTATGTACACCTATGAAAAGTAATGCACCAGAATTCGTACATAACCCACGTAATAATTAAGGCTGCAATCACGTGACGAATGTGAAGACTTTCCCCCAGGAGACCTGTGTTTGTGTCCCATGTAAAACCAGTGAATGCTATATACTGTTATACTTAAGAGTTATTTTAAGTACATAAGTTTACATTACATGTGCAATGGGACTCTCACAGAAATCGCTGGCTAAATCGCTGCCTTCAGTCATTTCAGTGAGGGGAAGGAGGCAGAGGGGAGACAGTTTCGAACATGGCAGTAGGGGTATGAAGCAGTTGCATCGCATTCGTCTCCGTGAACATGCACAGATTTTGCTCTGCTGCTCAGAGGTTGCGTGTTGAGCTCCTGTCAGTTGCCAGTTGATCAAATAGTGGGCATTGCAGAAGCAAGAACAAGTAGAAGCACTATTTGTTCAATATTATAGGAACCGTTGTGTGTGCTTTTTTGTAAGGTATTATGAACTGTTGTATGAGAAACAATGTCTGAATCCATGTGTGGAGCAGTAGTAAAACTACACAGTTGCTTCACTCTGAAACTTCCTTGACAGAGCTGACCATAGTTGTTTCACACCATCACATTTCATATAACTGTGCTCTGCCAACGTATAAACTGCTTCACAAAAGAGATGCATCATGGTCTACAGCCTGCAACAGACAGGAGTCCATAGTACAAATCTCTTGAATTAATGTGTTAACTTACTGTCCATTGGACAATTACGTGCGAGCTACCACTCTTCTACTCCTTGTTTAATTTCCTGTGGTGTAAGAAAAGAACAAATGAAGAACAAAAAAGAAACCAGGCACAACTGCTACACAGTGTGTGTATGTGTGGACAGAGAAGACGAATTTGTTAATGAAAGTAACAGCATTTCATTTTCAGGTGGATCAGTATTAATGAGAAGTGTTGCAGGTTTGAGTTTGGACCGGATGGATCTATGGTGTGCGAGCAGGCAGAATAATTAAATTATGTCGTAACAGCATCCTTATTTACAAGAATACGTTAATCTTTTTGCCGTGTGTGTGTCACAGCTAACCGAGCGCAGAGCTCAGCAGCCAGCGGCTCTCAGACGGGAGACGCCTTAGGGAAAGCACTCGCATCCGTAAGTGCAGCGCGCACACACACACACACACATTCATTCATGCACATATGCATGTGAGATACCTGTTGAGTATTTATTAATGCTAAATGGTTTTATAATTAATGTTTCGTAATTATTTTTCTATTCTGTTAGTCTTTAAAAATGAATGTGACTTTTGGGTGTTTGGAGGTGTTGTTCTGCTTGGCTCTCTGACTTTTATGTTTTTATTTTTTCAGATCTACTCTCCAGATCACACGAACAACAGCTTTTCGTCCAATCCCTCCACCCCAGTTGGTTCCCCGCCCTCCCTCACAGGTAGCACATGACACTCACCCTCCAATCACAACACACCAACTACATTGTCACAGAACCAACATGCGCAGATGGTTAAAGGAGAGCTGAGATGGATTAAAGTAGGACTTGACTTGAACTTAAATTACCTGACACTCGACATGAACTTGCCTCAAACAACTTGAAAGTCGACTTGAGTTTGTTTAAAATGACTTGAGACTTGACTTGAACTTCATTTAAATGACTTGATACTCTACTTGAATTAGTTTCATATGACTTTAGACAAGACTTGGATCTGTTTCAAATGACTAGAGACTCGACTTGAACTTGTTTCAAATTACTTCAGACTTGACCTTAACTTTTTTCAAATTACTTGAGACTTGACTTCAACTTGTTTTAAATGACTTGAGACCCAATGTTAAAGGAGCTATATGTAAGAAATCTAAAGCAAATAGTCATTAAATCCTCCTAATATGTCACAGAGACAAAGGAATAATGTTCATATAACATACTGATCTCACCGACAACAATAGTACAGCCAGAATATTCGTATTTAAAAAAAAATTTTATGGTCTGCAAATCATGTTTATGTTTTGAATTTGTGTTTTGGCCTGTTGCGCCACCCACCGCCGTCTACCAGTCACGCAGTCAGTAGAGTCTCAGCATCAGTTAAAGTTACGACTGAGCTACAGCAGCGCGGCAAGCAGCATTAGCAGTGTCCCCATACATAACATTAGCAGTCTCCTCCGCTGTATCCCGGCAGCAGCGTTAGCAGCAGAGAAGCCGGACTTGCTCGAACGGTCCGCTAGAAAACCGCAAATCAAGGACGCGGCGACGCGGCCCTGCCACGGCAGCCGCCCGTGGGCAAACAAATCAGTCTCCAGCGTGCTGCTGTCCAGCAACCTCGAATCTGTAGGGGAGGGGGGGCAGACACGACTCGCGGCAGTATTTTGAATTTGAGTGCAGTAACCGTTTTGGCCACATTCTTACATACAGCGCCTTTAAATTGCTTCCAACAACTTGAAACTTTGGTTGTTTTAAATTACTTGAGACTTGACTTGAACTTGTATAAAATGACTGGGGACTTGACTTGAACTTTTTTTCAATGACTAGAGACTCAACTTGAACTTGTTTCAAATGACTTGAGGCTTGATTTGAATTTGTTTTAAATGACTTGAGAGCTTGACATAAAATTGTTTTAAATTACGTAAGACTTAATGTGAACTTGTATAAAATGACCTGAGACTCAACTTGAACTTGTTTCAGATGACTTGAGACAAGACTTGGATCTGTTGACTTGAGACCCAACGTGAACTTGCCTCAAACCACTTGAAACTCAACTTGAGCTAGTTTTAAATAACTTGAGAACTTGGACTGAACTTGCATCACATGACTTGAGACTCTACTTGTACTTGTTTCAAATGATTTGAGACAAGACTTGGATCTGTTTCAAATGACTGGGGACTCAACTTGAACTTGTTTTAAATGACTTGAGACTTGACATAAATTTGTTTCAAATGACTTGAGAGCTTGACCTGAAATTGTTTTAAATGACCTGAGACTTGACTTGAACTTGCCTTAAAGGACTTACGACAAGACTCGGACTGTCTCAAATGACTTCAGACTCTACTTGAACTTCTATCAAATTACTTGAGACTTGACTGAACTTGTATCAAATGACTTCAGACTTGGCTTGAACTTGCTTTGAAGGACCTAAGACAAGACTTGGACTGTTACAAATGACTTGGGATGATTTGAACTTGTTTCAAATGGTTTGAGACAAGACTTGGACCTGTTTCAGATGACTGGGGACTCTACTTGAACTTGTTTTATATGACTTGAGACTTGAACTTGCTTCAAAGGAATTAAGGTTAGACTCGGACTGTTTCAAATGACTTCAGACTTGACATGAACCTGTATCAAATGACTTGAGACTTGACAGTTTTTTACAGTGTCTTGACTACAGCTCTGGGAGGAAGTAATAAATGGGAAAAAATATAAAGGTTATTTAGATAAACTTAAATCAACACATTAAAATAAACGTTTACATTGTACTAAATAATTTAAGAGGATTTTCTGCTTTTTAAATGCTCTCACTAGATGTAAAATAAGACCATAAAACCACATTAATGAGCGCTGTGTCTCCTCTCCATACACCTCCTCCTCCTCCTCCTCCTCTTATTTCCACCAATTACTCCTCCTCGCGGCTGATGCTGTAAACTCTCCCTGCTCCTTAAAGTGAAAAATGACTTTTCCTAATAATAGTTGTGTCGAATTTGTCTCTAATTGTCGCTGCTACACACACCGTTTGATATTTCTGTGCCGCGCCTTGTGACTGATAGCTTTAATTACGAGCACCACTTCGACAAATCGTTCACAAACCTACCAGCTCTGCAAACACCAGCTCCCTCCCCTCTTCCTTCTCCTCCTCCTCGTCATTATAGCCGCCTCGGATATTGCCTGCTAAACCATAATTGGTGTTTATCATTGTGTCAGAGTTACCGCACTTTTTACAAATTAGAAATGAAGCCTATTAGAGCAAACTACATGCAAATTGATATCCAAGGCTAATTCTGTGAGGGTGTTTTACAGTGTTGGACTTGGAATAATTTACCCTGCCGTTTAATACATATATTTGTATTTGCACATGAATGTACCCAGGTGATTATTCATTAATTAGCATATGGAAATGAGCATGTAATATGAATAAAGGAGAGGGGAGAGAAAAGACTGGGAGACAAAATGGGAAGACAATTTGGGGGAAAAAAAAGAGAAACACAAGCTAATGAGATGAGATCAGAGTTACAAAGGAGAGATCATTGGTGAGGGCAGAGGGAAAGTAAGAGGAGGGGGACAAGAATGGACGGGTAAGGAAAGGGAATAAAGGAGGAGAGGAGATGGAGGAATGAGAGAGGAAGACAATTAAGCAATGGAGAGAAGAGTAGGAAGGAAAATAGGAATATAAGGGCGAGTAAAGAGAAGAAAGACAAGGAGAGGAGACAAATAAAGGAGACAAGAGACGAGGAGAAAAGAGAAGACAACTATGGGATATCAGAGGCGTAATAAGAGAAAACAAGTGCACGAATAGGAATTAAGAAAGAAGAGAAAAAAAGATTAAAGAGAAGATGACAAATGAGACACCTGAGTAATAAAAGCATCACTAACTGGGTTGTCTTTTTCAAACTGGAAAAAAATGACAGCCATTTTTCAACATCACATTTCTCCTGATCCAACAAAATAATTCGTCAACCTTCGATAATCCTTCGAGCAATTCACTTTTAATGACAGCATTAGATTAGAGCTGCTGTGGCTCAGAGGCAGAGTGGGTCATCCACCTGTCGGAAGATTGGAAGCTCGATCCCCGGCTCCTGAAGCCTCCATGTCTAAGTATCCTTGGGCAAGATACTGAACCCCAAATTGCTCCTGACGGCTGTTACATCGGTGTGTGAGAGCCTGTGAATGGTTACTGAGTATCAGGTGGCACCTTGTATGGTAGTGTGTGAATGGGTGAATGTGACTTGTAGTGTAAAAGCACTTTGAGTGGTCGGAAGACTAGAAAGGCGCCATACAAGTGCAGCTACCATTTACAGCAAAACAAATCTCAGTATAGGTTTTTTTTCTCCGTTCTGTTTCAGTCTTTCAATCATCTGGAAAACTCTGCTGTTTACTCCGGCATCATGTTGGCTAAAGTGTTAGTGACACTGTTATGTAAACAAACATGCACGTAAACACAAGGGCAATATTGTAAGACATACAGACATGATCAATCATTTTTGCAGACCCCGATAAGTGGACAACATACGGGTTCTAACTGCAGGCAGTGTTGACAGCATGACATAACCCATCAGTTTGTGGACTCCTGTTTTGAAGCCTCGATTTTGACGTTATGGCTGTTGCCATCTAAACTTTTTGGAACCAGAAGTGACCTTATTTGTACCAGAGGGTGGAGCTGTGGGTTGTAAGACAATTCATCTCCCGGAACAGTTGACATGAAGCAAGAAATCTGTTTTAGAGACCAACACCGTTTTTGTACCAGGCTGTAAACATGTTTATTTCTGCTGTAAACATGGACATGCTTTTGGAGCCAGCCTCTAGTGGCTATTTGAGAAACTGCAGTTTTAGGTACTTTCACATTGCCTTCATTGTGGTTGCTTGGTTGATGGGTGGGTTTTTTTTTTTGGTGGACAGTAGTTCCATTAAACACTGTTGAGTGTGTTCTGAGTTTTTACCCTGAGTAACAAGGACACTGTTGGTGTCTCTAGACATATGTGTTGCTTCTGATTTTTTTTAAACATTATATTCCCCTCAAATTGAATTCCATTCACTACCCCAGCACTCTGGTAGTGAATGGAAGAGATAGAAACTCTAAGAACCTGGACATGTACAGCCCAGTTCACGCCAGTGATTCACAACAAGAAACATGCAATTACTTGCAACACTCCGTTCTGCAGCATTCTAAAAACCTGCTGGTTCACACCATTGCAACTAAATGAGATGGTTTATCATCTCTGTGCAACAACTCTCTGGACTTCCATTCTGATTTTCAGGCTTATTTTGTGGCTAAATATAATTTGTTTCTTCTTAAAAGATGAATGAGGATAGTGATATACTGGCTACAGTTGCATTTATTGTAGTGAGGAAATGGCGGAAAACATAAAACAAGAGCGGCCCACTGGCCAACACCGGCATACTGCGAGGACGGAAACAGAGGGCTCGGTGGGGACAGAACACACTGTCTGTGGTCATTTTGACTTGACCAGCAGTCTTCACTACAGGTGATATGCTTTACATTATAAAACCAGCTGCTGGTGATTTGACCAGCTTAGTTGCAGGTGACACCATCAGCCGGCTTGAGTCGAAATCAGACAGCTAGTTCACACTGCTGCAACTTTTCTCTGCAACGTTCTAAAACGGTTTCCTCTCATTGCGAACCATTGGTCTGAACTGGGCTTTAAACCAAAACCATCTGCTTTACCAGATACAGATGGGGCTGTAGTAATGAGCGTTATCATGAGAACCGATACTTCAGGACCAAGTCGATGCCAAAATTCTCTAGTCTAGTCTAGTGGAGAGTATACTCAGGTATACAGGATGTACCCAACTCTTTTTCTGCCCATTCACAATATACCCTCCTATTCCCCAAAAAGCCATTGGAATATACAGGAGAGTATGTGCACTTTCTCCTCAATAACCTACACTTCTGCCTAATAGTACAACAACCTCATCAACCACCACTATACCTCTGCCCAGGATGCAATTCTTCTGGATGTCACAGGGCAGCATATACACTTACAAGTGTTCTAGTCTGCTGTTAAATGCCAAATGCAGAAGAACACCTACAAGCATGGAATAACAACAACATGTGGAAGACGGTGACAAGTGCAGCTGTAGTGACCGCTCTTTCTCAACTCACTGTGTTTTCCTAAGGCCAGCGTATTTTGTTAGATCTTTGCAAAAGGAGCACCGCATATTTATGCTATACTACAAACACCAGCACTGCTCTGAGCACTGCATGTATGGCGTTTTTTTTTCGGGTTGCTGGTGGAAATCTTAAGGAACACTCAGGAACTCATACAGGAGAGGAAACCGTAGTTAACCATTATGTTTGCAGCAGGTTTTTATTCAAAGTATTGAACCAAACCAAATGACATCACACAGGAGAGAAACTTTCAATACAGTTAACCCCGAAATTTTTCTCGCCAAATTAAATTCCTTACTGGTAAGGTTCTTTAAAGGTACATGGTCACCTTAGAAATAGAAACCAGTATGTATCTACCAAAAAGCACCCCTAATTATGAAGCAAACATCCTGTGTGGCGTCCCACAAGGATCAATCTTTGGTCCTCTTCTTTTCCTTTTTAATGACCTCGCCTCTGTCTTCTAAACCAGTGGTCAAAAATGGACTGCAATGCAATGGACCGTAAGTGACGTGTGACTGTTTCACATTTGTAATAAACACACTTTATTTTGAAGTACAGCAAATTTCCCAATCAAAAAATCTTTACTTTGGAGAGAACGCTGCACTTGTCACTGTCGCTTCTTACCCAGCCATCCAATCACAGTGGAGGAGGGGTGGGACAAATACCACAAAGACCAACCGTCACATTATACATGTACAAATGCTGAACATGAAATATGTTAATATGCTGTAGGTAATATATTGTCTTCGCCCACAAAATCGCATGAACCCACATAGACTACTTTAATTCAATTCAGTTGTTTTTGTTAAAAGATTGTATGTTTAAGCACATGGGGTTTATTGTTTTGTTTTTGTTTTTTAACTGTGGAATGAGATAAGGTATTGAGAATTGTAGAATTTCACTGGTACTGGTATTGACTACTACATTTCTTGTAGCGTAACATGCTTTGTAGTGATACGGGTGAACTCAGTGCTTTAAAGCTTGTCTCACATCTGGAAACGCCGTTGAAAGGCCTCCGTATACCAGCTCATCATCACTCAGAGCCTCATATTAATGTCAATTCACACAAGTCGCTGTCTCTCTGTCTACCAGCTAATGAGACCTGTCGATTCAGATACAACCCTTCAGAGCGACGGCGAACACAAAAGCAGAAAAGAACAGAGACACAAAGCTTGTTTATTCTGCAGAGGGCCCATGCTAATCAACCACTTGTACCTTTTCAAAGACAAAAGCCTGATATTAGCATTTCTGCTATGAGATATGAGTTGGTTTGTTTTTGTCTTTTCTTCCTCATCTCACTGTGTATTATGTCCGAGCACCACGAGTGGATACGATGAAACACTCCTCGTGTGTAAAGATGTTTTGTCTGGCGTTTGGCGCTACATTGAGTGGTTTCTTTCTGAAATGTATAAAGGGAGAGGAGGTTTTGGCTCTAATCCACACGCAGACAGCCATCTATTTTCTGTACGCACTTAGCCTGTGCAGGGTCGCAGGGGGCTGGAGCCTATCCCAGCATGCACTGGGTGAGTGGCAGGTTTCACCCTAGACAGGGTAGCAGTCTGTCACAGGACATGCATGCAGATGAAGGGATGTCAATTTAAATTAAACTAAACAAATACACAAAACTCACTGAGTCTCTAGTTATTATTCCAACTCCTCTTTCCCAATTTCCTCTCTTGATGATGTCTCCTTGTCTCCTCTCTCCTAGCTGCCAGTTCAGCTGTCTGGTCCAGGAACGGTGGACAGGGAGCGTCATCGCCAAACTATGAGGCGGCTCCATTGCACTCTCTGGTATGCACACACACACCACACTGTGTACATGTCTAATACATATATATACATGTATATGAATTCCATTCACATTCATCATATTGGGGTGGAGCTCGCTCTGTAAAGCTCAGCTGATGTAATTGTTGTACTTTTAATTTCTTAATGTACTTTTTAAGTAACACACAGCCACAAATATGGGTGGGAATTGATTTTACTAATACCAATGCCGTTATTGATTCTGCTTATCAATTTGATTCTTTATGCATTCCCTTTTTGATTCGTGATCAGTTTTCTGTGTGAAAATAAAGGAGGTTTCTGTTTTAAATGATGGAATAGTTGTACGGCATTAGTTTTCATTTAGGTTTCCTGCATCAAAGAAAAAATCTGCTAAGCCTTCCTGCGTCATGCTTTTGAACGTTTGGTCCTCTCCATCATAACCTTCGTGGTACAAGTTTACAGCAGTGTAGACACATGAGTTTACATCAGAAACTGTCAGAAAAACATAGCAGCATTGATTGAAGGAATTGATAAGCTCAGAGGCATACGATCATGATGGATCTGACAGTGTGGAATCAAGTGGAACTGGTTCTTGATTCCCATCTTTAGACACAGAACTGCATATTTCTTTATAATAGCAACCTCTAGGTGGAAACACGTCTACTGTACCAGACCAGACTCAGAACTCATAATCTGTAGGTCTATAATTTGTCTTCAGCTTCTAATGAATCACAGAGATCAGGACATCCTGGGCTTTTCTCTTTCATCCAAACTACATCAGAACTTGAACTACATTCAGAGTTTCTTCTGAAAGAAAACTCCAGCATGTTTCTCATCCCTCTCTTTGTCTCTTCGCTCTGCAGCAAAGTCGTATCGAGGACCGTCTGGAGCGTTTGGACGATGCCATCCACGTACTGCGGAGCCACGCGGTGGGACCGTCGACGGGTATGGCCAGCGGGCACGGTGACATGCACAACCTCATCGGGGCCGCACATACGCACAACGGCGCCATGGGCGCTCTGAGCAGCGGGTACGGGACAGGACTGCTGTCAGCCAACAGACACTCCCTCATGGTAGGACCTGAGAGCATGTTCTTATACTGTAGTAATGAGTGTCAGAGTGATGACAGAAGACGCTTTAATCCCACTAAATATGGTCCTCAGTGTTAATATGGCTTTGTTCCTTAAGCAGAACCATGCACGTTTTACAAAAGCCTTTTACTGGAAAGAATTTGAATTTACTGTTTGGATATTTTAGTGCTGAAAGTCTCTTCATATTGAGCTGCTTATTAAAAACACATTGTAGCAGTTCTTTGGAGATGCTGTCATTTCCCTTTTCTCAACTCATTTTTGCTGAAAGTCACAATTCCCCTGAGTTGATTGGAGGTTTATTCAGATCACCTGTTGTGCAGGGTGTGGGAACTGGCTATTTAATGAGAATTGAGAGCAGCTTGGCACATTTCCCCTCTGGGCCAATCAGGGTGTGACACCGCCCTTCCTTAGGGCTTAAGAGAGGTGGGGAGTTGTACACCCAGGGTATTCTGATCCTTCCTCGACCTAACGTCGCCAGATATTGTCAGCCAGAAACTCTGTTCTCTAGGCCTTTTGAAACCGCTTTGCTGTCTGTTGCTGCCCTGGTTGTGGATGATTTGAGCTTTCTGAAACCTCGGTGGAGGGAATGTTTAAGAACCCCTTTTCACTAGGTCACCTGCATCAGGGCACTTTTCATGCAAATGTTTTTGCTTGCCCAACAATAGCCACCCACCAGCTTTATTTTGTTAAGCCCTAACCCCTTATATAAAAATAGTTGTTTATCTTTGAAAGGTTGGAAACTGATTGTTAGGCTTTTTCCTGACCAGAAAAAAAATGCTTGATACAATGCAACCATGTCAAACTCAAAATGTCATCAGTGCTCATATTCAGTCTTATTTTTTTAAAAGGGACCAGACTGACAACAATGTATGAAAAAGACAGGATACACAGTAATTAAAATGACAGGGATTTATAACTTGTATGCAAGACTATGTATGTAGAAAAATAATTTAAAAAAGAAGGGGACAAAGAGGAAGGTTACACTTAATCAAGATGAATTGTGCTGATCTTGACACTCATTTGGCACTGCAAAGAATCTAATTCTCCAACTGAATATAGCACAAATTTGGACTGAATTTTCAGAATTTCCGCACAAGAAAATGAGAATTTATGCACCTTTCCATCAACAACTATTATGCAAATATTTGATAGTTGGTTTGTTGACATAATCAGGTCTAATTCCTGTCAGGTGTCACGAGATGACGTGATTAAAGCGTGCCAGTCAAACCTAAATGAAAATAAAATAAGAGAGAAATAATAACGAGAGCACACTGGACAATAGAACATTTTGAACAACTTATTATTAAATTGATTACATTATATTAAGGCAAATGTTAGCTAAGCAGTGGAGGATGGAGGGTGGGCAGCGGGCACTATGTTTACGCATGTTAAAGCTGCGAGCCGAAAGTCTGACAGTAAAGCCGAAAGAAAATAGAAGGCAAGACATTTATGTCATGAAATATAAAAAAATTACCAGATCTAAATGGAAAATGCTTTGAAATGCAACACTTAAGCTCACACTGCATCAGTGGAGCATTGGACTAACAGAAAAGCCCTCTTGTATTTCTTGTCATTGTGCTTTTTTGTTTGTATTTTTTAATTAACCAGTCACTTACTGGTTGATGGGTGTCAGGCTATTGCTATATAGACACTTACATTCCTAATCAATACACCAACTTTGGCCTTCCACTTTTCTGAAGCATAAAACTTTTTTAGGTGGATAGAGATGCACCTTATGATTAGCGCTGCACACTTAATTTAACTATTATCTATATCGCAATTTGGCCAAGTGCAGTATTCAAATTGCCAGAGCTGCAATTTTCTTGATAGCGGTAAAAACGTGTCAAAACATACCATTTTAAACGAGACATTGTGGTGCTACAGAGATGCCCTGGCCTACAAATCATATTCCAGATGTTAGGGAACATGCTGTGTTTTTACATTGCCCAGCAAAAATCACATCATCATCATTGTTATATTTTTTAACGCAAAAATTACCATTGTAGACAGGTGGATCTAGATAGATGTGCTGGTATTTTAAAAATCGTGTAAGCAAAAATAAGTTAAGACTTTCTGAAAGCATCACAAAAATCAGGCCTCTATGAAACACTATCAGACTGTAAAGAGAGGAACTTTCAATACAGTGATGCTTCTTTGTTAATGTGGAGCTTCACAGGAAAATGTAGCTGATGAAAGTGATTGAATATCTTACAAAGGGAAATCAAGACCAGTTACACTGAAACATGTTTAATATTCTTGCTTGTGTTGCTCGACAAGATAACTTGCCTTGTTTATCTTCAACGATACAAAGTCCAACTTTCTTAAATTTTTTGCAGTGGATTTAAGTGGGCAAATGCGACATGACTTCACACAGCTGAAAAACATGAAGTGGCGAGTCAGTCTTAAACTTTTTGTTGTCATTGGCATTTTTTAAAAGGATCACAGTGTGAAGAACAAACAATATACAGTCGCACACATGGTCTAACAAAAGTTTACGTAGTGGGTTAATAAAGTCAAATGAGGAGCATAAAAGACAATACGAGAGGAGAGGAAACAATGGAAAGAGGTTTAATTAAAAAATATGAAGTCAGACAGACAGCACTAATGTTTTCCATACTTAATTTGGGATTTTTTTTTTTTTTGTCAACTTGAAACAATAAACATAAAGAACCAAACAGCTGTGTGACATAAGGAGATGTAGGAGGGTGAGAGAGGGAGAGCATTATGAAACACAGCCAGTATAAACACATTCAGATGCCTGAACATGTTCAGTCAGACCTACTTTGTTTATTTGTGCTTTACGTTTGTGCATATTCACTTGTAGACACACACTCACACCAGATGTTCGTGCAAACCAACACAGGAGAAATACTGCACACTGTCACTACCTCTTCAACACCTCGCTGTCTGAACAGAAACTTGGCCGCAGCATTAGAGACGTCATCGATCAGGCTTCTGGAGGGACAGTTTGACTTTTCTTCTGTTTAACAGTTTTGTATGGTGGCTGTAATGAACACTGCAGCCTCTAGGGGGCGCTAGTAGTGGCTTCACTCCATTCTCACCACAGTAGTTCAGGAGCTTTGTCCCTCTCGCTCTGGTCTTTGTTAAAGTATTTACTTTGAAGTGTTGTTTTCTAAATGGAGAGCACCTGTGGAACAGTGGAGTGTGTGTGTGTGTGTGTGTGTGTGTGTGTGTCTGCCTGCACGCTGGCCGGCTCCCACAGAGATTATCTTCTTCTCACGCATATCTGTCCAGCTGTCTCTCTCTCTGTCTCTCTCACTTGTTTCTGCCCCCCTCGTACATGTGTATTTTTGTTGTGTTTCCTGCTTCTTTAATCTTAAAGGGGGCCTATAATGCTTTTCATTATTTTATGTCTGATATAAATTTAATACTACAATGTCAGATGTTCAAATTAAATGTGACCAAAGTTTGAAATAATGAGGTACAAGTAATCCCCGGGAGCAAAAACCTCAGACTTCAGACCGTTCTGAGGACTCTGTTTCCAATAGGGATGTCCCAATCTGATCTTGAGATCAGTATCAGGTCTGGCTCTACTGAGCTATATAGAGCCCAATCCTTTTGTTTTACTCAGCTTTCATACAGGTGTTTTTTCTCGTAAAGCTTTTATGCACAGCAACACGGAGTGCAGCCATTTTCAACCCTCCACTCTGCTGTGCTCTGTGTGAGTGTAAAGCCCCATTTCCACCGAACACTTTCGGTATGGTACCTTTGGAACCAAAAGTAACCCTTCAGACATGGTACCTAGACCCTAGCATTTCCACTGCAAACCATACTCTTAAATGTGGGCGGGTGGTTGTCACTCACTGCTCCATCCAGCACTCACTGTATTTCCTCATTATTGATGGAAGTCTGCACCTCGTTTATCGTCTGCAGAATGGGGCTGCACGCCGACATTTTCAGAACAAAATAAAACAGGCTGCAGTGAGAGTTTCTCTCCATGGGATATTTAAAAATAGCAGGTTTGTGCATTTAGTTCTTCTCAGGTAAGCTCAGGGGTTTAGTGTTGCTGTAGCCCACAGGAACGACACTCTCTGGCACTTTTTTTTTTTTTTCTCCGAGTGAGGATTAGAATATATGCCGTTCACATAATCTGGTCTTTTTTTGGAAGTAGGAGGAGACCAAACCAGAGCTACTAAGACAATAAATGTTAGAATTAAATTAATCATGTGGACACAAACACAACATTTGTGTTTGTTGGTAGCTTGTTGTGAAGTTTTGCACCCCAGTGGTCAAAAATACTGATTAGTGCAGCTTCGAGATAAGTAATTAAAATGAAGAAAGGGGAATTTGGAGCAAAGAGACAACAAACAGAACAAGTTCACAAAATGGAATTAAATATTGTTTGTCTGCTTTTAAAGATGGTGGACAAAGAAAGAATACACCAAAGGTAATAGTCAGAGCTAAGGGATCTTAATAACATTACTAGCTACTTTGGAGCATAAGAAAACACTTAAGATTAATGTGAATTTTTACTGTGCTCTAAGTTTGACAGAACACATTTCTGTGTGCATAAAGATCTGACAAAAGTGGAAAAAAGAGTAGTGTTTTTGGATTTATGATGCCATTTTACATGTGTGGTGAATAAAATGCTTAAAATTTAAGGGAAATACCTACAAACTACTTTTTAGTTTCATTCTGGGTGCTTTTAAACATTTTTCTGCTCTTTGAACATCCCCAGAGACAAATTTTGCATTAGGCTGAATAAAGTGATGTGTGGTTCAGCCCAAGAAAACATGAAAGGTTAACTTTTTGTTAAGGGTCATATTTATAAAAACTACTTTTCAGTTTAATCTTGACATTTTTCCAAAACATTTCTGACTTTTTTTTATAGGTTTGCACCCAGTGGAAAAAGAGAAAGTGAAGTGAGGGATATGTGGTTAAAAAAAACACTGTTTGCTTATGGACTCATTCAAAACACAGGCACACACACAGAAGCTCATAAATTGCTCCTTGTGTTGTCATCAGGACCCGTATGTGTGTTTATTCAGGCTCTGGATTATTGGTCGATAGACAAACAGACTCATTAAGACTGAAAACGCAGCAGCTCTATAATAGGGTTTTTCCTTGGGCCCTCATGACATGCATTTCCACTACATCCTCACATCAGGGACAGTCGCTCCGCACTGTTGTGGTCCTGCTTGGTATCAGGGCCGAACCCAACAAACCTTTAGCAGCTTCTTTCCCTTCACTGTGTCCTCAGTGGCTGAAATACATCCATTTTAAGAACAGCACGTCTTTTTACTTCCTGTACTCTACAGTAGGCTAACCCAGTGGTCACAATGCTTTTTCAACTATAACTTAGTTACTTCACTTTACACAGTTTGCTTTGTTCATATTGTTTATAAAATATAGTTTGTTTTTGTATATAATGCTTTTGATTATATTAAATAACCTTGATGTCCTATATAACTGTTAGCGATGGTAGCTAGTCATTCAGTGTAGCACCAAGCAACCAGCTTTGCTAACGTCAGGTCGCTATGACTTTTTACTCTTGCTGCTTTGAAGAGTTGCCAAAAATTGAAGTGACTACTGATGTACACCGTTATGCGAAAGCGAGCAGTAAAGCTCCATATAGCTGACCGCCGTCCGCATAAACTTGATATTGCTTCTCTTCATTTTAGCAATCAGTTAAGCTAGCTGACTGGCTAACATCACTATCAAAAAGGTGTAGAAAACACTATTATACAACAACAAAAAGGGGTGAAGTTAATGCAGCTGTAGAGCTGACAGGAAGTCAATAGATGTACACAAAATTACTGTAAATTAGACTGCAATATGCTACGTTTTGCTACTTTTAATTAGGACTCTAAGTGCCGTTTTCATTTCCTGATGTCCTCTTTGAAATACTTGTGACAGGTTAGGACAAAGATGTGAGACAGAATCCAGAACATTTTGTAATTGTATTGGAATTGTGGTTTATAACCCATGCTTGGATGGTGTCACTTTTCCTTCCACTTAACTACCCAGTCAGTCTCTGTTGATCCTGAGATGCGTATCAAGCGTATTGGCTGCAATATTGCATTCTGGATCTCAGATTAACTGTTGTACTAAACTGCATATCTGTGTGGCTCGACTGCTCGCAGCCTTTCACAGCGTAGCTTGGCTATGGAAATACCCTCTAACTACACACACCCACACTGGCTTATAAATATCCTGGACAATTGCATGTGCTGGTTGACATCAAAATGTGGGGACCAAAGCCTGAGCCCAAGTTGTGGGGACTCCTCTCCATAAAGTAGTTTAATTGGAAGAAAGTTCCAGGGAAGTTCCAGAAGTATTTCTCCTTACTCTAAATTCCCATTTCAAAGTATTCATATGGTTATCTTCCCAATATCCCTCAGTGTAGACACAGATGAGTCACATGGATAGTTTTACAATACAGCAGGTTTCTCTTATGACCTTATGAACTATTTCAGCTTACTTTTGTCAGCTTGGTATGGCTGATGGCTCAAGTACTACGTTACCCATGAGCCTCAGCTAATGTTGCTATAGAGAAGACAGCAGTCAGAGGCACAATCAGAATCACTTTTTTATACTAGGTCTAGTACGACATCTGTGCTTCTTAGCAGTACCAAATATTGAGCGTAGCATTAGTTCAGGCAGGACACGATGTCAAGCTCAGCTCCCATCCCAGCTGCATCAGCTGATCTCAAACAGCCCAATCAGCTGATGGAGCAGCTGATGATGGAAGGTAGTCAGCTGATAGATCACATGATTCCTTTCTATGCAACCAATTGGCAAATCTCATTCAGGGCTTCCTATTTAAACTGCTCTGACCTGCCTACTGTTGCTGCTTCCTATGCAAGCTGCTTTGCAACCTGCCTCCACCCCAGCTCCTCCTTTTCATGTTGTGTCTGACTTATCAGTGTCATTTCTGTTTGTCATTGATGCTGCTCCGTTCTCTTCCTGGGGGGTCTTTGCTGCTCTCCCTGCTTTAGGCTTTCCATGTAGGCACATGGAAGGGCAGGGAGGTTTGCTCTCTCTGCCTCAGGCTTTCCCTGTATGTGTGTGGAGGGGCAGAGAGGTGTGCTCTCCCTCTCTGCCTTAAGGCTTTCCTTGTATGCATGTGGAGGGGCAGAGAGGTGTGCTCTCCCTCTCTGCCTTAAGGCTTTCCTTGTATGCATGTGGAGGGGCAGAGAGGTGTGCTCTCTATCTGCCTTAAGGCTTTCCTTGTATGCATGTGGAGGGGTAGAGGGGTGTGCTCTCTCTCTTTTCCACGTAGGCGCATGGAAGAGTCTTTCTGTGTAGGCCCTACTAAGGCAGAGAGGCCCCAGAACAGAGTCATACCGCCACATATAGTACTGCATTTGGAAATAAAGCTTTCTTTGACCTAAGTGGTCCTAAATGAACACACTTGGTAACAATTAGTGAAAGATCGTTGTAACGGACAAACAACCTTGATTAAGCTGCTCACAGATCTTTACAGTTTTCAGTACTAGATCTTGTGGACACATTTCAGTTGGTACCCAGAAGTATAGAGGTTTGGCTTCCAGGCGTGTGTGTGTGTGTGTGTGTGTGTGTGTGTGTGTGTGTGTACAGTGTAAACAGGAAGTTTGAACCAAAAGAAAGGAAAGAGACTTGGTAGAAATACAGAAAAAAAATGAGTGGAAAATTAACTGAGAGGAAGGAGTGATGTCATCGCTAAAATGAAGCCATTGTGTTTGAAGCAAGACTTTTTCTGTTTTTTTCATGCATACATTCACTGTCTCCCAATCTCTTCTCTTTCTTTCTGTCTTTCTGTCTTGCCTTCATTTTTTCTCATCGTCATCCCTCGCCACCTTTTTCCTCTTTCACTAGTCTCTGTCCTTCTCCTTCCTCTCTTTTTTTATTTTTATTTATCTATTTTGTCTTTCTTGATGTTCCCGTCTTCCTTTTCCCTCTCTACTTCTTTTTCATCTTGTTCTTTCTCAGTCTCTTTTTCTGTAACTTTCCCATACTTCATGTTCTCGCCTCTTGTTTCTTTTCTATATTTTTTTCCATTCACTCTCTTGCAGATGTGACAACTCTCCCTCTTTCCTGCTGTTTTTAGGCTCCCACACACACTACACACACATGCACACACACACACACACACACACACACACACACACACACACACACACATCTCTCTCTCTCTCATTGACACACATTTTATGACATATTTACTTTATTACATATTTTCTGTCACTTTTGTTTTCATCTTCCTGTCTTGACTTTCTTATTTTCTCTCTCCCTGTCTGTCCCTCTGTGTCTTTCTCTTTCACACACACACACATACACACACGCACACTCACACAGCTGTATATAGTTTGGCAGTGTTAGGCAGAGACGCCTGCAGGCTGAGGTCATAACTCTGGGAAAACAGGTGGTAGACTGATGCGGGAGAGACCGAGAGCAGGCGAGAGACACATATATATACGAGTGCATCATGCACACACTCAAATGCATAAACGCATTAAGGCAGAATTACACATATGCTCTGACATTTTACATTTTTTCCAATTAGATTTATATTTTCTTTACGCTAACATCATTGCAGTCTGTTATTACACGGATAGAAATACACAGATTAAGCCTCAAAACAGAGACGATAAGCAACATTTTGTGTTTGGTTATGTTGTGGCGTGATAACACAGTTGAGGGATCAGTTTGGAAGGGGACTCTGAAACGAGGGGAGAGGTGAAGGGGGAGAAATGTCTCTCTGTGTCTCCATTAGGCAGTGAAATGGATCGTAATCTGCATCACTTTGCTGTAAAACACACTAATGCCTTTTAATACTCTGCGTCTCCTTTCTCGGTCACTAAATGCACTCCTATAAGCTGATGGAAATCTGCCATCCCCCCTTCACCTTCATCACAGTAATAACTGCTCTAAAACTATATGGCCAAAAGTATATGGTCGCCCATTGTCAGTAAATGTTTGTGTATTTTAAAGTTGTTATTTCCTAGTGTGGTTTAGACCAAACCAGCTCTTGTAGCGGCAGAGTAACACCCATGGTTTTGGATGTGTTCAGTATCACATATGGTTGTAATGCATGGATGTCCACATACTTCTGGGCATAGTGGAAACAAACCATAGGCTGAAATTATGTGTTGCCTTGCATTTCATACATTAATAAATTAATTTGTTGGACATCATATAGTATGTGTAGTCTATTTATTCATGTTTTTGATATATTAATATGTTGCTAATGTAATGCTAAACAAAAAGATGCGTAAACTCTGACCCTCAGTTGGTGATCACTGTATTGTAAATAACAACAAATATCAAGAAAAACAGCAATGCTTTCAGTATATGTTATCATTCATTTGATGAGTGTGGGCTGTTGTGTTTCTCCTCAACTTCCTGAAAGTATGGATTACAGCACTGTATGTTAATACACAGGGCTATAGTATGGTAATGTTGTTTCGGTGCGGTACGTCTTCACTGTGTGCTGTGTGATATGAATATTTATTAGGAAAAGAGGTTATGATCATTGAGCATTTGTGTGCGGCCCCGCGTTCATGAAGATGATTAGACGAATAAACTTTAATGACCTTGATAACTGGTTAATACAACATGGTTTTGAGTCTCAGGTCGAGCGACAAAAATGCAAAAATGTTTCTCATCAGTGTTAATACAGAGGATTGACTGTGACAAACAACAAATAAATAAATGAATACACCTCATACTTATACTAAATAATATGAACGTATAAAATACAGTTAAAATGACAAAAAGGGAATGAGCTATAATTTGAAAATAATTGAAATATGATATGCATGCACCTACAGTAGTTTGTCTGATTTATATTCTTATACAGATACACTGATAAATATTCTTTAAAAGTTGAGTGTAAAGCTTCATTTAGTAATTTGAAACTAAAAAAATGTTAATATGCTAAACATAACTAGAAATTATTTTATGCTACCCCATTTGAGCAGCTTATGGTATCTACCTCTAGTGGCTGTATTAATGGTGCGTTCCAGGCAGGCTTTTGAACTCGTAAGTCACGACTTCAAGTCAGGAGTTACGACTTTGTAGCGTTCCAGGAAAGTTACGGCAAACTGCCAGTTACTTCCTGTTTAACGTTGAACATGGCAAACCGTATGTTTGTGCTTCCCCAATATTTCTATCGCCAAAGGTGCCTGCTCCTTGCTCATTTGAGCGAAACGGAGGAGGAAAACAGCGCACAAGGTCACAGATGCTATTATACTTTTTATTTTACGTTATCTGTGTGTTTGGAAACGTATTTTGTATTGATTATTCTTGCACTGGAAACCAGCCGTTAGAGCGGCTGCCAATAATGCGTTAACATTAGGGTTATTTTATGTCTATTTCTCACCATGTATCACCTGCATCAACACCGCATCCATAGGGTTGCCATTGTTATTTAGAGGAGTAAGGTAATTGGTTTAGAGGGCTGTGTGACGTCAGAAAGCGTAACTGGGAGTACATCGATCTGGTATGAGTTCACGGGTGGGAAGTTACGGGTTTGACTGCCGTTCCAGTGCACTTTCACGGGTTACAGGTTGTGAAAACACGAGTTACGGGTTGCCTGGAACGCACCATAATTATGATGAGTGCAAAGGAGGAAGTCAGGTGACATAGTGTTAAGAGTTGCAACTTCGTTGGCATTGATGAATGGCTCAAACACAGGACTTTGGCCCAGGAGACTGCTGTTTGTGTCAGACGTGGAACCCAAAGTCAGCGTTGAGTTATTTTAACTTGATGTTCTTTATATCCTTTTATATAGTAACATGTTATGTGACATAACTTCTGTCAGTTACGTCCCGTATTTAACAAACATACTTATGTTAACCAAAGCCACAATCTTTTTCTAAACCTAACCCAAGTAATTGGTGCCAAAAATCCAACCATGCCACCACCGCGTAATCGGTCAAGAATGAAGAGGTCATGGTCATTTTTATGGTTTTCTGTGTTATCAGATTGATATTAGATGAATTCAGTAATGGCACTGTGTTAACTGCAACATTGAAGCATTTAATTTGAATTTGCTACGTGTATGAATCCTGTCTTTGACTAGCTTCTTCAAGGCTCATGGTTATCATAGTATTTAGAGCCATTTTCTATATAAAAATGATGAAGAAAAAGAACGAATTATGGCAATGTCATTCTGTCTGTTGGCCGGTTCGCTACTTTCTTCAAGAATGAAATGAACTATTGGGTGAACTGCAATGAAATTTGGTCCAGAAATTCATGGGCCCTGGAGGATATATCCTGATTTCTGTGATCCCCTGACTTTTACTCTAGTGGCAACATTAGGTCTTCCTTAGGTCTACATTACCTTCGTACGTAATGTCACAGTAGATACTCAAAGTTACATTGTCACGTAACCTTGCGTCAACACATCACGTTGCCACGTTACATTAAGTATGTGATATTATGTTTAGTAGGTAATACGACAACACCCAACCATGATTTTTGTTGTAAACCTAACTACGCTGGTTGGGGCATTGATTCAGCCAGCGCTCCTGTTGGACGTATTAGAGGGTAGGAACATAAATCCTGTGTGGTCATGAGGGTTCGAAGACTTGTTGCTTAATGTCAAGTTTCCAAATGACATATTTCCCAGAGACTCCCTCTCCTCTGTTTCATTTTTCTTTTTTTTATTGACATTTTACTTGACAGAGGAGTCTGTCATCCCTCACTTTCATTACACGGAAATTAAGAAAAAAATACATACATATCACGCCACTGGAAAATGTTGCTGTACTTTTCCTCCCATGGAAGTTCTCAACGCTGGCTGTGTGTGTGTGTGTGTGTGTGTGTGTGTGTGTGTGTGTGTGTGTGTGTGTGTGTTGACGTCGCTACAGCAGGTGCTTTCTGTCAAGTGTTTAGTTTGCACAGAGGAGAGACTGTTCAGTTTGAAGAATGTTCCACCCTGTGTGTGTGAGCATGTTAACCGTAGACCAATGTAGACCCCAGTCCAGTTTGTTTAAATATCCAATGTACAGGATATCACATCTACAGATATGCATTGCATTTACAAGGAAGATCTCACCATCACAAGAATTCATGACTAAATGACATCGATTGTCAACAACAAATGGGCAGATTTCCATTTGATATAGAGTATGCTCCCTCCCCTGAATCATCTTCAGGACAGAATTCTCCATAAATGCACAGGAAATATCAAGATCTAAGTTTCCTGATAACATTGCCTCTCCCCTGGGGATGAACCATCCCTGCTTCATATTACATCCTCTCCTTTCGTCTCCTCCCTCTCTGCAGAGGTGCACTGTTTCGGACCGCAACAATAATTGAAAAGGACAAAAGGAAATTGCAGAAATCCGTCTAATATGGGCTGAAATATTACAATTTATGGAGTTAGTAAATTGACAGAGTTTATTCTTCTCCCAGGCGTGTTACTGCAGCAGCACAGACAGACTTGTCCCCACTGTTTACAACTGCATGACAAATCTGTCTGCGTGTGTTTGTGTGTGTGCGTGTGTGTTACAGAGAGACTGAGATCTCTTGACCCAGAAATTCCCTTTTTTCTCTTCTTCTTCTTCCTGTGTAATCAGCACACTCACACTCACACATACACACATTTTAAATGAACACACTTCCCACTGATCAACAACATTGCAGATGACAGCTACTCAGCACCTCCTCCTCTATCTCTTGCTCTTTCTTTTTTTATTTCTTTATTTTAATCTGCTTTTGGGAATGACATTTATGTATGGCTGTGTCACCCAAGCGTAGAGGAAGAATAACTTATAAAAGAATGGGAAACAGGCAATGGTGATAGAATCTACAGATAAAAGTTTTCAGGTACGGTTAATACAAAATGAATTAATGATTCCCTGTCATGTAGCACTATTTATGTTGCAATACAATAGGACTAGGCATCAAAACGTAAAATATGTCAAAGACTGTCAAGTACAAATGTCTAGCCAGATACTTAGTCTTGTTTACTCATTGTTTCATATCACTGAACTAATGCATAGAGTGCTCCAGGGATGGCAGTGTTTTTGTAGGCTGAAGCAGAAGTTAGCATCACACTGGTTCCTTTGTCAAAAAGCCAATAATATTGGCTTTTGTGTTATTGCAGAAATAAGCTCTGTGGAAAACAAATGTTTATGATACTTATCTGGTTCAGCAAGATAATCTTCACAAATTGACATCACTTTTATTCTTTTTTTTTAAGCATAAATGCAATCACCAGGCTCTAAACAACCTACACTGTAGTTGCATGACTTCATGTTGCTACCACAGTGAGGCTGTAAAGCCAAGTTCGGTCTGATGACGTTCTATGGTGTCATTTAGCCTCTGTGTTAGCAACGGTCTTTTTTAAGATAAACAAAAGCTTCAAAACTCATGAGTGGGAATTTACTTATGTATTTTATATCATTGACCAAAAAAATCTCTTAAGCTTGTTTTAAACAAAGACCTTATTTCAGTCAAGACCACTTTTGCCATAGAAAACTTTATTTCCATTGCAGTATTGTAGAGCACACCTCTCTGCCCTTCCATGTGCCTACATGGAAAGCCTATAAGGCAGGGAGAACAGACACCGTGTCCTGCCTGAACTAACACTATGCTCAATTTCAGACATCTAACCAAATACTGATTCAAAAAGCCCACTGACTTAAAGACGCAGGAACATAAAAACATAACTTTTTGTTATATTTGCTGAAAAAGTTACCGACTGTAGCTTTAAGAAAGAACTTGCTGAACACCAAAATAGTCAGCTCAAGACTACCCTCAAATTTCAAACTGGTATTGAGTCAAACATTTTCTACACGTTGTCAAGTAAACAACCTGTTTAGCTCAAGACTTTTGAAGCTGGATCCAGTTAACCTGTTGTCCAGATGACTTTTGATTTTGATTAAAACAGGTGCTGTTTTGGTATCATCACTGAGACCTTGGGTGTCATATTAACACCAATATAAAGGAATCACCAGCCATAATTGTACCCTTGCGTGTAGCTTTTCTACAGACACATTGCTGCATGTTTTTGATACATCATCATCAGGTTGTAGCTTGATTTGCTACCTTTAAGGCAGCTACTAGTTTCAGTTCGTTCTATCAAAATCAGCTTACAGACAATATAGCCTGTATTCTTGGTGATATAGGAACTTCAAACGCTCTTCGGTGGTGTATGTCTTAGACACAGTAGCTCAGAGGATGTTGTGAATGGAATTATGACTTTAATCTGGTGTTCAGCAACCAACTGTCAGATTTTGGAGGGGTCCTTGAACGCACCAACAAGGAGTTTGTCTTTTGTTTCATTATTGTGATAGTGCAGTTGAGAGCAGCAACTGTTTGGAAAACTCTCCCTGTTTGGTGCATTCAAGGACACTCAGACATCTGGTTTTTAAGACTTGGCTGCAGGACAGCAATGTTTTTTTTGTTTGTTTTTTTTGTAAATCAAGCAAACAATATTCACTTCATACTTTTCACAGCAACCATATGTGTGACTTGTTTGTTGTCTGGATTTGATTTTGAGACCCAACATCCCATGGAAGTGACGCTTTCCAGCAGTCAACAATTAAAGCAGAGCTCTCCGAATGTCCTTGAATGCAGCTCTGGAAAAAAAAAGTCAGAACAAACCAAAAAAAATGTCAACACTGTGACAAGATAATCTTAACTCGAAATCTACTAATTATCTTTTTCTGCAGCTTTCATGCTGTCATGGCTGAAATCAACAAATTTTACTCACTGACAGTAAATGTCACTGATTTCATTTTGTTATTGGCTGCACAATTAGATTTGTCCATCATCCAATCAGATGTCTTGAACCTGAGGGATGGTGATAAATGGGCGTGGCTGTGGTTTTATGGGGACTCTCATAGCAACACCAGCAGCAGATCAGTTTATGTGTAATTTATTTATATTTTTTTCTTCCGTCTGTCTCCTCGTCTTCCCTCCTCATTGAACTAAATTAAGGAAGAGAGAAGGAAGGCTCGTTAAAATATAAAAGCCCTCCATTAAAAATGTACGCCACCCTCTCTGTCTCCCTCGCTGCTGCCATTTTACATTTGGGAATCCAGGCAGTGATGAAAGGCAGAGAACGGAAAGAAAAGACAGAAAGAAAGACGAGAGGCAAATAATAAATAAGGGAGCAAAGAGACATATGGACGGATAGACGAAGGACGCTCAGCTTGAAACACACACTCAGATACTCACACACACACACACACACACACACACACACACACACACGCACACACACACGTGTGCATGCAGACAAGCCAGTCGACATTTTGTGATATTTGCATGGAGCGAGAGGGGAGTCTGGCATGTGGTGGGCAAGACCTCTCTGTCAGCCAGCTGGATTAACAGACAGACAGAGGGATCTGATTTTCAAAACAACTTTATTTACACTACAGTTATCATACAGTATATCAAAAACGTCACAGCAGATAATAGTGTATATATTTCAATGTAAAAAATATCTACACATATTGTTATAATCTGGTCCAAAAGTGAACATAGTTTGAGACTATTATGTCATCCTGTCAAAAAAGAGCCTCTCCTACCTTATACACCCAACAACCAGGCAAAACAGGCAACTACCACAGGGCCCCAGACTCCTAGGGGCCCCAAAGATCCCACATTCCCTATCAGTTAGTTTTAGTAATTTGATTAATTGTCAATTGATAGGGAATCCCAATTGTAATATCAACTAAGGCAGGCTCTCTATCAGCTGATGTTGTTGCGTGGTTTTGTTTAAAGGCCTCTGTGTCAAAATCTAGTTTCAATACCTAAAATGTATCTAGTTTGTAATGTGCTCACATGGTATGTACTCCTATATACCATGATCAAATTAACATAATCAAATTGTGGTGTCGTAAGCAGCTGTTTTTCTGGGTTGGAAACTCAATCAAGACAATCTTGAGTTTTTTTTAGCAGGGACGAAATAATCTGGAGTGGTGGAGTTAGAGAGAACTGTAAGGGCTGAAATTTGTGTGAGTAGAAACTAAATTTGAAAGATTTATATTTGAATTTGAACTGAATATTTCCATTGAAAATCTGAATCTGAATAGCATGATTTGAATTTAGATTTATTAGTTTAAAACTGCATTCCAATAAAACTTCAAAGTGAATGTAAAATCATGACATTGAATTCCGTTGCTTTGAAACTGTGTTTGATCTTTACTGAAAATTCCAGCCCGATTGTATAGGTCAACTGGGCAAATGGTTTATTAAGACCCATGTGTATGTTTATTGTAAGGCAGTACCCTCTAGTGATCACAGTAATTATCACAGGAGCTGAAAAAGAAGTGATGTGACGTAGCATAAAAAGTGACAAAAGTCTGCATGATACTGTGCAAATATTGAAGACTATGAGGTGGGTGGGAGTGGTGGTGGATGTGTCAAACAAGCACAGGACTTTCACGTCCGGTCAAGTCACCGTTGACGTCTTTTAAAAACAATGTAGCCTAATTTGCCAGTATATGTAACATGCTACACTAGTGACATATGTGACGTAGGTCACCAAACGTTAGATTAGTGACAAAAGTACTTAACGTGAAACTTCAATTAAAAGCCTGGTCCCAAGTAAAAGCCCAGCCCTCTTACTAGCCCGCTGTGGCTACAAATTTTGACAAATAAAGGCCTGTGTCAGATAGACGCCTGGTCTAGTTGCCAATCAGTTCATTATTTTTGTTGGCTACCTAAAATTATGTGTCCAACCCTCAATTACCATGTAAGTTATTTATATTCCTTTAGTCTGTAAGAGTCCTCATATCAAAAGAATCAAAGGGGTTTTTCATAAAAATTCATCCAAGTATCTGAGTATTGTTTCAGCAGGATAAAGTGGTGTTGTGTCGATATGCCGGCTGCCATAACTCTGTCTCTCTCTGATGTGCTGTCTGTGCAAGACAGATCAAATGAATGATTCATAATTGATATATTATCTGATTATATATATTATTATATATCTGATCCTGCTGATTTAAATAACAAGTTGATTGTATTTCCAGATCTTTGCTGAGCAACAGTTTTGTGTTGAAGGAATTAAGGGCCTGTCCCAAATATAGGCCTGCGGATTTCAGTGATTTAAGCAAGTTATAGCCTGGGCTATTAATTGACGTTTTATAGTATTTAAAGTCAAACCATGATGTTTTTTCATAAACCTGACCAGGTAGTTTTTGAGCCTAACTCTGCATGTTTCATGACCTTGAGGACGAGTTTAAAACTGTGACCATTAGAACAGTGATATATGTCTTTTTGGGGCCGGTCATATAAGTCAGTGGTCAGAGAATGCTGGAACATCCTTATTATTGAAGTTGAGCAATTACAATTCAAATACATAAAAAATCAGTTTCTAGTGAAACTTATCTCTGCCTCTAGAATTGAGCTTAGCAGACCTCTGAATCCCACTTCTCATCTCTGCTTGAGGCTAGCAGCTCGAGGCTACATTAGCCACTAATAGCATGACACACACCACACACAAATCTCCTGCTGCTTTCAGATGGGGTCATGGTGACCATGTTCACAAGAATAGTTCATATGAATGACGCCCCCTTGTGGAATTTATAGCCAAATAGTTGAAACATTTTTTTAAAGCTCCAAGTTCACGAGTTGTGATTGATGCTTTCAGAAATGGCGGAGACAATGACCATTGATTTTTAGATGGATGATTGATCAATATATTGTAATTTTATTTATATAAAGATGTTCTCAGTAATTTTATAATATGCGGAAGTAAAATGTCCCAACAGCCTCATCTTTTTACTCCGTCAGTATTGCCTTTGCATTTTCTGCATCACATTACCTGCTTGCTAGCTTTTCGCTTGTGTCTATTGCAGTTGCCTGGCAGTGTTGCCCCAGAATATCACATTTGAAGGCAGCATCCAGTTCCTTTTGGAGGCAGCATCCCACTGAACTGTCAGTGGTCAAGCTGCGTCATGGGAAATGAAGGCGACAGGTTTTGATAAGGAGAAAGAATGCATGGAGTGGAAAAGATATTTCCGGTCCTGCTCTAGAAAAATGGCGTTGTCATTTTCAGTGCCAGAGCCAGTGCAGTTGTTACAAGATGATTTATTTTAAAAAAAAAATTACTAATAAATCAGCATTTTTTTGATCAGTGTGCCAATGGTTGAGTTATCTGTAAGCCCATTGGTCAGAGCAGAATAACCCGACCCTGCCCTCTCCTCCTCCCAAACAGAAAGCACAAAGTCAGGCTGAATAGTGACTTTTACACAACATGTATACACTGTAGTACTTCACACAAGTAAATATTTATCATGATTCATATCGAGCCCCTGTCCTGCTGATATTTTCAAAGTGAAAAGCTCAGGGAAAGGAGGGTGGGGAGAGAGAGAGAGTATTCTGAACCGCAGGATGCCACGGGAAAGCTGGCATCACACACACACACAAACACACGCGCGCACACACACACACACATGAAGAGAGCCCATCTCGTGCCAAAACAGTGAGTCCCTGCTGGAAGCTGCTCGGTGCTCTGGGAATTAGAAATCCCACAATTAAACATATGGGCATTAAGATAATTGTCAGTTGTTGTGCTGTCGTGTGTACATGTGTTTGTGTGTGTGCATGCGTGTGTGTGCTTGTATGCGTGCGCGTGCGTGTGTGCATGTGTGCGGCAGACAGATGGATAGGATTCAGCCAAGCACACAGACACACACACATGCACCCCTACAGTATTTCCCCGAAAACACACATGAAAAACACAACGACACACTCCAGCTCCAAAAAGAGAGGGGGAAAAAAAGTGTAAATATACATGTCAGACATGCAGATATGAACCTGGGCTGAGACACACCGCAGATACACACGAGCACACGCTGTCTGCAGGAGCACAGAACAGTTTGCCCACCTGAGTTGTACTGTACTGGAAAAATGGAGGAAAAAAACATCGGGCGGGATGGAGTGTGTGTGTGTGTGTGTGTGTGTGTGTGTGTGTGTGTGTGTGTGTGTGTGTGTGTAAAAGTGTGTGAGAGAGAGAGACGGATGAGATCTTCAGTGTCTTAGAAAGGCAGAGAATGCCCTCAACAGGCCAGTTACAGAACTACAACATCTGTTGGAGGAAGAAATATCAAAGAAAGGAAGAAAGAAAGGACAAATGTCAGTTTCATATTTTGATTTATTTTCCACTGTAAGTTTTTATGACCATCTCATGAGTCCAGTTGTTTAGTGATCTTGAAGAGTGACACTTTTCTTCCTCTCCTTTGTTGTTCTCACATTTCGACATACAACAATAATTAGCTGCACTTGTTTCAAGTCACGTAACGCTGTTGGCTAAAAGTGCAGTAAGCAACAATAACATCTGGAAAACAAAGTATAAGGAATAAGACAATCAAATCATACAATCATTTAATAATTTTCACAATGGAAAAAGAGAAACGGGACAAAATTTAATGAAAAATACAAGTATTATAAGGACTTAATGGCATTATAAAAAAAAATTTAAAATAACATACCACTGTCGAGGGTAGTCCAAAAGTCAAGTCCAGATTTACGCATTATTTTTATATGGCACAAAATCAAACTTTGCCACAGTCTGATTCATGTTTTCTTGTTTGTTAGTTTATTTATTTGCACAATACCCACACAAAAGATAAAATTCTAGTCAGTTAAACTAATTTAAGTTAACTGAAAATGTGCGGGCAGAGCCAAAATGCAGACAGGAGATAGACAACAATTTAAAATCATCTGATCAACCACAGTACAGACCTGTTCAAAATACAAAGGTAGTTGCAGTTAGTATTTGGAAATTTTGGTGACATGTTATTTCTTTACAATTAAGACATAGACTGTTGGCTAGTTTATTTTTGAATTAATCCCACATACACGGTCGTGTTGCCAGAAATACTCCCGAGAGCACCAAATGTGTGTCTGTCCACAGCTGAAAATAGTCCCTAACAAATTTTCTCCTGTTTGAGTAACATTTCAACAAGTCTGTTTTCTACACGAAAGAAAACGTCCAAAATACATGTTGAGGTGTTGATTTTAGTTTGAATTTCTGTTCTTGAAGCTTGTGCAAAAAGAACATATTTTATTATATGACTCATTTGCATATTTAACATTTCAGAAAACTTATACAAAAAAATCAGCTGGAAAAGTTGTGTGGTGATATCTAGAAGTTAAATTCTTTTTTTAACGCTTACACCACATATCTTTAAAGCTCAAAATGAGTTTTTTATCATACTCTGAGCCAGAAATCTCCACCTAAGTAGCATTTACAGGCACCAAACTTCCCAGTATTATTCCTATCTATATTCTGAAGGTTATTACATAGGGCTGTCTTTATATATTATTCATAGCCTGATTTATTAAACACTTTGTTCCTAAAACACGGCAAAATTTGATTATTTATTTTTTAATTTATTATTTACTTATTTTTATGGGGGATGATAGTATTTTCTAAATTATAGAGTAATAAAAAGAGATATTCAAAATTCCCTGTGTTAAAAAAAAAAAAAAAAAAAAAGACTCAAATATGTCGACAAAACAAAACAAGAATTTTGAACCTGACTTTATCCAAAAGTCAGATTTCTGTTCAGGAAATGTGTGCAAATGAATGCATTATTAATTAGATAATCATTTTTTGCATATTCAAACCTAAAATTAAATAATAATAATTATCTTAATATAAGTAATTAACAAGCACACTTTGATGGTTATATCTATTAGTTAAGGTTTTACCCTCTTTATCTCCCCTTTAGGAAAGAACCAGTGGACTCTGGGCTGAGCCACAGACAGGGTAGAGAAGTCAGACAGTACTGAGAGGCAGACGAACACACCTTATAGACAGAGGGTTATTGGCTCATGAGGAATAACTAATGACCAAAGTAAATTGACAAAGTAGTCATGGTGGCATTTTTCATGAGCTCTCATATAAAAGAAGAAAGTATATTTATATATATTTCATCTTTAAATGACACGGTCAAAGACAGTATTGTCATGAAACACAACCCTAACATGAGTCCAAGGGATTTTAGAGCCAGACCATCAGAAACTTAAAACACACTCAGACTACATCTGGACTTTAGAAGTTAGGACTTGACTCAGTGTTGTGTTTGTATCGACTGCAGACAGAATCACAGCAGCTGTTTGTTTAAATAAAAACTCTCACCATCTTTTTTCTCTCTGTTTTCCAGGTGGGCTCGCACAGAGAAGACGGCAGCGGCGTGGGTGGTTTGCGCGGTGGACACTCGATGGCGGGTCAGGTGCCAGGGCCTCAGCTGCCCGTTCAATCGGCCACCTCGCCGGACCTCAACCAGCCCGACCCGTACCGCGGTAAGACTCGCCGTGCTTTGAAACAACCCTTACTTACACTGAGCATCCGACAGTGTACCGCTATCACCAAATCTGTGGGACACAGTTAGGATGTGTCGTCCTTCTGATCTTGTTAGTTAATTCTTATAGACATTTTCTGATTAATGCGTCACATTTTTTAGTATTTGCGTCACTTTACACACGAAAAAAGTACCTGTGTACACGTGTCCAGAGTCGCTGATGGACAAACTGCATCAGCATCTATTGTTTTTGGTCATGCGTGTGCGTTTCCACACAGACAGAGGCTGGTATCCCATCATGCACTTGTGCACACATACAACACACCACACGTTTCCAACACCACATAATATAATGATAATGAAAGAAAAAGTAATAAAAAGGGTGCAAAAGAGGAGATGAAAAGGAACATGAAAGGGGGAGAAAAGAAAAAGTGGAATTTACAGAAGAAGATTAAGAGGAAAAACAAGTCCTGAAATAAAAAAATGTAATGACAAGTACGAAGAAAACAGGCGGAAGAAGGAAGAGAGGACGATGACATGGAGGTAAATAAAGAGAAAGAGGAAAGACATACTCTGAAGATGAGAAGGAGGAAGCAGATAATCTCAAGACAGACAAAACTGAAAGGGAAGAGCAAGAATAAAGGATGACCAAAAAATGAAAGATGAACAAAAGAATTACAGATGCATTAAAATAAAATGACAAAGGGAGAGTAGGAAATTAATGTAGAAGAAAGAGAAATGACAGAAAAGGAAAAGAGTTACAGATGAAAGTGAAAACAAATAAAAGAAGAAGAAGGTGTTGATGAGGAAAGTATCCCAAAACGGGGATCAGACGCTTCACAAGCACGTGGAGTCACATCTCAGCTGGCAAGCCTTCAACTTCACCGCCCGAGTGGCAAAACGCCTAACGAGGAGGGGTAAATAAATATACAGTACGTGTGATATGAATATGGAGCAGGAGAAGTGTATATGAGCGCGCTGTGGAGCAAATTAGCCCTGAGCTCGTTTTTAAAGGCTGAAAATGAGTCTGCTGGCAGCAAAGTTCAGCCAGCGGCAGCCAGAGCCAAGTGTGTAATGAGGTGAGAGAGAGAGAAACACATACACACTCTCAGGCAGAAGTTGTTCCTCACTCCCACATCCGTTCACACACGTGCACGCGCAAACACACACACACACTGAGGGTGTGTGTTGAGGCTGTAAATAGAGGGTATTAAAATGGTTTTGGCAGCAAACACTTCAAACTCAGTAGCAGAGCTGTGGTTTCCTCCTGTCTCCCTCTCTGTTTCATAATAATTACAAACAGTGAAGATTCATTTTTTATTAGTGTTTGTTTATATTTATATTACATTTATATATTTTATACTCAAACTGGTTCTATCTCTTTAGAGCACGTTTGAGGATTTATTTTATTTTACTACATATAAGTAAATTCATATATTACAGACGTAACTTAAAGGGCTAGTTCCTCCAATATGGACGTCATTTCCTTTGAGACTCCGCTTCTCATTTTTTTAGTTAGTGAACTAGAATTGAATGTACTTTAACACTTGGAGGAAATGATGCAACTTGTGTGCCAACACATGTCAAGCAAACTGTGACTTTGGAAAGCCAAAAGATTTCATATTGGTGTTGTTTTTCCGCAGTCTTCCTGCAGCTGTTTCACAACCATACACCGAATATTTTAAAGCCCCTGAAAATGTGACTCTAAATCTTTGGCATTCCTCCATAACGTTGCATGGCTGCGTAAACAACAGCATTAAAACACATTTTCAGGTATTTTTTATTGACTTTTACAGTCAAAAACTCAACTATGGTTTAGGTTTTATCTGATTTGATTGACTCATACACAAACCCTTTAACAAGGTAGCAAATATTATATCAGAAATAATAAAAAAGTGGCTAAATACAAACATGTATATACTAGATATGTGCATGATTAGTCGCTTTAACGATTAAACATCCACCCCCTCACTCGTCGGCACCAGAAATATTAGTCGGTTAAACAAATTAGTGTTTTATTCATGGTCAAGGCCGCTTAACTGTCATGCAGCCGCCTGCCACTAGTGGGGGCTACAGAGCCGTCAGACAGCAGTCCCCCTCCCTGCGGTAATGCTAGAGTAGACTGGAGTTTTAAAACAGCACGGTGGGAAATATGAGAGATGTCCTTGCGCAAAACCGGAACGGTTTGGCATTACTGTGATCTAGAAAAAAAAACAAGGTAGCATGTAGGCTGCGTCAGAAAAAACTGGTGTATAATCACTCGACTGGAGCAATGTGCAACCACATTCAACTCAAGCATTTGGATGTTAACTGATTTAACTATAATTTAGATGTTGTTTTAAAGTGAACTGCTATTATTTTTGTTGGATAATCTGCAAGGTACAACGTGCCCCACATTTCAGAGGCTATTTATTTATTTTAGTTGTTAACTTTTGGCTGAGTTGCCGTCATGTTCACATTCATACAGCGCAAAGTGTCTCGTACTTCAGCGGCATTTAGAATCCGACATGGTTGTTGGAGACTGTGATTAAAGACTTCAAAGGGCTCTTAATGCACACAATATTTTTGGGACAATGTTTCAAATACTTCACAATAAATTGTGCTAAATTTTGACTGTTTTCTGAGTGCTTTCCTGTTTTTTAGACTCATCGACTAGTCTTAATTAAAATTTTCGTTTAGTTGACAGGGAAATTAGTTGCCAAGAACATCCGTAGTATATACTAACCAAACCCCTGCACTCCCAAGTCCATACAGTTCAATCCCTGTATACTTCTAAGTTCACATTATTCACATGTCCTTCCCTGACAGAAGTTCATTGAACAATCACAATAAAATTCATGAATAACTCATAATTCATCAACAAATCGTCAAAATGATAAGGTTAACATTTGCTTGGGAAGAATGGCGTTTGATAAATGAGTAAATACAAAATAAAATTAACAGATAATAAGGAAAAATCAAACAATAGTGCTCCCCCTATTAGGTTTTTGACTCTTACCGATATCTATTCATCCATTAGTAATCTATTGGCTGTCAGAGTGTCTATTACTGTACTTTTTCTGTTTGTCCCCTATTTTCTATTTAGCCCTCCCGCTGTTGTCACTTTTACAGAGTGAACACACTTCTGTCTTAAAATCGGCCTGGAGTTTGTATGAGGTTTGGCACTCGGACACAGCTGCAGAGACAGCCAGGAAATAATGTGTTGGAAGTTTAGGAGGAAGTGGAAAATCTGCATCGATTAAAACTGAAATGTATTTATTAACATTAGACCAATGTGCATGTAAAACTGAAAAACATGACTGAACCACCTGCAGTGACCTCAGGCTCTTAATGGATAGTTGAGCCAAAAATCAAAAACAGTTGCCTTTTGTTTGTTAGTTGCCGAGTGTTGGACATATCAGAGACGACTGCGTTCTCTCGAATATATTTGATGTTGGAGTAACCGGGTCAGGGTTTGTGGAAAGAGACATTGCTGTTGAGGTCTTTAAATGTGATTTTTTTTTTTTTTTTTTTTTTGGCGCTTTGAGCACCACGAGCCGAGTGCCATTATATTTGGAAAAATATGTATTTATTATTTTGGGGTAAACTGTCCTTTTAAACTTCAGACAGAAACCAGATTAGACCACAGCAATTAAGACTCAGATTCAGACCGTTAATAAGTCGCCCTCTCCCCACCCCAAGTCTCCTCCAGTGCCAGTTTGTGTCTGTCTGGGTTCAATCAGACATTCGTATGCACAAAGTCACTTTTCACCGTTTTTAAATGCAGCTATTTATGCCCCAAACACACAGCAATTGTATGGTAAGAGACGCAGACACAAACCAAACACAGGCCGTCACTCAAAGCTGCACACAAAATGCCTCCAGTCAGGCAGACGGAGATTCAAAATGGCCGACAGTTGGTCGTGTGTGTGTGTGTGTGTGTGTGTGTGTACATGTGTGTGTGTGGGAACAGAGCACAGTGTTTTGTGTTGACTGAGAAGTTGGCAGTGTCCCAGTGACGGATCCATACAGGCGTCAAATAAAGACTGCTGTGTTCAGCTGAGGAGGGAGGCAGATAGAGGGTACAGAGGCTTTACGTTTGCACCGCAACTCTCCCCTGCTGCCGCCTTGAAGGTTGACTGGTGAATTAGCTGTGGTCAGACGGGCCTAATGCTGCGTTCACACTAAGAAGAGCAGGAAACCCTCACATCCTTTTAACAGTTGCTTCACTAAACTCGGCGTTTAATCAAAATAACCGCTGTTTTATAATTTAGTTGTACTCATAGTTGTGACACAGAAAAGTGTGTAGCTTCTTTTTAATAAGCTGAGTTGATTGTATCGCCTTTACACTACCTGTCACATTCACCCATTTACACACATTCACACACTGGTGGTCAAGGCTACCATACAAGGTGCCACCTGATACTCACTAACCATTCATGCACACTTGCACACCGATGGAACAGCCATTGGGAGCAATTTGGGGTTCAGTATCTTGCCCAAGGATACTTAGACATGCAGACCAGAGCAGTTGGGGATCTACCTTTGAGCCACAGCCGGTTCTTATGCTTAGTAGAAGATGCTGTTGTCAAATTATTGATATGTCTGACTTGGAATTGCAACTAAGAAGCTCAGATATTCATAAAAACACTAACGCAACATAATGCTCACACACCATCTAATCAGTTTATATAAGGTGGATTTTTATTTGTGTTTTTGTTACTGCTCCTTGAAGCCAAAAGTGTGAATTAAGTAGGATATATCAACATCGACAACCTTCAATACTGTTGCCCCATCCATCCACCTCCTCCCAAGACCTTTTTCAACTGTCTAAAAACGTCACACTACTTTGGCCTGCTGTGCTTAGGGAGCACAGTAATCACTCTAACCACCACAGGCGCTCACTTGTCAGGGTTGTCAAAGGCTATTATAAATGTTCAAAGCAATGACCAAGACTGTGACTGTGCAGGATGGTTGTGGATTTTTCACTCAACTTGAAACATTTTCAGCTCTCATGAACATGTCTTGAATTTTCACCACCTGGTGTAAACTTGTCTCTTTAAAGACCCCCTCCAATGAAAATCAAGTTAACATTTTTATCATGACCATACAGTGTCTTTTATGTTACAATACATATCATGAGCGAAACAAGCTGTTAACGCTATGACTGAGCATATCTGCTTTTGAACTGCAGTGTACCAATGACAGTCTCAAAAATACGGATTCAGACAGCCAGGGTTTCATACATCACAAACCTAATGAACCAATCCCATCTATTTGGGGGGGTGGGGCTTTCCATATCATTAGCATAATGCTACAGCGAAACAAGGGATATTGGGGAGAAGCCAGGTGTATCTTCATTACTGTATACTGCAAGCTAAGTTTCACAATCTTCAAAAGATAGCACAGATGTGTATATATACATGTTATATGTACTAACAGTGTGACAATATGAACACACTGTAACATTGTAACATTGTTGTATGTTTCACCCCCACCAACACAGTGTCAGCCACTTCCCGTTTGTTAGCTAACAAGCTAACAAACAACATAAACAAATGAAAACAAGTGTAAATTCTCCCATACACAAAAACCACAAACTATCGAGTGTGACTGAACTCGATTTTACGTCATACTTAATATGAAAAGTATGTTAGTATGTAATTCCCAACACAGCTTTGGTCTGACTGAGGCTCAAATATGTATGACTGAATCTCTCTGTTTCCTCTAATGCTAATGCTAACGGTTTTGATGTGCACTGTTTTTTCACTGGTTAACCTAGCAGAAGCAGTGGTGGGTGGGGCACAAGGCCAGAACCAAAATTTTTTCAATGAGGGAGAAAGAGCAGATCTGCCTCCACTCCCTTTTTAAAGTTTTTTTTATGTGGGTTAACAGTGTTAAATAAAATATTAATAACGTGTTTGAAGTGGGACTTTAACTCTGAAAACAACTTAAGATGTGTCATGGTGCTTTTACAATCATTAAAAAACTTTTCTGGGGTTGACTGCAGAGTATTTCAAGTCAGTTTAAGTCAATTTTACATGAAGTGGTTGGCAAAGTGTCAGAGTCAGACCACATAATGACAAGTAGTCATTTATTTCATTTATCCATGTACACCTTCTAACCCCTCCTCTCTTTTCTCCCCCCCTTCCTCCAGCAGCTCTGTCCGGAGGCCTCCAGGGCCAGAGCACCTCCTCCGTCAGCTCTGAGATCAAGTCTGAGGACGAGGGGGACGAGAACCTCCTGCAGGACACAAAATCCCTGGATCCGAAGAAGGAGGACGTAGACAGCAAGGACCTTAAATCAATTGAGAGGTTAAGATCTAGGTTAGCCACCTCTCAGACGTCTGCTTCCATCAAACCCCTCAGCTGGGCTGGGATATGCGTTGTCCTAAAACACCCACATGCTCAGGGACCTTCCTTGTTCAAAGTGCTGTTGATAGACAAAGCTCTCCAGGAAACAGGAAGTGGTCAGGATGTTGAATGGGATTTTGTACAAAGTTTTTAGCTCTTTTATCTCTGGATAGGAAACCAAGAAAAGTCGTCATTTTCTGGAGAAATCTTGAGAGATTTACATATTTGATCATGTGGCATGACTTTAACATCTCATGGAGTATTCTTAGATTGTGCCATAGTTACGTCTTCCACCACTGGCCAGCCACCACAAATCAATGTTCAGCTGAGGTCAGATGCTCTAATAAGGCATAAAGATAGGGGGAGGGGACACAAGGAAGGACTGCACGCTGTGAGTGTTTTGGGAACCAGCCTCTGGACTTTGATGAAGTGACCAAGTGTGATGAGAAGCAGCTAAATACATCCGTTAATACAGAGACCTCTTGTCTGCGTTCACCAGGTATCTCTCTCTTTTAACACGTTGATCTTTCTGAGACATGAAAGTAACATAAAGCCAAAGAGAGGTTCCTGGTTGACATGCAGCTCCCAGTTGATCCCATCAGTCTGTCCATGGTCTTGGGCCTGGTTTTAACTGTTTCTCACACAACAGAGTAGAGCCCACTGTCAATATTCTCAAAGGAGTGCTGTCTGACATTCAGAGCTGGGGAATCAACACCAACAGAGACACTGAAGATGAATTTTCTTTCTGTTGTTGAGAAACTGGAAGCCTTAAAAAAAAGGTTTTAATATAATTTAAAGGACAAAAACGTTTGAAACCTTCTCATTATATGAATCCAGATACGTTTCAAGTAAAAAATCAAAAGTGCTGATTTTGGTCATGGTGTTGATTTCCCATCCTGGATGTAGCTGAGCAGCCTTCACCCCTCCAAAAATGTTTTTCACCTGGAGGATGACTCAGATCAGAAACATCTGAAACCCAGACCCAGAGAATGTATAGTACATGACAGTGGCGGTCATGATGATGATGATGATGATGATGATGATGATGATGCAAATGGTTTTAAGATGATAAAAAATGTTGCCTGTGCTGTGTTGCAGGGTTTGGGAACATATCGTTATGTGAGCCAGCAAACTTGTTGGCAGTTGCTTATCTTACACCTTATCTTATAAAGGTCAAGTGTCTAGAATTAAGTGTCATCTAGTGTGAGGTTGCAACAGTACACCCAACTGAAACTCAACAACTATGGTGGCCTATGCAAAAATGCAAATGGCCCTATCTAGAGCCAGTGCTTGGTTTGTCGGTTCCGGGCTACTATAGAAACAACATGGCAGATTCTGTGGCAGAGGACATGCTCTCTATGTAAATATAAAGGCCTCATTCTAAGGTAACGAAAACACAACAATTCTTAGTTTCAAGTGATCATACACTAGGAAAAAAACATATTTCAGTCAGGAACACTTAATCAAAGAAAACTTTATTTCCATTTGCAGTATTATATTTGGCGGCCTCTCTGCCCTTCCACGCGCCTAGATGGAGAGCCTAAGGCAGAGAGAGCACACCTGTCTGCCCTTCGACGTGCAAACACGGAAAGCCTGAGGCAGAGAGAGCACACCTCCTGCCCTTCCATGCGCCTACATTGAAAGCCTAAGGCAGGGAGATCAACAGCAGAGACCCCCCGGGAACAGAACAGAGCAGCATCAGTGACAAACAGAAATGACATTGATAAGTGAGACACAGCATGAAAAGGAGGAGCTGGGGTGGAGGCGGGTTGCAAAGCAGGAAGCAGGAAGCAGCAACAGTAGGCAGACCAGAGCAGTTTAAATAGGGCGTCCTGAATGAGATTCGCCAATTGGTTATATAGAAAGGAATCATGTGATCTATCAGCTGACTCCCCTCCATCGATCAGCTGCTCCATCAGTTGATTGAGCTGTTTGAGATCAGCTGACATTGTGTACTACGTGAACTAACGTTATGCTCAGTTTATGAATTTTATATAACATTTATGCCAATATACCCCCCTAAATCCTACACACTGGACCTTTATACCTGCAGTGGTAAATTTTGTCTTCCCCCTCACGCAGTGCAAATACACAAACACTGTTGATGTGTGGTTATGATGTATGCCTGCAGGTGAGCTGGCCTCATCTCCCAAGCCCCCAGGAGGGCTCTCTTTGAGTCTTTTTTTTTTACTTTAATCCTTCCTCTGAATGTTGAGTTTCTTTTTTATCTTGCCTGAGAATCATCATGTTTTAAGTTTTCTTCAGTACCAAAGCAATACAGTGATAGTTGCCTTTACATTCCATGGGTACATGGCAGACAGGACCTGATAATAGCTAATTTGGCATACTTTTATTGGTGCCAATTTGCCAAAATGCAAACAAAATATGGGCTAAAAATACAGTGCTCAAGAGAAAATATCAGTACATACCTGCAGCTGACATCATAGCAGCACATTTGATGAGTTCTTGCTCTTCTGGTGGCTTAAATTCATTTTTAAATTTCACACAGAATAAAAAAGAAGAACAGGGAAGTCTCTCACTTAAAAATACAAGGATGTTGCTCAGGACGAGATTTAAATTACAGGAAGACAAGGGACTTCATAGGATGATTCCTTATTGTAAATTCTGCACTAAACGAAATACATAAAGTTTCAGTTATTTCCTCAAACAACTTCTTAATGTGATCGTACATCATGTTTTTCATCTTCCACCTGTTTGTCTAGAAGTGTATCTTCTTTTTCTTGTTTTTCACATTGTATTTTCAGTGAACTCACCAACATCACTGTGTAAACAAACAACTGCTGCTGATAACTGTGGCAGACTTTAAAAATACCCAGAATGCAGCACATGATGTTTGTTCCCAAACCTTGTTCCTTGTTATTTGGTCACGTAATGAATCATCTTGTAAAGGTCAGCAACAAACGGCATACTGCAGGTTTGTATTTATATGAGCCTCCACACTGAAATATAAACTGAGCCTTTCTCCTCAAATCCTCCTCTCCCTCCTCCTCTCCTACCCTTATTCCCCTGCTTCCTCTTCCCTTGGTCACCGTAGCAACAATGACGATGAGGACCTGTCTCCGGAGCAGAAGATGGAGAGAGAGAGGGAACGGAGGATGGCCAACAATGCGCGAGAGCGTCTGCGCGTCCGCGACATCAACGAAGCGTTCAAGGAGCTGGGCAGGATGGTGCAGCTGCACCTGAAGAGCGACAAACCTCAGACCAAGTTACTGATCCTGCATCAGGCCGTGGCCGTCATCCTCAGTCTGGAGCAACAAGTCCGAGGTCAGTTTCATATAAACACGTGACCTTTGACCTCAGTAACTAAATGTATAAACCACAGATACTGCATCAGCTTAGTTTGTTTTTATCTACATCTTATAGAATGATTTTATACTTATTTGTTTATTTATTTATGGACAAAATGAACAAACTATAAGGCCATTTTATATTTAAACATTATACAAAGTTATGAACCTGGATAATTAATTATTCTACTGACCAAAATCTGGTTTGTGATCATTTGATTTTAGGTTAATTTGTGTTAATTTAATCAAGGAAAGGACAGAATAACAAAGATGACCACTGTTCTTTGAACTTTTTTTGATTGTAGACATTATTCTAGTCTTTGAAATTTGAAAAAAAAAAGCATTAGTTTAGTCTGCAATACAGCGTGATAATTTATAAATATACAAACATGGGGAAAATGTGTGATTTACTTATGTTTTTAATCAGTTCTATTTTGTATGCTGTAAGCAATTGTGGCTGCAGTGACATTGGGATCATAAAAGATAAAGCAAGTAATATTTTAAATTTGTAATTTCTAGTTAAAAAATCTAAAATGTTCCTATTTTCTAACTTAAAAACTACTTAAGGGGAAATTTAAGGTGGAAATCTGGGTTCAAGAGGTCAAACTGAATTTGCAACCCATGTAGTGCTCCGAGAGCTCCAGGAGAGGGCAGCAGTGGCACCTGTTGATTGTGTTCAACCTGGCTGAAGTTTTTGGCTTCAGTCTCGCCGCTGACTTAGTGACTCAGCAAAAAGAAATACCTCTCTAAAAAAAAATAAACACACACACAGAGACATAAAACAAAGTGTGGAAACATTTTTACAGATATAAAACACCAGAAATAATAATAACCTCTCCTCTCTCTCCTTCTGTCCAGAGCGAAACCTGAACCCCAAGGCGGCCTGTCTGAAGCGTCGTGAGGAGGAGAAGGTCACTGTGTCATCGGACGGGGCTCCCCTCTCACTGGCCGCCGCGCACCACGCCGCCGCCGCCATGGGCGACGGGTCGAACCCCTTGGGACAAATGTAAAACGCAGCAACATCTCCTCCCCCCTGATGGTCAGAAGATTTCACTTATAAACTAATCTGCTGTTGTACCTTTAACTCAAACCAAAGAATCGGAATTCAGAAACCAGAAACCAATCCAGAAACTTCAAGCAAACATTTTACAAATCACTTGCCATGAAATTTAAAATACGTGGCAAACTAAACATGCCTCCATTGAAAATAAGTTTTGGCTCCCATAAAAAAATTGGAAAAGTATAATGCTTTCAACATCGAAAGCTGCCTCAAATATGGACAAGTTGTCATTCGGCCATCAGTTGTCTGATATGATTAACGTGGCCTCTGTGTACTTTTTAACCATTTGTTTCCTGCAGATTAGAATTATAGCAACTGTAACAAAAAATATGATTTAAGAGAAACAGTCAGTTTATCCACATTCTCTTTATATCTTCAAACCAAAATATGTATTGATCAGGTTTATTGGATATAGGTACACTAAGCCGGTCAGTACAATGTTGGTAAAGAAATCAAGACTTCTTATGTAATGTTCATCTTTGAAATTAAAAGTTACTTATTCATTCAATCAGATGTTAATGTTTACATACAGGTTTAAAGGGACAGTTCACCCCAAAATCAAAAGACCTGGTTTTCCTCATACCTGTAGTGCTGTTTATTAGATTAGATTGTTTTGCTGTGAGTTGCAGAGTGTTGGAGATATCGGCCGTAGAGACGTCCGTCTTTTTTTCGATATAATAGAACTAGATGGCACTCAGCTTGTGTCGCTCCAAGTGCCAAGAAAATACGTTTGAAAAGCTTAACAGCAATGTCTCTTTGCAGAAATCATGACCTGGTTATTTAAGATAATCCACAGACTTTGTTGCTTGCAGTTTCATGTAGGAACTATTTTCTTTCTACCAAACTACACCTGCCAACCGTATCACCACGTGGAAGGAAGTGTGTATCTACTCCTGGACGAGAGGCTCATGCAAGATGTAAACATCTCGCTTCTAGTTTGGTAGAAAGAAAATAGTTCCTACATGAAAACTGTTAAAAACAAGGTCTGTGGATTATCTTGAGTATCCAGGTCATGATTTCTGGAAAGAGACATTGCTACTGAGTGTTTCAAATTAATTTTTTGGCACTTTGAGCATCACAAGCCGAGTGCCATCTAGTTCCATTATAGTGGAGAGAAGGCAGACACCTCTATGATTGATAGCTCCAACATTCAGCAACTCATGCCAAAATAATCTAGATTGATAAATAGCACTACAGGTAAGAAGAAAAAAATTGTATTTTGATTTGGGGTGAACTGTCCCTTTAAGTTAACACACCAGTTTTAAACCAGTTTGCTCATTGGTAACCATTCCAAACTTTAAATTCTCTGATGATTGATTTTTGTTTTTGTCTTGTGACTTAAACCGAACAAGCAGAATTCACATATTACTTTTCTACTCTCACCCTAATGCAGGAAAAAAGGCTAAAACTTACACAGACAACATGCAGACCAAATGCCATTTATGTCAAATTTTTACCATTATTTAATGAATTTGGAGAAATGCGTCGTTCAGTTCCTGACAGTTAATGTCTGGCAGAGCTGATATTTCAGCTGGCGAAAAAACAGAGGCCAGAACTTGAGTTTCTGTCTGGTCTGGGTACATTTTAACAACAGATTGGCAGTAAGTGTGATTTTAATGTGTGACTGTGTATGTTTGTCGTTGCTCTTTGCTCTACAACTTTGTTTTCTTTGTTTGCATGTTGAATCATGGAACAGGTTCACTACCTTACTTCCTAATGTTCTGAGGTCTTACGGTACCAAAGGTCCTTGATAAGGAGCAGGAGTGCCCTAACAGTTTCTTATCTCCAGAAGCTTTACAGTGAAAGAATTGAAGTAATGTCTTTTCTGTTATTTATACACTGCCGGTTTGTGCAGGTGAACGTTGCCCAGCACATTAACAACCTTGTCAAGTTTTAAGTACAAGGAAAAGGACCAAAAACACCCAGATTTTAAGGGGTTATTATGCGTTGTTTGCTGCAAGGAAGAGTCCTGAATAAAACAGGACCCATTATTAAATACATACAGATCTTTTAGTGAATGAAGCCACACGCATGATAATTATATCTAGGCACAAAGTTGAACGTACATCTCGGAACACGTCTGCTTTTGTCTGATGACAATAAGCATCTGGGGCAATGGCCAGTACCTCGGGAGATCCGGTGTAGCCAGCGGATATCGGAGCCGAAACTTCTTTTTACATGCGCTGGTCATTTTGGCCAATATCTGCGGGCAGATATGTGCATATGCAGATGCATATACATTTTTAAAAAGGATGAGATATAAAGCTAGAAATAGCTGAAGGGTTCTGAGACTGCATTACAGCCATTGCATGTTTACATGCCACTCAAACGTGATTGGTACATGATACTTCTACTACAGACGGAAACCAGAATGCTTCCGATACCAAAATATTGTCCCATTGCCTACAGATTCTGCATACATATGCAGATATCTGTTTATATTTTAGATTAATAAAGAGGTAAAGACCACACCCATTACAACTGGGGATGGTCTGTTTTACTTGTGACCACCTACAGCAGTGATGTAGCATTGTACTAGAGTGCACCGCTACATCACAATCATTGTTAGCATTCCGGCTGATCATTTTCAGATCATCCACCTTTTATAAGTACTACTGACCAGAACATGAATATTCATGGTCGCCAGAGGATGAATACTAATCATTTAGTGAGCACAGGCCTTTCCTCTGGCATCAATATCAGGCTGAAGAAACGAAATACCAAATTTCTGGATAAGATTTAGCCCCAATAGATTTTTGGAGAACGTTCATGCTCCCCAGAACATGAACCCTTTTTATTTTGACACTCTATGAGCATTTCCTTACTTCCAATATTGTTGTGGGGTGACGTAAATACTGCTACCACTAGGGGCCAGTATTACTGCTTTACAGTTAATTTTATGTTTTTTTATGTGCGTGTACAGTGTGTACATGTCTCTCCTAATCCCCCTTTATTTTTCCTCTTGGTCTCTCCAGGTCCAAGGTGCCAGAATTCATCAAGATGATGAGTGACCACTTCCTCTGACGGCGTTTCCATGACAACCCAGCAATCGATCAACCCCGTCGTTGCTTCAGCCTGACCAATCAGATTCTCTGGATCTTCGGCCCGACCAATCAGATCGGCCTCTTTCTCTCCTCTCGTCTGTCTCTGATCCTCCTCTTCACCTTCGTCTCCTTCTTCTGTCGAGAACACGAACTGCAGAGTCACATTAGTCGCTTTTGTCACTTTGCATCTCCAGCCGAAGTGAACTGGATGCTACTTTGTGGAGACGTTAAACGGCCGCTGTAACATGGCTGCTACAAAGTGGCAGTTTGTGGGAGCTTTTGACACAAAGTGACAGCAATGGACAAAAGTCTTTGGAATCACATCATCCAAGAAATTCTTCTTCTTGTACTACTTGTTTTATCAGCATTCCCAGTTTTAAAGAACAAAAGGGTTCTATATATAGTATATATATATATGAGAAAAGGAAAAAATGACAAAAAAACTTGTTAAAAAAGTGCAACTGGACGCGGGCAGTGAGGAGGGTATGGGTTGGGAAGGGTTGTTCAGAACGGCGCAAAACATATCACGAAGTGTTTAAAGAGGTTTTTTTCTGTTTTTTGTTTTTTTAAGCAACATTGCGCAGCTGTTGTTGAATGCAGCTTCAGCGCGTCTCTGACTGAATGGCAATCTAACGCCACACTGTGGATGAAGCTGTGCCTGATCTCCTCTTGGATGCAAACCAGTCAGATAGATACACACGGAGAAGCAAAGCAAACAAAACAACAAAAAGAACAGGAAAATTCCAGGAAGTATCACGGAAGCAAGCTGCCCATTCATACATCCCCTTACAAACCGCACATTTTCACATATTAAAGTATGAATTAAAATGAAGATTTTAGGTGCTTGATATGCCGAGTCATTTGAACAAAAATTTAGTTCATAAACGCTTTTTGACTATCATAGATGCCTAGAAAGAAACGGGGCTAAACAGGAAAAACAGGGGCAACTCGTTCTCCCCTTCTAATGCATTCCCTCTTAACCTGCAAACATTTACAGTAGATTGTCAGTGTTATAAAAATCTGAACATGTTTCTGTATTTTTATTAGTGTTTTATGCTAATAGCCATGTTGACTTTGTTAACAAGCGTCAAAATTGTACAAACTGCTAATTTCTTTGTGTGATCACAAATACAAACACCTGGACAGTTGTACCCAAACAGCCCGTGTGTATCTACTGGGAGGAAGAGGAATACCTAAGGAATCAATCAGTTAATCAATCAGTCAATCAGTGAGTAACTCCAGATGGACTGGGGTGTTTAAAATTTGAAGGTAGAGGAATTACAGAAGAAAAACATGAAGGACGAATCATGCAGTAATGAAAAAGTGTACTTCTAAATGCGGCAGGAAAGATAGACTTTTCTCGACATCTTCATTTGAGATTGTTGTTTTGGGTTTGTAGTGCAGATGCACAAGAGACGACAGAAAGAAAGAGCTCTAGCAAACATCCCGAACCAGAGTCCATTGTCAAATGTTTGTCAGCGTGGGCAGAGCAAGCAGAGTTCAAAAAGGTGTCCAAGCCTTTGCTGTAATCGAAGGCTTACTGGACAGATGGTTGAGAGGATGGACAGATGATAGAAATGCTGGATGGATGGATGGCTGATGAGAGGGAAGAGGGTCGGGCTGAGCACTGAAGTGAATTCTATTCCACGTTTAGCACATTCCCTGAATCACGATCGCTCTACTTGAAATGAGTTCTTCGGACATCCCGAAGGCCTAGAGTAGAGTTTTGCAAGTCATGTAAGGTTAAGGAGAAAAGATTTAACATCCTGAGGAGCTAGAGATTGAGGGAGAGGAGAAAAAACAGAGAATCTAGAGGTCTAAATGATGATGCTACGGGGGAACCAAGGGAACAATCATCAGGGTGAAAGGTGTATAATTTTCTTCTGGGGGCCAAGCAGCAGTTGTCAAAGCATTCCTGTGTTGGATTCAGTAGATTCCTTCATTTCCTGGTTTAATATTTGGCTGATCATAACCCTAAACCTCAACCTTAGACTTATCCTCTGCTCTGAATACCAACCTTGGGGGACTTTCTGATTGACCTTTGCTGTCAGATGTAGTTGAGGTGTCTGTTGTTGGGACCATTGGCTGGTTCAAATTTTAATTGGCCTTGAAATCTTTTGCTTGATGAAGTTGCAGTGATGTCTGGCAAGATTTCAAACACTGTCTTCTTGGTGCTGGTGCAATGCATTGCATCACAGTAACCTCTATATACAGCTATCTGCACATAAATGTAGAATCTGTAGGCTACAGGATAAGATTTTGGTAATGGAAGCATTCTTCCGATACCAGCTTCCGTCTAGTAGTATTGACGGGATATGTTTGAGCAGCCAGTAAACAGTCCATGTGGAGAGGCAGAACGTATTGGCCAAAAGGCAGTTTCAGAACGCAATGGGTGTCTTCTGACAACAATTTAGCTTTATGTAAGCTTTTTTTTTTTTTAATGTATCTGTATTCATATGCAGATACATGTTTATAGAGATTAACTGAAAAGACCAGTACATAGAAGATGAAGTCTTGGCCAAGATATCTGCTTGCTCCAAAAGATCTCCCAAAATATTGGTCGTTGCCCCTAGAGGCTTAGTGTCGTCACACCGATAGCCGATGGCTTCTAAGATTAGCATTATAGAGACAAGAGACTTAAATCTAATCAGGAGTCTGCAGTCCCACTGGGTTCTTGTTAGTTAAGAGCACTATCTGGACTAGTTGGGACAGGAAAACCAAAACATCAGTAGTGGAGAGGAGTCATAATGTGACTGTTCCAAGGTACCTAGATGAGCTATACTTGCAGCTGAATGATGGCACAATTGGTGTTTCTGTGCCAGAGGACCAAATTTTAGCAGACTCTGGATCATAAATTACATGCCTGCCAGATTAGGCTAGGTTTTAGGGTTTCAGACTGGCAGCACTTGCGGCCAGTCTTGGCCCCCAGAATAAAACCAATGTGTTATTTGTCATGAGTCTGGCATGAGTCCAGCAAGCCTGACGCAGGGTTCAGACATTATGATCATCTTGGTTTGCTCAATATAAATGTAAATTCAAAACATGTGAGGCAAGTCCAATCCACAAGCCCAAGCACTAATATGTTACTTTAGAATTTGGCAGTGCTGCCTCTTGTTCTTTGACTTGCCAAGGTTTCTTGGGTAGAAGTTCAATAGAAGGATCAGGACAAGGTGGGGCTGATAGTGACAAAAGTCATGAGCGTGACCAGGTGAGAACTGGAACAAATGAATCAGGACCGGATAGATCAGAAAGAAATCCTTATTGCATTGCTATCCATCAAGGTCTACTTTGTGTCAATAGGTGAAAGTAATTGGAATATCTGCAAGAACGTCCATCGTTTTCTGGTGTCAATCTGAAAGTCCCCTTTTGCCCTCACTCCAGTTTGAACCCTCCTCTGTCCAGGCCTATGTTTAATCCCCAGCCCTAGTTCTGTCTTCTCTGCTGACCCTAGCCTTATGAGCCCTACACCAGAGCCCTAGCCCCTCTTCCCAGCTTCTTGTCCCACCTAAGCAGTCCCACAGATGCAATTTGAACATTCACACTTCTACCAATGTGCCTTTTTAGAGTTCATATCATTCGAGTTGCCAGAGGAGGACATTTACCTGGTCTTTTAATAGGATGCAAGCTTAGGGAAACCTGTTCTTAGTCGTTAGGTTCTATGCAGTCAGGTTTTTTACCAGACCTGGGAATTTAAAAAAAGCTAAAAAGGAAAAAAAAGTATTTTTTGGATAAAAAAAAGAAAAAAAGAAACTGTATTTAATGTACTGTACGCTTATATGTAAGTAGACAACGTGTTCTGGCTTTGAGCCACTGAGACAGACGCTTGATTTAGCAAAACGAGCCCCCATCCCAGTCCTCCCTCCCCAAGTTCTCCATAACCCCCAACCCATCCTGTTCCAAGCCCCAGCCCTGTTACCATGGTGAACAATGCGTCTCTTCTTGTATTATAGCTTATCAGCTTTTTATCAATATTTGATCGGCTTGTCCGTAAGCCAATGTAGTCTTCAGTACAAAGTGTGTGGTTGTATGTTGTAAAACAGATTTGCTTTTTTTTCTCTCTCTCTCTCTCTTTTTTAAGAAGAATCTTTTCGCTTATTACTTTTTCTTTGTCTGTTCTGGTTTACATGTCTATTATAGAAAATGTAAAAAAAACAAAAACAAAACAAAAACAAAAAACAACACAATTCGTTAGCCGACAGCATTGTTCTCTGTCGGTGGTCATTTTGACGCGGTTAAAATCCTACCCAATCAACAGGAAGGCACGGAAACTGGAAAAGAATCTATTTGAATAAATCAATCTATATATAAATGTACAAAAAAGTATATACGATATATAAGGAGGGTGCCATTTTCTGTTATTTTTTTATTTTCTGTTGCAAAGGAGTGTTTGCTTGGGGAGGAATTATTTTCTCAAAGACTGAACTGGCAGAAGTTGGCAAGGCCCCTCAGTGTTATAACTTTTCAACTGACTTTGTTGTGTTCTCTGTTGTTGCCATGACAACACCCTCTGACTAGTACGGCACCCCGCGCAGGACAAAATGGGACTGGAGTTCCATCAGCTCCATTCACTGCTATCTATCCAAGGCAACAACACACAGACGTTTGTAAATTGTATGCAACAAAATGGCAAACTTTACCATTATTTTGAAATTGTGTATGTAAAAGTTATATTTTTACATGTAGACTGTTGTTATTTTGTGTTTTAGAAATATGTTGTATCGGTTTTTTTGTTAAAATATGAAAAAGTAAAATTCAGTGTGTGTTGAAAAAATGTGTCACATTGAAAATGTAGTGAGGTCAAAAGTTCAGAATCATTTTTTCTTTTTTAATTTTTCAACATTATGTTTATATCTGTGGGGGAACATTTTTGAGGGTTCGTGGGAGGAATCAGAAATCATAAAAGATATATGATATTTGTTTAATTCTCCATGCCTCATGACATTACCATTTTTAATTGTATTTTTTGCAGAGAAATGTGTAAATAGTCATAAAACATTTTCTGTGGGGTTTCTGTGGGGTGAGGACTTGCCAGTGAGAGGCGACGATGATGATGAACTTGTTTTGTTTTTTAGTGAGGTCGTATTCGTCCGGTTACAGTAGCCAGGTGCCAACTTTTGGTTTCGGTCAGTGGTGGTCAGTACTGTTTGTGGTTTTGGTTGCTGACCATCTGAAGTGTAAGTCAAATTGTTGTCTTTGCTTCCACATAAAAAAATCACTCGTGTCAGAGTCGGCATTGGGCTTTTTTTTTGTTGTTTTTGTGAAGAATTTATTTTGACTTTCAAGGAGGAAAAACAAGCTTTTACAACTGCCTGTTGTGATAATTGCTATTCTTAGGGAAAGTGCAAATGCAAATTTATAAAGATACAGGATATTGTAACCTTAAAAATTCTTGATTTTATTATGTTCACGCATTTCCAAATTCAAAAGTTATAATAAAGACAATTTGGTTATAACATAACACGCACCTTTTTTCAAAAAAAAAAATTCAAAAATTTTCTGTTTACTTACATAAATTATGGCAAAAACTTAACCAAGATACCCGAAGAGAGTTCACAGATTTAATTCATTTTGGTTCTACCTGGTGGCTTTGGGCCGGCTCTGACTCCTGTGCATTAATTTTCTTCAAGATGGGTTGTAAATGTTGATTATATGAAACACCCTCAGCACCTGATTCCAGATTAATATATGAAAATTTTGTAAAAGATTGGAGTGTCACTAATATAAAAAAGCAGGTCGTCAGCAAACAATCTTATCAGCTATTTCCCCAAAAAGATATCAGATTGATTGTGTGCAAGGCAGTTTCAGTCATTTGTTTTTAGTGTTTGCCATTAAAATTGAGCTTTTTGTCAAAAGGAACAGCTGCTTTGAATCGGACCTAGGTGAAACACTAGGATTGAATCTGTCAGTGTAAGTGCTAAATGTATTTTTTACGTAATGTTACTTTTGCTATGCTTCATTTCATATTTTCTCTTTGTTGTATAATCAAGTCATCTCCCGAATTACAGTATCTTCATTTTTATGTTACCCCTGATGTTTCTATTAGCCAAAATGTTAACTTTTTCTTTTCCCTCCTTGTTGTACATACACACCTCATTTCTCTTTTTCAGTGACTGTGCCATGAGCTTTGTAATCTGTTACTCTGTACCAGTTTTACTGCAATAATGAGTTGAATTCAAAATGGCCACTCCTGTCCTTTGTTTTCCCAGAAATGTTTGAAACAAGAAGCATTTATCTCTTTTCTTCTGTTAGCTAGCCCCATTTAAATGAACAAATACACTTGAGTATACTCCAGACACGAGCAAGAACCAACATCAGTAGCACAGCAAAATTTGAAATTTGGTACATTTTATAATACTAAATTTAATTTGTTTGTTTTTTTCCCAATGCAAAAAAACTAGAAACATTTTAAACAGTTTATACAAATAACAAGTATTGATATTAACGTGGCATTTCTTTTGCAGAAACGTACTATTAATTCCTGTGAAAGAAAATGACAAAACAAGCCTTTTTTCATGTCTTTAATCTCTACAGAAAAGTTTAAGTCATGCAAATGTCCACTGCCAGATGAGAAAAACTATTTCAAACTCCTGCCAATATTTTAAATCTCTTCTTGCTGAGTATTTCACGTAATACATTGAATATTTTTACAGTTTCATATTCATATAATTCCATAGAAATAATCTATACTCAAGTGCATGTCTTACACTTTGAAAACTCAGACTGAATCAAAATTATCAAATCTCATTAGTATTTTAGTTTTTATGAAGTTGTGCTGACAAAGGTGAAATTGAGATAGTTTTACAGGTTTACAGGTAATTTTAAAATCCCCAAGGGGCCTGCCATGAAAGGAAATACAAAGAAAATAATACTTACAAGAGATTTAATTCATTTTTTAGACAATACTTATTTTATGGTCCTAATTAGCTGTTTTATTTCAAGTTGCAATGTATAAAATCATTTGCTATTAGCACTCAGTAGGTTATAGTCAACACTAGCAGCAGCAATCTGTTTTTGACATTTTACATTTCAATAAATTCTGGATTACGTTCATTGGTGAAATATTTGACATTTAGCATCATGGTTTTTCTGTTGCTTACTTCTACCAAACACCCAGTCAGATTAGAAGATGTTTCATCTCTGTGTGTCCATTACAGAGGTAGGTCCTCTTTAGCCTAGCTTAGCACAAAGACTGCTAGCCTAATTCCAAGTGAAAGAAATACACCGTCCAAGAGCTCCAAAGCGGTCTGATTTACATTGTGTATCTCTTAGCCAACAGGCAAGTCACTAACCCATCCATGAGTCAGCTGGGTTTTGTTATCAGAGGGCCAGGTGAGCTCAAACCTGGCAACTCATCAGTTAGCTTCAGTGCTAACTGCTGCTAAAACCACACAGTTACCTTTCTGTTTCTACACCTTTTCCATAAACACATGAAATAGACACATTTGGAGGTGATGCCCATTTTCAGGAACACAAATCAATAGGAGTATGCAGAATTGTAGTGAACTGACCATGAAAAGTTCTGAATTTTGTCATATCTAACTTGCCGCCATTTTTGTGGAAATTTTTCTGTCGTCACAAGATGATAACATCTATATTGTAAATTCTACACTCACCTACAAAGCTATGATTGGTTGTTTGTAAAACTGCCCTCGATGACATAAACAGCAGACATGTTTGAATCTATGAAAAAATTCAGTGTGGGCAGCGATTCAAAGGTCGGGGAGCAGGGTACAATTTAATGACTGCAGAGCCCAGAATTTTAAAAATAAAAGTTAAAGGAAAATTTGTAATACCAGGAACAAATTTATTGGCAACACTGAAAAACCTACCACAGCATACAGTACAGTAGACTATAGTTTCCAACAACAGTGTGAGCAACAAGCACAAATAACAGTTGATTGAGGTGATGTCGACTCAACCGCTTATGTCCTCTCTGTAAGTATGATTTGCCATTTTTAAAGACATCCTTCATTTTTCAGTATTATAACCATGTGAAGGTGAAAATATATGAACTGTGGCCTTTTTTCTTTCTTCTTGTTCCTTGTGATGCAATTCAGTGAAGAGATGGGAAAAAAAATACGTATAGCAGAACTACCCTGTTATCAGTGCCTGGGCTTTTTGTTAAAGCTTCTTTTGTCTAGTGCTCTTTTGCTATGGAGTAGGCTTAGTGCACCCTATTATAGAAGCAAAAGTCAAAATAAATCAATCATGAAGTAAAGTATATTTGGCTTATTTTTTGCAGGGGCAATCCTTTTGTACCATGAATACTAAAATGAATAAGTAAAGAAAAAAATTGACGTCAGATTACTGTATGAAAACAGCAAAAAAAAATTCCACTTTGTAATTTTTGGAAATGTTCAAAAGTGAATGATGAAAATGATTTGCTACTTTATTTTATTATATTTTAAGATGTTTTATTTGAGCCGTGTGTTACTGAAGACAAGCCTGTGTGATGGGTCACAGTTAGAGGTCACAGTTGGGGGGCGTCCCATCCCAGCCGGCGACAGATGACGATACGAAATATCAGAAAACTAGAAATAAAAATACAAAAACACAGCAGTTACACTTTTTCCCCAGTGTGTGGCTGAGTGCCTCAAATCTTGATTTCATTGTATCTTTTGGTGCATGTGTTCTTTTCTACGCTTCCATTTTCTTAATTATTTCTGGTTAATGTTGAATTCTTTTACTTTGTTTTTTATGTTAAATAATTATTATTGTCTTTATGGTTGCTGTTATTGTTGATGTTGTTATTATTACACTTTGTTTTTATTCCAGATCAGTGGAGGTGTTGGGGAACAGGTTCTTTTTGATTTCTGTGCTGAGGGTTTTATTCTTCCTCGTACCAGCCCAACAGTTGGCCGTTTGTTGCCTGTTGGTTCTCATCTTGTAGTGATTCTATGAGGTTCATGTTCATGACCGTTCTGTAGCAATAAATGTGCCATTTTTATAATGCAGCGCTTTGAACGCCTCTTTCTTTTAACTCTTCACAACATGGAGGGGAAATGGCATGCAGTGCATATTGGTGGATGTGTCAGGAACTCGTCGGTATTGGTCAGATAAAGGGAATATGGCCAAAAATTATATAAACATAAATGTCAAATCATTATTCTTTTCAATTTTAAAGGCTGATTTTTGTTCCTCAAACCATACAGTACAAATCAGAGAAGCTAGACTTGTACTTTGCTTTGTGATCAGTAAGTCATAGCCACAAAATGTCTAAAGCACACTGCTTTGCAAAAACTTTAAAAGCCTTTCATAAATAGACTCTGCCTACCGGTTTTAACTAACAGTCTTCATCAAGGCATGTAAAAACAAGTGGCAGCTCACAGATAGGCCTATACAAAGGCTGGTGTGAGCTGCCGGGCAGTCAGAGTAGCACTGGATAATTGTTGCAGGCGCGTAAATTTGAATTGCAGAGGTTTGTGAATTCAGAAAACTTGTTTATTTCTCTTGCTATTTTAACCTGTAACTGTAGCATTCAAAGTTATATAGTTATGCCAATTTTCAACTGGGCCTGTGTAACGGATTTAATAACTTACCATTACAAGCTGTCTGTCTGTCATTATGGAAGGTGCACTGATTTAAATTTATTGTGACAAACTTACCTGTTTCATTATTTTGTTATTTACTGTTTTGTTTTTGTTGTTCATTGTGATGTATTTATTAACCTCAGAGATTTCTTTTTTTGTGTGTGTACTTGAACGCCACACTGACGAGCCCCTGCAGTCTTCACGCATGCGCCCCCGTGCTCTTCAACGGTCTGTTGTCACTGGACTCACGGTACGTTGATTTCAGCAAAGTTCCGCTAAAAATACTTCACTTTTTATGGTAAAAAGTGTATTTTATTTGCCATAAATGTGCTATAAAAGCCCCCGAAAACACTAATTGATGTTCTGTGATGATGTTGGGTGGTTGGAGATGTATTTGGAGCTAGTAGCTGTGCTGGATACTGTGTAGGTAACTTAATTAGCTTGTTAGCCGTTAGTCGCGGCTAATCCAGGTGTAAACAGGGATGACGTATTTTGTGGGCGGGGCCGAACTACGAACTACGAAAACGTAAAAAGCACTATAACAGTTATATTTCTTAACCAATTGCAATGACTTCTTTTTATATATATATATATATATATATATATATATATATATATATCAATGAGTTTATGATGTTCGTGTAGTGGAGAAAAAAAAGTTTTGTCTCCTGATAGCTAGAATCTTGATATTTATGCTATAATCACTGCTGCTCAGTGCTCAGTAGAAAAGTGTGTGTTCGTCTGATGTAATTATTTACGTGGTTAAAGATAAATCATCATAAGAATTGTAAAAACTCACAGCATGGATTTGGCATATTGTCCTTGATTAATAGTTGTGGAGATGTCCTCATATAATCTAATTTAATGTAGTCTCAAGTGTCTCAGTGTTTTGTGCAACTGGCTCAAGGTCATTACTTGACTTTACAGACTTAAGATAACTACGCAAAGTACTTTATGTACGTACTTTATGTAACTATGCAAAATACGAGGGTTTACCTCACTTACCTCCTGTTTGTAGTTATTTTAACCAAAACCACAACCTTTTCCTAAAACTGTACCAAACATTTTTTGCTTTCTGAACCTTACTGTTTTTCTTTCCGCTCACAGCTCGACAAAAAACAACATGTGAATGTTCAGTAGTTCTAGTATTATATCAGCATAACAGGAGAAATGGCAGAGCATAAAGGTCCAGGTGGAAAAAAAAAACCCAACTCAGTCATTTAAGATTTTGCTAAAAGAAGGAAATCACCTGCTGATTTATAAACATAGATCCCGGTGTACATTTTTTGTATTTGGAAACTGTTTAAATGTGTAATTTGTGGTAGATTTTATTTAGTTGAACTATTAATATTGTATACAGAATCTGAGTTACTGTTGTTGTTTACAAACTAAAGAAATTAAAGATAATTTTTGTTTAGTGTTTACTGAATATTTGAATGCAAACTGTAAAACTATATCACTTATTTTGTTACAATACTATTTTCTTAAATCAATAATAAAATATATATTTATTATATCGTGAAGAAGATCGTAATCGCAAAAACACCCTGAAATATTGCGATATAATTCTAGGGCCATATCTCCCACTCCTAATGGCATATTTGTGCTCCGAGATTCTCTCTGTCAGTTTTCCTTTTGTTCTCACTAAATTGAATTCTGTGGCTTTGATAATTTCTGTAAAATTCACAGAGTAAACAAAGTCCCTGACACTTGACACTTACATAAATAATAAGCCATATGTTTACAGGCTTTCTGTTACCACCCTGCTGTAACAAGCCTGAGCAGGTTACACATCACGTCATGAGTTAAGAGGAACTGGTTCTTCAGTTGAGGGCCTGCTTCCCGACCTGATGATGCCTCTACAGTAAACTTGCCTATTCAGCTTGAGATGACTCCTCATTTTGACTCATCGACATGGTTTCGTCTGTCTCTCCCTGCAGGCAATAGGGAGTGACGTCAGTTTCCCAATTGTCATGAGATTTTTTATTAGCTGTGAACTTGTGTCACTTCCAAAAACCGCATGTTCATTTGCCAGCACCTCCAGCAGTTAGTTATATGCTGTACAATGTTTTTTGGATGATTCAGTGAAGATTTATATGGAAGCCTACATAAACAAGATCAGTGGCACTGGAAAACACTCATGTCCAAAGCATGCAGTTGGTACAGGACATGTACAAGCCACACCTTTTGTTTTCTGTCAACCAGCGCACCACCAGCAGTTGGCAATGACTGTCCTGTAATATTTTACAGTCCAGTTTTCAAGTCCAAAATGGTGCAGAAAAGCCCCAGTTATTGTCAGATTTACTCCCTTGAGAGGCACATCCAGACTGTTGTACTTTCACTTCCTCTCTAGAGTTGTAAATTTTGCTGAGGCCCTGGCTCCATAAGTGTTGTAAGTTAGTTCTTAGTGATACTCTTTTAGCAGCTGACAGTAGTGGAGACATCTGTTTTATTGCTTTAAGATCTCATTGCGACTTTTGATAGTCAACTTTAGCTGAAGGCCTTAAGCATTGGGTTTGCATATCAGTTGTGGTTTCAGGGTGGTTTATCCTTTTCTCTCTTAAGGGACTTTCTGTGTGGTCAAAGGCGACTGCAAATCCTCCGCTACCCAGTCCACTCATGAAGGCTCTCAAGGTTCAGTCCTCAGTTGTTACTACTCTTCATTTAAATGCTACCTCTAGGTTGAATCTTTCAAAAGCAACACATTCTCACTCCAACCTCATCACATATTGATGTTAGGTCATGGACTTTCCACGTCCACATACAACGTGAAAGGAACCCTGGGTGTGTTGTAGGGCTGCAACTAACAATTATTTTCATTGTCATTTCATTTCATTTTCAACTGTCGATTATTTCTTCAATTAGTCGACAATCATTTCATCGAACAATGTGTTAAAATGTTGAAAAATGACGGTCTGTCGCTCCCAAACCCCAAAATTATGTCATCTAATGTCTTGTTTCGTACTCATGCCAAAGGGTTTTTCGTTCACTGTCATGGGAGAGTGTGTAAAGCTGCCAATATTTGAATGTAAGAAGCTGCAATAAGAGTATTTTGGGGTACTTCTATAGTAGGGGTGTAACGGTACACAAAAATCACGGTTCGGTACGTACCTCGGTACACAAGTCACAGTTCGGTTTTTTTCGGTACAGTAATGAAAAAAATAGACAACTATTAAATATCTTTTACTTATTGGTAATTATAAAAACATTATAATTACATTAATTATTAAAACATACCAACACAGCAGTTAACTCTTTTTACACAATTTTTGAATGAAACAAATATATATAAAATCCTGCTTTTTCACATTGTTTGAATGAAAATAGAAATATAAAAGTGAAAAATAAAATCCTGCTGTTTTTTTAACACATTTTTTGAATGAAAAATATAAATATACATTTCTGCTTTAACAGTTTTACTCAATTAAAATAAAAAGTATAGTGCAGCTGGTCAGCTTTAAAGCCTGCTCAGATTCAGTTTTACTAGGAACTTACTTAGCTTTCCCACTTTGTTAAAGTGCAGTAAACAAAACATGCTTATATCTAAAGTGCAGCTTAAACAATTTTACTCAACTCCAATGGCGTTGGTTATTTCTTTAGCGCGATGGTCAGGGAAACGCTCTTTCTTTTTAAACGACGACGATATCGTAGTTTGCACCAGATTGCTTTTTCTAGTCGTGCCGGTTAACGTTCAAACTCGGGTGGTGTCGCTTTAGATGCGTTAGCATGTTAGACGTGTTTCCAAGTACATACCCGACCGCTGTTCTGCAGTGTCGGCACACTGCTTTTGTCTTGTCAACTTGTTTATTTCCATCTTCGTATTTTACCCTGAAACCAAAGTGTTCCCAAACGGAGGACTTAAGGTTTGCGGGTGGGTCTTCAGGTTCGTCAGGCTCACTTGCCATGTTGTCAAAATGCGAGAATGCGCTGCACAAAGTGAAAGCGGAGATTTACGGTCGGACTCGGTCCGTAACTCAATTATGTCCGTCGGGGAACTAGATATTTTAAATGGTTCGGCTCGCAAAAACGGAATTAAAATAAAACAAAATAAAATAAAATAATATCCTGTGCCCAATAATTCGGTACAGGGTCATACCGAACCGAAAGTCGCATACCGAACGGTTCGACACAAATACATGTACCGTTACGGCCCTATTTTATAGTACTTTTCTATGAAAAATGACTCAAACCGATTAGTCGACTACTAAAATAGTCACTGATTATTTTAATAGGAGATTAATCATTAATCATTGCAGCCCTAGTGTGTTGGTTGTTGACGTTTTGGGACACAGTGTCAAGTTCTGCCTGTTACATGCATTGTCTTCTTTCAAAATACACTTCTGTTTTCAAAGAAATTTAATATACAGTCTCTTTCAAATAAACTCACTATGACGGTACAACACCATGAATTGACTTTTTTCCTTCAACAATTAACACACATGGTTGGGTTTAGGAAAAAAGACAGGGTTTGGCTTTAGAATCTTACGGGATGCGAACACTGCTCTCTTCGGTGAAAGTCTGTGTTTGTTGGACCATCCACCATCCCTCCAGCCTGCCCCAGTAGGACTTTAGCTGCCTTGACTTTTGTCCTTGTCCTTCCACGTTTTCCCCTGATCCCACTGGGCGCTGTTGAACTACAACGGCAACTGGCTGCTTATCATGCCGACGTTAAAGGACGCCTTTTTTGTTTGTTTCTGATGCTGCAAGTCACTGTCTAAGCGCTGGATTTCAATGACTTCGGAGTGAGACCGGGCTCTCAAAAGCACCATATCAGTTTCCATTTCTATGCAGATGACTCCCAGATTTATTTCATTTGATTCTAACAGCTATAAAAAGGAGCAAACTAGTAGCTATCACAAAACAAATACATCGTAAGTTATAGGTACAGACTCTTCCATTACTCACACCCCAGGGCCATTAGTCGACTAGTCGCCTGCAAGTTTATGATATTAATCTAATTATTAAATAATATATTTTGGGCGGGGCAGCACAATGGTTTGAGTTGAAGGTGTGAGAAAGAATAGTATCAGTAACATTGTTAACACTGTGCTACATTACAGAGAAATACAAAAGCGTACTAATGAACCTTCATTAATATAGGCCTATATTTTATCTACAAGTGCACGTCACACACTGAGCGAGCTAATTGCTAATGGGCATGTACTTACTTCCATGTTTCAGATGATACGTCATGTTTGTAGTCGACCAATGAAGATGAGTTTACATATCACCTTGGGTTCGTCCTTCACCTTCTTAAGTAAAGTAGTTAGTGAAGTTTAAATGACTTTTTGCTGGCATGTCATAGGTTGCCGAAATATAAGCCTCACCCTTTTCTGTCCAAAGATTTTTATCCAACCTCAATTAAAGGTGTTGAAAATTGGTGTAGCTGTGACCTGTTTGACATAAACGTACAAATGCAACAATAGAATATGTCACGATGCAGATTTAAGATATTCAAGACTTTTTCTTTAAATCTTCTTCTTTACTTAACACACTGGGCGCGTTTTTTTCAACTGCTGTTTGTGTCACAAGTACTATCACAAATATGTGGCAAAAAGCATGTTTGTTTTTTTCCCCCCAAAACAAGGTCATCTTTTCTGAGCTGTCACACCGTGTATAAAAGCATCAGCGAATCATGTTGAATGAAACAACAAAAATACAGAGGCATTAGCATCAGCAAAACCACCTGCGGCCATCACCACAGCTTGTGATGAGAACATTGGTTCTTTTAAGGAACATTCACCTGCCACTGGCAAACCAACTGAAACATCTCTTTCTGCTCTTTTGGTTCACCTTCCCCACCCTGATACACACGCCAACATGTGAAAAACTGCAGTACCTGCACTTATTTTTCTCCACTCCGAGCACCGTTCGTCAAGCTCCCAGTGTGTAAAGGCCTAAAGGTCGGACACGCTGCTTCTGTTTATACAGAGCATAAAAGATCCAGTAAATCACTGCAGGGTGGAGGTCTGACCTCATCTCCCTCATAAACACCGATCAGAGCTCCGCTGCTTTTCATCTGACATGTTTTTTTCCAGCACTGCTGGAACATTTTTAAACCTGTTCAGTCTGAGCTGAGTTTTGCAGCTGGTTGGTTCACATGGTTTTCTGCCACAAATCATCAGGTGTGGCTGGTGGAGGTTTTCCAACACTGCTGAATGCTGTCATCATAGATCATCTTCCAGCATAATTCTTCGGCTGTCATGATGTTGTTTTGACTAAATGGATGTTATCAAGTATTACCGTAGGAATCACTTAATTTTGTGTCTTTTGGATGAATGGCTATCATCAAACTTTAAAGTCAAAATACAGAACAAAGTGTTGATTTTGGGCAATTCAGAAAAATCTCAGATTACATTCAGTGCAATGTTTTTTTTTAATTTTGTTTTCCTACAATAACCATGCAGTTGTTTTGCTTTTATAGATCCAGCAACTTTACCACCTGAGAAAAAAATCACACTGGAAAAATCACACCGGAGGCCAGCTCCTTATCCCCGCTTTCAGGTAGCCTCAGGATGCAAAGCAGAACGGGATACACTGTAGGTATGTGAATGAAAACTCACTCAACATGATCATGTAAATGTAATAATATCACCCGAAAAATCTTGTTGGTAATGCATTATATTACTTCGGTACTGCTAAAACATATATTACTGTCACCCCCAACACTGGTTGTACACACTTCGTTTCTTTTTACAACTACTTTACCACACTCTCTACAATCTGTGACTTTTTTCTCCTAAAATTACGAGTTTAATCTCGTGATATTTCGTTTTTATTATCGTACACTCTAAAAAAAAAAAAGATTAATCAGGTTAAGGGATAACGCATAAAATAAAGTAGTTTTTCAGCATAAACAAAAATTACGTTTGTTACATTACTGCATTTTAGTCAGTTGACAACTTATTTTAAAAAGTTGGCTGAAATCAAAATATTTGAGTAGGATGGAATTAAAATTAAAAGAAGTTCCACAATCTTAAAGCCGCTACAAGGAACTTTTAACTGGATATGCAAAAGTCTCTCGTTTCTGCTGATGTCTGTGCGTGACCCTACAACAGCAAATGAGACCATCAGTGTGAAGATAAGCTAATTCTATATAGTGTATATCCATACCTTTAGGAAACTGTGTCCAGGTCTGTCCCAGGTCGCTTCCGGGACGAAGCGATTTACGGCACTCAGACGGCACACTTCATCTTACCTAGCTGCTTACATTTGACTAGTAGTGAAATGAAATAGTGACTCTTATAAATAGTCGCTATTCCTCCTCGACCCGACGTCCGCGGGGAGTTAAAATAGCAGCAGTCATCGGGTAAAAGTTCTGTGAAAGCACTGGACTCACCAACAGTCAGCCACGTCTCAGTCACACAGAGAAAATCCAATCCTTGGGAAGTCACGAAATCCTTCAGGATAAACGTTTTGTTTGCTAGTGATTTAGCATTTACCAGCCCAACCCTGGCAGGAGCCGGCAAGTCCACAGCTTTAGCTGTCCGGGGAGCCACACACAGAGGCTGCAGGTTGCGCAGATTCACCCCGCGCCAGCGGGGACAAGGAGAGCAGGGGCCGCAGGGCTGGAACACCTCATCCGGGCCAACGACAGGTACCAGCCAGGCGTCGACAGGGTCCAGCGAGTGCCGAGAAATAAAGAGGCGAGGCACCGCTCCATACTCAGTCCAAGAAGCCGTGGAAGTGCTCGCCAAACAGGCCTTCAGCCTTACCAGCCGACCGCTGCGCAGCACAGGTGAGATGGGATCCCCGATAGGAGCGGGGGCAAAGTTTTCCCGTCTTGTTGTTTCATTCATCCCCAAAACAAACACATGCGTGAGCCAGGTAAGCGTCTTTGCGACAATACGCGCTAGAGCTCATGGGAAATGTAGGCTTTATTCCGGCAAAACACTACTGCTTTTGTCCATAGGGTCGCCAAAATCAACTCAAAATGAAAGTTCCTTGTAGGGGCTTTAAACGAAACAATTTGACCACTAAATGTCACCACAACTTTTGAATGAAAATTAAGTTGGTTTAACTTACTTAAGCTTTACGAGGTCAAAGCAAATCATGTTGGTTTTGCTAAACTAATTAAGTTTGTCAGATTGTAAAAGACTTGAGGACTGATTCAATTGTTTGAGTTGGAACTACTTAAAAAGATGCAGGTAAACTGTTACCATAATTTTTTTTAATTTTTAAGTTGAACCAGTGAATAATTTTCATAGAGTGTCAATTTATTACTTTATTTTTGTAATATTATGACTTTATTCTCGTAAATTTACAACTTTATTCCCGAAATCTGAGATTTTTTTTTTCTTAAACATGGCCCTAATCCACCTTCGTAAAATTGTGCAAAAAAAATGGTTGATAGAAACATACTTCTTAACATCTTTCTAATATGAGAATCTGATGTGACTTCCTGCTTTGCTGTTAACTGTGGTTGAAGAAGTATTCAGATCCTTTACTTTCGTAAAAGTACTAATACCACACTGTGAACATACTCACTAAACTATAAGTTAAAGTCCTACATTCAAAACTTTACTTGAGTAAAAGTACATAAAAGTACAAGTACCTTGAATTTGTACCTAAGTTTTGTACTTGAGTAGATGAATTTACATTCCACACTTGAACATTAGACACTGTTGTTACTCGAGATAGGACAGTAGACGTAAGTTGTACCATTAGCAGAATAAGTCTCTGTAAAGGGAGGATTAAGTGTCAGAGGTGGGAGTTGTAACAGTACATTCAAAGCAGTAGTAGCATTTTATTCACTATTAGTGGTGATATCAGTAAGAGAAACTGGGCCACAATTTATTAAAAGAGTTCTCCCCGTGTCTAATAATGTAACCAAACTAATGTATCTGCTGTATCTCTGTGACCTTTACATGAACAACATCAGTGTCTCTGCTGTGATACTGAGAGTTCTCTGTCAACTCACCCGCAGATAAGAATAAACCCAGAACAAATCATCTCTGTGACTCTGCTGGTGTACAGTCAGACCTCCCTCCTATTTGTTTATGATAGCATTTTTGTCCTCGGACATTGCTGAATGGGGTTTGTGTTGGTCTACATGTTAGTTTTAGGATTACACTGTCTTGTCTTTACATCATTCCTGGAAAATGTGTTTTCATCTGAGCCACCTGGTTAAATAAAGGCTGGAGACAGAAAATCCCTCCACAGAGGGGTCAGTTTCAGTTGGGACTGTTTTAGCAATGCTACTGTAACCACGACCACAGGGATGGTAATGTCAGTTTGTCCTGTAGGTCCTCTACTCCACACGACGAACATGCTAGGTATTAAGGCCTTTGCAGTTATGTTTGCACACTGAGTCCGAAACTTTCGTCCCTCATTAAAAGTTTCAGAACAGGTTCCATTTTTTCACATCCGTCAGAAGTCTTTAGAGAGACGTTGACCAAGTATTGGTGGAGAAAATGTAGCGGCGGGACACAGCCGTGACAAGACAGTGGGAAGGGGTGCACAGAATCATTTCATAACTCATATAGCTCACGTTCAGCAGATCAAATAGTAATATGCAGGTGGATGATGATGATGAGGAAGCAGATGTCTACCGCACACAGAATGTGGAGGACAGAGAGGGAAGACAGTGCCGCTCCTTCATGCAGCTACAGTGCAAAATGAAAGACAGTGAGGGAAGCCATGACGACCAGATATGTAACTCCAGTGGAGAGAAGCAAAGGAGGAAATTTTCGTTTTGTCACGTAAACAGTAAAATGCATCAGAATCAGTGTGCAAGGTTTCTGTGTGTACCGATTTTTTTCTGGATGATGGGTTAAAAAAACTCATCCGGGGAAAAAAAACGGACTTAGTGTGCAAAGGCCTTAATACCTGCAAAACACTGACATGCTGACACTATAATGGCCAGCATGTTAGCATGATGATGTTAGCATTTAGCTTAAGTGCAGCCTCAGAAAGCCACGTGCATGGCTGTGATTAACATTCCAGGCAGAGGTAAGGAATAAAGCATTTACTCTGCTTATCATCAATTTAAGTTATTGTTCTGGACAAAAATTACAGTATGTGGTCTGTAATGGACATGGACATTCAGCAGGACACAAAACAAAATCCTCTTCGGGGGTGCAGGAGAGCGCAAGGCATGGTTACATGTTCACGAGGTGCATTTGTGTCAAAACTGCACATTATCGCTGAGTCATAACTCAGTCATATCGAACTAGAATGGAAGGGCTCCGTATGTCTGTTTATTTTTAACAACCCCGCATCCAATTACACTGTCAAACGACATGCTGGGTACAGCTCGTCATCTGTCGCTTACTACAGTACATTAAAGACCCACTGAAGAAAAAGACCAGAGAGACCAGAGATGTTGCACTGTACCAAACTCAAATGCTTTTGTTCCCAGAAAAACCCTGGCTCCGACTTCACTGATGTCATTAAACATTGGTGTGAACTTTTGCACCTACATGACATGTACGTATACCTCCGCACTGCTCGGAGATGCAACTGTGTCATGGCAGGTGTAAGACTCAGGAGCCAAGGAAATTTTGCGTGAGAAACTGGTAGGGTAATTGGTTCTCAAGAAAGCTGCAAGCGGCAATACCAGAGGCCAAGCAACTCGCCCATTGCGAACAGGCATGTTTTGTGGAGGCGCTGTACTAGTCGGTACAAGCAGCACTTCCTGGGGGAAAAAAATGCAGAGATCCACTTTAGGATACAAAGACTTCACACTGGACAGGATTTGAATCTCAAGAGGACCAGCGAGTTCAGTGGAAAACAGTAGATAATTGCAGCTGTAATTATCACTGGGGTTTGTCCGGATGGGTTTTAAATAACTGATCGGGGCAGTTAAAATCAACCCTGCCCCCCAGAGAAATGACTTCAGTCTGAATGGGGCTTTAAGTCTTGTTTTATCACCTGTTGGCAGCCTTAATACTCTCGGCAGGAACCTAACATCTTCAAGCACTATCATTTATGTAGAGAGTTGTTAGAATAGAATAGTTGTGACAGTAATTATGAAATATAGTTTAGCTACGTCGCTGCAGAAGAACATCACCTCAGAAGTGTTGTGTAAGGTATTGCAGCAGCATGAATTATCAGTGTGTGAGTAAAGGTTGTCTCACCGGGACGCTCCCATCTGCAGCGTGTTCCTTTGAGCTGCAGTCACACCCTCAACAACCAGGTGACACAACGCAACATGTCCAGCTCCCTGCTGGGTGATTCACATCCATGGAGGAGAAAAGTGAGACGTGTGAGATAATGAAATCAACTCCCCAACATGCAGCTTTCCCTTTCAATTCCTTTAAGGTGTCTGACAGTGTCACATCTAGTATGTGTCATGTTCTTCCAGCTCCTCATTGAAGTTATATGATGTTTACACTAAGTGAAATATTCAGACCCATGGCCAAAATTTTAGATTTATAAGACTGACGGCTACAATTTGAAGTAAATTTCAGTGGATTTAAACCAGGGGTCGGCAACCTTATTACGTATGACATACATTTTACTTAATGAAATGTTAAAACTTAAAATCTGTGTAAAGGCTACACATTTTGACAGTTGAAGAATGTAAGAATGACTTTAGGCCTACAACAATAAATGAAAATTAAAAAGTATTATTCATTTCCATATAATTTTCTGTCATAGCCACAAGGAGCCACAGGAGAGGGGCTAAAGTGCCACATGTGGCTCTGGAGCTGCAGGTTGCCCTACCCCTGATTTAAACAAAGCATAGCTGCACAGCATGACTTTGTAATGATCGACACATCAGCAGGTCAGTAAAGCAAAGTTTGTTTATTTTCATACTTCCTGTGAATATAATCCAATGAATCATATTTTCACATGTATTTTGTATATACTTGATTTTGAAAAGCAGAGGTAGTCACATGTGTTTCCTGGGCCTAAAAAATGCCCTCCAATGAATGATTAGAGGAAAGTAAAATCAAACATCACTTGAGGAAGTTACTGCAAGGTATTATAAGACCAAAGCAGGAGTGAACAAATATTTTTTCTCCATTTATTCATTTAATCTTAAGGCTAGAACTGAAACAGTGTAAAGAGTGTATGGCTGTCAAATCTCAGTTTTCCAGTCATTCCTAATTTATGTAATTCTGAGTATCAAATGACACATTGAAATGTGTTTAAATAGAAAATTTCATTTATTTATTATATAAATACAGATAACTTGTATTGTCAGTGATTTAAGTCAGTACGTATTGTCATTATTCAAAAAAACATCTGCAAAGGACTCTTAACACTTTGTTGATTCATTTGTAATTTGCTTGTGTTGTTTTGTAAATTATACATCTTTGACAATTTTGTAATAATTTTTGGTCTGGAGCTCTTATCAGTTGAGCAGTCCTTGTTTTTATCTTTTCTTTTTATCTATGATTGTTGTTATTTAATAGGGGAGGTATCTTCATAAGCCATTTTTGGCTTCTAACCTTTGCTGCACAACGTTTTAATTCTCAATTTCTTTTTTCTGTATTTTCTATACATTTATGTGCAACTAAACAAAGTAAATTGTTGTACTTGATCCCATTTAAGGGTCAACCAAAGGGTACTCATTACAGGTACTTGTACTCAGGCCAGTAGATGATGCTTGTACTACAGTTCAAAGGGTTTATTGTACTTTTTACCCCGCTACATTTATCTGACAGTTTTAGTTACAAGTTACTTTGTAAATTCAGATTATTAATACAAAATAATCAACAAATAAATGGTGATGTATTTTAATAGATTCAGCCAACTAGGAAACTAGGAACTAGGAACAATAACAACTAGGGAATCAGCCCCACCTTTACCAGGGAATCAGCCCCACCTTTACCAACTGCAACATAAAAATATGTCAAACAGGAATGACTGTAGTAACAACTTAAGATCAAAGCTATCAAATACTACATTCCCAGCTGAAATTTACTTCATGAGAGAGTGGGGTCTAAGGGGGCATAAAGAGTGAGGAGGAAGAAATGAGTCGAGAATAGAGAATAAGAACATAAAAGGACCTGAAAGAGATTTAAGTTATCGTAGATTTATGATTTATGATTTATGATCAATGTGGTGCCACACTGCTTTCTCCTCTTGAAAAAAGACTGAAAATAAGATTTAAACTGTCAAATGGAATAAGTTCGAAGTGCAACAAGGTCAGTATCTCATCTCAGTTTGTTGTATTTTGTTTAGATAATAGCATTACTCATGGAGATACAGTCAGCATCATTGCACAAAGCTGACAATTCAGTTCCTGTAAGAACAATACTATAACATGTGATAAAGCAAGTCAGTATAAAAACACTTAAAGTCACCTTCAATGCTGTGTCATATTTATTTTAACTTTTGATTTCAGTAAAGTTTGATAAAACCAACAGCTGCAGTCATCAGTTGATTTATTAGTCCATAAAATAAATAAATAAATAAAATAAAAAGAACTGGCATCTATTTTGGTAATTGTAAGTCCTCATCTTTTATTGAGGATGAAACCCTTCCCATGTCCCCATGGGTATTGTTTGAATTAAATGTATTTAAAAGTATTTATAATTTGTATTTTGCAGGACAGAAGCAAATAAGTTCTGATTTGGAACAAAATACTTTAAGAGCTTGTATTTGTGTATTTGAAGTACTTAAAATACAGTATTTAATTGGTAATTTTATTCTCAAATAAGACACATGTTTATTTACAGGTTAAAACTGTAGGGAAAAAAGTACAACAGTTAGCCTAATCAAAGTCTTTCCATTCATCCATCCATTTTAATCCGCTTATCCAGGGCCAGGTCACAGGGACAGCAGGCCAAGCAAAGCACCCCAGACGTCTCTCTCCCCGGCAACGCTTTCCAGCTCCTCCTGGTGGACCCCAAGGCGTTCCCAGGCCAGATGAGGTATGTAATCCCTCCAGCGTGTTCTGGGTCTGCCCCGGGGCCTCCTACCAGTGGGACGTGCCTGGAACTTCTCTAACTGGAGGCGCCCAGGAGGCATCCTGATCAGATGCCCAAACCACCTCAACTGACCCCTTTCAGCATGAAGGAGCAGCGGCTCTACTCCGAGCTCCCTCCGGATGTCCGAGCTCCTTACCCTCTTATCTCTAAGGCTGAGCCCAGCTACCCCATGGAGGAAACTCATTTCGGCAGCTTGTATCTGCGACATCACTATTTTGGGCATTACCCAAAGCTCATGACCATAGGTGAGGGTTTGGATGTAGATAGACCAGCACACCACAACAGTCCGGCACAGCGCCTGCGTCACTGCAGAAGTTAGACCAAACCACGGATCCATCTCACGCTCCATTCTACCCTCACTTGTGAACAAGACCTCAAGATACTTGAACTCACCAGTGAGGGCACAGTCTTTGGCAGAATGAAAGTGACTTGTGTGTCTGCGTTAGTGGGTACTCAAAGGAGAATACGGTTGTTGTTGGCACTGGGGAGAAGGGAAGAGGGGTGCTTCGCATTCACTTTTACTATTATGTACTCTATTATACTCTGCTGTAATAGTGCTGTTTTGTGTCTGTGGCACTTGCAACTCAGTTGGTTGCCTCTAATGCTGGAGACAGTGGAAATTAACTTTCTCCAATGCAATCTTGAAAAAGGCATCTGCTAAATGCCCAGTCTAACTGTGATCTGCAAGAACTAGTGCACCACCATGGCTCAACTGTTCAGTTTCCCCAGTTGCTTTTCAGACAGTCAGTGGTCGTTTTAAGCAGGATTTATACTTGTGTGGCAGAGCCTACGCCATAGCCTACGCACATGGCCTACGCCGTTGTGAGCATTTATACTTGTGCGGTGGTGTGTCTGTGTCACTCTGCAGTTACACCTCCAAAACACTAGTCAGCAGCAGGGTTTCTGTGAAGTGCTGTAAAGTTTAGTTGATTCAAAACACACATTAAACATGACTTAATAGACACAATTTCAAACACAAGTACACAAATCAGCTTCACTATAACTTGCAGCATTCACAGACAAACATCTGGACACATTTTCCCCACAAATACAACATGCTAATGTTTTTAGCACAAGCCTATGGCATTTTGCATTGTATAAATTAGCCTAGCAGCTAGCAGACTTTTCTCTTCTCATATGAAGCCAAGGACAACAGCAACATTTAACAAAGTTAACGTTACGCTTGATTACAACTCACAAGGTTCACTGACAAAACAACTGTACTAAACACTTTTCCAAAGAAATATAACATGCTAACGTTATTAGCACAAGCCTATGGCATTTTACATTGTATAAATTAGCCTAGCGACAAGCAGAGATTTCCTATGCTCATATGAAGTCAGGATAAATCACACACAAGACTTAAAATGCTATTTTTGTGGAGGCCTTATTTTTTTAAATTAAAGTAAATAAAAGCTTTGTTTCCACTGAGGGAAATGGTTTCAGCTCACAAAAATAAACAGGAGGCCTGCTTCAATGCGACATGTAGTTACATTCACAGTTACAGTTATTTTCATATTACAAATAACTTGTATTTTAATTAAATACACTTTCTCATAGCAGCATTTTGTATTTTGTTTTGATCCATTCGATGATCAGGTATTTGTAATTAGTCACAAGATACTTCTTGATGTATTTGTGCCCATCTCTGCCCCCAACTTTATAAAAATATAGTTTTACACTATTATCCTGCACTGCCTCTGTCTCAGTTTACACCTATCAAGCTCACAGGCGTGTGCATTGGTTTGTACATAATAAAGTGCCACGTGCTGCACTTTCATCAGTCCCAACTGAGACAAAGACTTCCTAAAGTCAGACCTGCCTGACACCTGACACCTGACACCTGACACTTAAAATCATTTGTTTATATTCAAATGTATTCATCAAAGTCTTGTCACAAACAGGTTTGTCTAAATGACACATTTTCATGAGATGTTACTTAGTGCCATTCGAATGCATGCGCACATTCATGCGTGTGTGAATCAACAGTGTAACCAGCTGAATGGGTGTGTGCTCTGCTCCAGTACAGAGGAATGTGAGGCGCGGTTGTCAGTGTTGCCCAACACAAAGCAGCTCTGCATTCAGTCTGACACCTATGGCAACCGGTGGCTGTTTAACCAACAGCCAGTCTGGTGTCTTGGACAGGGTGTGATCAAAGTTTAGATTTATGTTCTCAGATATCACATCAAAAAAATGGCAGCTTTGGTCGTTGTTTACAAAAATGACCATTTCCCCTTCTGTCAAAAATGTGTTGGAATTGTTGACCTGGATGTTTGAGCTTCAGAGTTTGACACATTCTTTGACAAAGACACATTTTTAACATTCATCTGCTGAAGGCCGAAAGTGTCTCTCTGCTTACCTATAATGTAAACTATGCAGGGTTGTCCGTTACTGTTTGTTAACACACCAGAGTCTCTCCTGTTTGATGGTCTCGCTATTTTCGTGGTTTTTCAGCGCTGTGTCTCTTGGATGTGTGCTGCGGTCGGGGCAACATGCCCATAGACATAAATAAGAAAATACAGGCAGAGGGCAGAGTGTCTGTAGATAAACACACCGCCACACACTGAGAGTGGGTCACAAGGCTCAAGATGATTGAGAGGGATTACGTCTGTATGAATCTATATTTAGTTTAATTACAAAAATCCTGCATAGTATTTTTTTTTTTTTTTTTTTTTTTTTAAAGTAAAGCAAACAAACAGACCCCTGGCTTTTAATTGAACTATCTTTTATTTTATTTTATTATTATTTTGTATTTATGATTATTGTGTATTTATTTATTTATTTATTTATTAATCTGTTTTTTTAAGCTGGCATATTCTTCTATTTCCTTATGTATTTATTTTAACTTATTTAATTACTTATTTATTGACAGACCTAAAATTGTTATTTTGTTTGTATGAAAAGTGCTATATATACATATATATATATATATATATATGTACATAAATAAAGTTTGATTGACTGTTTGATAAGTGTAACCAGTCTGAGCTTTTTTTAGGAAAACCATATCAGACCCAAGTTATTACTTAAAGCTGAGTATTTCCATGTGTCCAACTGTAAAAAGGTCTGGAGGACATTTTTAAGTTCAGTCTCAAAGCAGGAAACAATGACCTAGGTAGAAGTTGGCTCCACACTGGACACCTGTGTTCATGTCACATCTCCCTCCTACTGTCAACATCAGTCTCTCTAAACAATGAACTGATCTGTAGTCATGATAAAAGTCTGGGTATGTCAGAAACTCTGATTCAGGCTGGAGCAAGACACACAGACTTTGTGGTGGTTTTGTGTCTCCTTGTCGTCATATTGCATATTCTAGTGGTTCTGTGTCTCTTTAACTTAATTTTGCATCTTCTTAAGGTAAGGTGTCTTTTTTTCCCGTTGTCTGTCTCTGCAGTCATTTGTATCTCCATGTGGTCGTCTTGTGTCTCTTTAGGCTAATTTTCTGTTTTATTGAGGTGATTTTGTGTCTCTGAGATTATATTATGTTTTATTGGGATAATTTTTGTGTCACTTTGAGGTTATTTTGTGTCTTTTTTGGTCGCTGTGTGTTAATCTATCGTCATTTGTGTGTCCTTGTGGTTTTGTGTCTCTTTGACTTAATTTTGTGTGTATTTTGGTTGTTGTGTGTGTCTTTGGGGTAATTTTGTATCTTATTGAGGTGATGTTGTGTCTCAGAGATTATTTTCTGTCTTATTTGGACAATTTTTGTGTCACATTGAGGTGATTTTGTGTGTCATTGGGGTAATTTCATGTCTTTTTTGGTCATTTTGTGTATCTGTTTATCATTTGTGTCTCTTTGTGGTGATTTTGTGTCTCTTTGACATAATGTTCTGTCTTACTCAGGTGATTTTGTGTGTCTTTGAGATTATTTTCTGTGTTGGGATAATTTTGTGTCACCGAAGTTATTTTATGTCTTTTTTGGGTGTTTTGTGTGTCTCTGAAATCGTTTGTGACGCCTTGTGGTTGTTTTGTGTCTCTTTGGGCTAATTTCCTGTCTTATTGAGGTGATTTTGTGTTTTGGTCGTTGTGTGTCTCTGTACTCATTTGTGTCTCCTTGTGGTTGTTATGTGTGTCTCTTGGTGGTAGGTTTCTGTCTTATTAAGGTGATTTGGTGTCTCTGTAGGTAATTTTATTTCTTACTGAGGTGATTTTTTGTCTCATTGGAGTAATTTTGTCTTTTTTGGTCGTTGTGTGTGCCTCTTTAGTCATCTGTGTCTCCTTGTGGTTGTTATGTGTGTCTTTGGGGTAACTTTCTGTCTTATTGGGGTGATTTTGTGTCTCTTAGATTATTTTCTGTCTTTTTGGGATAATTCTGTGTGCCTTTTAGGTAATGTTGTGTCTTATTGGGATGATTTTGTGTCACTTAGGTTATCTTGTGTCTTTTTTGCTTGTTTTGTGAGTCTCTGTAGTCATTTGTGTCTCATTGTAGTTGTTTTGTGTCTCTCCGAGGTAATTCTCAGTCTTATTAAAGTGATTTTGTGTCTTTGAGATCATTTTCTGTTGTTGGAACATTTTGTGTCACTTTGAGGTTATTTTGTGTCTTTTTTGGTGTCTCTGTCATCATTTGTGTCTCCTTGTGGTTGTCTTGTGCCTCCTTGGGGTAATTCCATGTCTCATTTAGGTTATTTTGTGTCCTTGTGGTGTTTTTGAGTCTTTTCTTCATCAGTAGGTGCTAATTTGAGTGTCATGTTGCAGGTGAAGGCTGGGGTCCTGACACTTTGGGCCCCTAGACTTGTGCCAGTAAGCCTGTTTAGTAATCTATTCAGATAGATAGATGGATAGATGAGATTATTTTTAGCTTAATTTTTTCAATTAAAGTCATCAGTGACATCAGTGAGGGGAACAGGAAACCTAAAGGGCCACAAGGGAGGAGAACATTCCTGAAACAGTTAAAATAGTTGGTATTTTCGTGAGACTGGTGCACCAGAGCTCCATAAATGGTGACAGAGAGGGAGGTTCACATGCTTCTTAAAACTTTATCCGTGGATCTCCGCCTGAGTCTTACATGTTTTTTCGCCTACATCACATTTCCCTCCTCTCTTCCCTCCTCTCCTCCCTCCCGTCCATCATCTCCAACAGGCTGCCAGGTAAAGCGACAACTATTCAGCGTGCGTCAGCGGCGTCGTGCTCGCGCTCATTACGCACGTCTCCCGGTGTGCGGCAGGTGTAACCCCGGTCCCACCCACAAGGCAAACTCCTGTCAGACAGAAAGTACAGCCTGTCAGTCGGCAGCGCAACACCGCAGAGGGAACATTAAGAGGTAAGAGGCTGATGATTGTTTACCTGGACACTTGTTGGATTTTAACCTGCATCGCTTTCCGTCAACTTTTATCGAGTCAGAATTCCTGTTGTGGTGCGTTCACTGTACTTCAGCGAGTAAACGGTGCGTTTCCTGGTGCTGAAGTCCAGCCGGTGGGAAAGGAACTTTAGTCTTGTTGAAATGTTTCTAGAAGGACAGTAGAAAGTACCTTACTGTTATCCAAGGGCGCAGGTTTCGTTTCAGTACTGGGGGACACAATGAAAAGGGCTATTTTACTGTTTGTATTGGGGGCATCTATCCAGTGTGCTTACCATTGATACCAAAAGTATCATACAGGATAATATCCTAGTGAAGATTTAAAAAACATTTAAGTAATAGTAGCCCACAAAATATATTAAAAAAACACCTAATGACAGTTTAATGCAAAATTGGGATCCAAAAAAACCTGCTTTAAATATTTTATCATGAGCAAAAGTTGAATTAAGTCACCAACATTCCCACATGGGAATATTATTATCCATCCTGTATGACATAACAAGTAAGTGTGAACAAACTATGTTGCCAAAAGTATGTAGACACATCAGTGATATTGGTGTTCTTATAGGGCAGGGATGTCAAACTCATTTTAAACCATCGCACAATAACCTAAAAGTACCATCAGCTCCAGTATTTTCCCTTTATTTTGTGTTAAGAGTTACAAGTACATTCTGGTGATGTTCATCCTTTTATAAAACAGATGAACAGCCTGAGATGTCTTAAGACAAATAAGTGCAATTTCAACAATATGTCAGTTTTTCCTTGCTCCTGAAACCTTGCACCTTAGTCTAGTCATCTAGTGGGCCGGATTGGACCCTTTGGTCCACGGGCCGTATGTTTGACACCCCTGTTCTAGTTTCTGTTTATGATTCCAGCCCCTTAGTTCCATTGGAACTAATGGCAATGCCTCTGTGCCCAACGCCAGCTCAATAAAGAAAGGAATTTCCCAGTTTGGTGTAGGTGAACTTGACTGGCCCAGACTGAGCACCATCCAGTACCTCTGGGGTGAGCTGTTGTATCTTGTAGAAAGCCTCCTCTAGACTAAAAACTGAAATTTCAGCATATTATTGTGCAGGAGCGACAAGTGAGGGTGTCCACATACCTTTGGCTACGTAGTGTAGTTCCAAAATTTAAGTCACTGTAGGAGCATCATAGGCATGTTATGATCAGCCTATATCAAAATAACATGTATAAAGTACCTTAGAAATATGAGTTATGTTACTGTTTGGTCGTTGTTGTCTCGAGTGTTGTTTCCACTCATAGCTTTAAACATCTGACTGAAACAGAAACAGAAAATCTGTGCGGCACCAAACTTGTGGCAATTAAACACACACTGACAATAAAACTCAGCTGTCACAATGATTGAATATTGTATTTATCCTCAAAGTCCCACTGTTCTTAGTCAAAGGGCGAGTCTGACTGTACTCTGCACTGTGCTCCGATAAGAAGGCTGCAGAGAGGAGACCTTATCTTTATTTCAGCTGGGCGTGCAGCGGTAATGTCACAAACACTGGCTCCACATGGAGCCACGGTGTCAGATATTAGTTAATTAATGACAACAATAATAACAATAACACTCCCTGAGCAGACCACGTTTATATACAGTGGACCTTTAACCATGGCGGTGTTACAGCCTCCACGTGTTTGGACGAAACAATAAGTTGGGTAATTGTTCAGTGATTGTTTGCGTTCTGTTGTACTGTTTGATACAGTTGTTCTTTGGTCAAATAAAAACTGTGATATGGTTTCTAGTCAGACATAAAATCATTACTTAAATGTGAATAATGTAATTTGAAAATTACCCGCAGCTCTCTGCAGCACTCTGAGCCTCTTTTAGCTGATAGTTTTACGGGGCATTTAGAAAAAGAAAGTGGAACACAGCAACAAAGGAACAAGACATTTGTACTGGGAGTTGTTCAGGGAGAGTGAACATTGGGTTCCTGAGGTGGACCCAATAACGTTGCTCTATGTTCTCTTGGTGTGTGGGTGGCAGTAGCTCAGTCCACCGGGACTTGGCTTGGGAACCGGAGGGTCACCGGCTCAAGTCCCCATACGGACAAGTATGGAGCGTGGACTAGTAGCTGGAGAGGTGCCAGTTCACCTCCTGGGCACTGCCGAGCTATCCTTGAGCAAGCCACCAAACCGCCAACTGCTTGGGACGCCTGTCCATGAGCATCCCCTTTGCTCTGACATCTCTCCATTTAATGCATGTACAGTATAGGTTCTGTTTGGGCATGTGTGTGTATTTCGGGGTTGTGTGTATATGACAACAGAATGATTGATAAAGTATAGCTTCTTCTTCTTCTTCTTCTTCTTCTTCTCAATAGGCAAATGTTGCTACACATTCGCCGAAGTAACATTATAAGATAATACGTCAGCTTGTTGTGGAGTTGTTCGGCTCCCAAGCGAGTGAGCTGTATGCTTTTGTAACTCATTTTGTTAGCTCAACCTAATGCAACAGTGGTCCTCTCAATACTAGAGGTGTAAATCACAAGTTTAATCAACGATAGTAGAATATATGCTGAACCACAAAGACTGTTGCGATATTATTCGATACAATTCCATTCAGGGGTTTGTGATCGATATGAGACAATAGCAGTAAATATCCATGTTGTCTTTTTCTTGGCTGCTCACCATTATCTGCCTGGCACTAGGATGATAGCGCTGTTTGAATGTTTAGGAAGGAGGTGGACTGAAATGGGGACATAAATGTGCCATGGGAATGTCAAAATAATAACGTATCTTTAAGATGACGATATGTATCTGTTTTCTCTTTGCGCTGATTATATTTGATTGATTCAAGTGGTTATTGAATCGATATATTGACATCGATTGATGTATTGTTACACCACGGCACTTAATAGGGTGATCTTAAGCAGATAAATTTGAAAATGTATCTGTGTCTTGCTTTATTTTAACTGTTAGCAACGTGTTGTATTTCCTCTGTTATATGTACTTGAGTATATTTTTAAGAGTAGTTGTTTTGCAGAATAATTTTTACTTTTACTTGGATACATAAATCATTTTTATATTCAGCAGAACATGTGCACAACAGTAATTGTTTGACAGCAAGGGATAACATAGCCCCCAAGCCAATCATAACACCACAACCCCCTTCAATTGATGACAGTTCAAGATCATGTCAGAAGATGAAACGCCGCCATCTCCAGAGGCACATACATATCTCTGGCCCAACGCCTAGAGACCCTGTTTGCCTTTGTGATTATGAGATTTACTTCTGTTTGAGTCAGTATAGTTCTAAAGTAACAATACCATTACTTTAGTACCGTTTTCATTTACCCTACCCACTACTGATTTTAACAACTCCAAAATGTTTAACTTTGTTAGTCTCTCGTGATTAGCTTGGCAGACAGTGTTCGTTAAAGAAAGCAGATAAATAGACCTGTGGATGTGTGCCAGGTTAGTAGACTGGTCCTGTGCTGTTGTCCTGCATTCTGCATGTTAAACATTGTTGTGATGCTGTTGTCTCAATGACTTCTAAAGCAAACGCAGGAGTAAGTCATGCATGATAAAGTGTTTTCCCTGGCTGAGGAATGCTGAAACCCTGACTTAACATCAGCTGCTAGTATCTCTGAATCTCTGCCTATGGCTGTCTTCTGTTTGTCTCCTTCTATATTCCTCCTCTTTATCTTTCTGTCCATCTTTTGCTGCACTGATTGTCTTTATCTCCCTCTTGCTGTCTCACTTTCTCCTCTTTGTGGTCTGACATGTCATTCAATTCTCTTGTCTCTTCAGTTGTGGCCTTTTTTCCTTTACTTTTCTCTTTTCTGGCCATTACTCAACGTTATATCTCAGGAACACAGGGGAGACATTTGGTTAGATACTGACTTGGTGACACTAATCTTGGGGGTCCACCTTGAAACTGTACTAATTATGTAGATCTTCCATGGTGCCATCCATGTTTTAGAACATGTAGCTTTGAAGCAACATCCACATTTGAAGCATTGTTTACTGTCATGGCTCCATAGGACAGACATGGATGTAAACTGCAACTTGACTGGTCTGCAGAAGGGCAGAAATTCTAGTTTATGATTTTAATTTTTGGTCATTGGTACTGCCACACCTCTCCTGACATTTGGTGTTTGACCATGTACACCTGGCACTACTTACCTGTTCAAAGTAGGTTGGACTGTGACAGTATTTGAGTTTGCACTCTGCGGAAGACACTGATAAAAATATTTGTGGTTGTATTTATATACTGTTCGCAAACTTCAGAGGACCCGTGTCTGTACCCTGCTCTCTTTTTTCGCTCCTCATAGCTTTTCTATTTCCAGTATTTCCTCATTCCTGTCTTTCACTTTACCCCCCGATCACTCTCACCCACTTTCTGTTGATTTCTTCACACCACTTTCATTGCCTGTGGGTATTTGAGCCGTCTCTCCTGTCACTCTTTAAATCTCAGATCTTTATCTGCAGGGGATGATGACTTTCTGAACAGCAAGTTAGAACATTGTGACAGTGGATTAAACACAACATCCAGCTCTCTCACACTAACACCCCCTCCCCTCCCTCCACTCCATCTCTCTAATGTGTTTTAATAGGACTACATTCTTTCCCTTGACTCCGGTCCAGACACTTAACTAACCAGACCAACAAGAAAACAATTCTCTCTCATAGTTTTGCTCGGCACACACCCACCTCTGTTTCTCTCCCTGTCTCTCTCACCTTCTCACTGTCCACACACATTTGCCAAGAAGGAGTCCAGAAATAGCGACATACAAAAAGCCAAACAGGGTTTCCTGCCTTCTACTGACGTTAAATATTAAAGCGAGTCATAATGCACCATGGGATCTTTCCTCTCATACTCAGTTACAGTGTGTTGATATAACTGATTGCCGGTGCAATACCCAGAGTTTCAGTGTTGTCATCCTTTTTAAGTATTGTTAATTAAAGCAGTTAGATAGACGTGTGGATGTGTGTCAGGTTAACAGACCCAACCTATACATCAGCTGCGGCATCTCTGACTCTGCCTATGGCTCTTTTCTGTTTATCTCTTTTTATATTCCTTCTCTTTATCTTTAGATCTTTTTTATTCTAAGTACTGTTACCAATCAGTGCTATTTTAATACCATACTTGGTGCAACTTGATCTCATCCCTACTCGTCACATTTTGCTGCTTGGGCAGGTACTATGATGACACCGGTGGCAGCCTTTCGTGGTGTATCTTGACGCAGAAGGGGTCCGCGGTTAGGTTTAGGCGACAAAACTTCTTGGTTATGATATGGAAAAGATCGTGGATGGTGCTAAGAAAACATCCCGCAACAATGTTGTTGTTGTTGGACTCGATCACTGGGTCTCCTGGGTCAAAATCGTGTGCTTGTTGGTCGCAACCTACTCCCCTCCTGCCCACCCTAGTGGAGTTTCCTGCCCTTTAAACTACATCCATTGCTTTGAGTGTCTAATATTGGTTTGTGGAAAGCCTGATGCGTCTCACACAGACGCTAAAGGGTGATCTTGGACTCGATCACTGGGTCTCCTGGGTCAAAATTCTGTGCTTGTTGGTCCCATCCAACTCCCCTCCTGCCCACCCTAGCGGAGTTTCCCGCTCTTTAAACTAATAATGACATGGATGTGTTTACAATGGAGTTTCTGGAAAGCCTGGTGCTTCTCACACAGACGCTAAAGAGTGATCTTGGTCTCGAACACTGGGTCTCTTGGGTCAAAATCCTGTGCTTGTTGGATCCATCCAACTCCCCTCCTGCCCACCCTAGCTGTGTTTCCCGCTCTTTAAACTACATCTGTTGCTTTGAATGTCTATAAATGATGTGGATGTGTTTACAATGGAGTTTGTGGAAAGCCCAGTGCGTCTCACACAGACGCTAAAGGGTGATCTCGGCATTGGGGCTACTGCACAAGTGGCCTATTTTAATGCCTTGGGAGTGAGACCAGGCTGCTTGGTGACATCGTGACAACTTGCAGGGGCTAAGAGGTGAACTAATTTAGTGTAGCTCGCATGCTAACTGCTTACACACTAACCAGTCAGGAACGCTAGCACTCGTCAGTCACAATAGCTCTCATAGTTTCTGCTCCCTCATAATGTTTTGTTTTCATAACTTCCATTCACTGAATAGATATTGAAGGGGTAAACAAGTTTCCTATCTGTTACTTTGACCAAAACTGCACCAGCAATTTGTAAAAACATTTGTGTAAAGTCCTTCCTGAGTCCTTAGTGACTGCTAGCTAGTTTCAAACTAGTGATTTACTTAATCAGGTCGCACCAGTAAAACTTAAGAATCCCTGACATAGTTAAGACTTTAGTCATGTGTAAATCAGCTGCTAGGAAATATTTTTACTGCTGTCCAATCAAAAGCTATCAACATAGAGTTACTGAAGCATCAAGAGCCGTAAGAGCTGTTTTAGGAGGCCAAATAACATGTTAAACTCAACCACTAATCTTTTGTAAATGTGGGTATGACTTTGTTTATTTACACATCTATTCATGGAGAAATTTGTTTGTTAAGCGTGAGTAAAAGATACCCAGTAAAGCGAACCTGTCTGACAATATATAGTCATGTAGGCTCCGAGCCTTTAGGCATCACTACTGTAGTTGTGCATTTTTTCACAACATCACAAAATGATGCATAATGACTACAAAGATACGCTAAACCACCACAACCACCCGTGTGTCTTGCCCCTATGTAGAATAGGTGGTGGGGCCCTTTACAAATCTGTGCCCAGGGGCCCATGGTCTCATAATCAGGCCATAAGTGGGAAGGACCATCCCAAATGAGGCTGGGTCACCTGTTAGAGCCTTTACAAGGCCATGTCAGTGAGGGACCCTGTGTTTTTTGCATGTGTGTGTGAGAGAGAGAGACAGAGACTTAAGTATTGAGATCATAAATGATGTCATTGCTTTTAGAAAGCCGGCACCCCTTCCAGCAGATACCTGTCTTTGTGTGTGTTCGTGCATGTGTATATCTGTGCGCGGGCTCCCTTTCACTGAAACCTCCATTACCTTCGCATTTAGCAATGTCATAAAAGTAGGATTATGAGCTCAGGCTTGGCTTCAGCACAAATACTGATATTTGTGGTTTTCCCCTGAACACTTAAGATCTTCACAATCCTCAGACATTCCTGAAATACACCTGAAGCTGGTCTGAATCTGTCCAGACCAAACTTGTTTTATATTAAAGCCTTAATCATTTTTAGAAATAAAACATGAAAAGGTCTCAACAGATAACATTTTTATATATTCAGTATGAACTCTTCTGATCCATTGATATGAACCATGATCCAGAGGGCAGGGATCAGAACTGTGCGCAGACCACTTTCTCACAATGACAGAAAGACAAGCACTAATTACGTTGGAGTGTACTACTTCTGTCGCTGTGTGATGAGTTTTTGCTTGAGGTGTTGTCTGTTTGTGAGCTGTCAGGACGAAGGAGGAAAGTAGGTCTGTTTGTCTTCATTCTCTTCATTCTGTTCCTTTCATGTTTGCAGAAGTGATCACACACATCCTGTCCGAGGTACAGTACCGTTAAAACTGTGGAGCTCATGAAACTCAACCTGAGAAAGAATAAATGAATTCGAGCAAAGAATAATTACATGTTCTAAAATCCCTTTTCGTGTAAAATCAGAAAATGATGACACATTAATCAGTTCGTTTCTTAAAGAAACTGAAGTCCTAAAGTTTCAAAATGTGGTATTAAGTGCATGTTTCAAGGGGTTTTTGCTCATATCAATTTCTAATATCACAAAAAGTTAAATAAAGCACTTAAGTGACATTAGGTGATCTAAATCCTGATTTAAAGTCAGTTAAAAAAGATATCACACTCATGACCAGCTGCTTGGATGGATGGATGCAGAGGTCAGCAATTACATAAAATGTATCATAAAAACAGATATTTCCTGTCTGCTGCCGGTCAGGGTTTTAGTGGTTGTCGGGGGTGTGGCTTTACGAGTAGGCGTGGCATCTTGTGGATGAGCTTGTTCACTTCCTCTGCCCATATTTCTCAGTTCAAAGATGAGAGGCAGGAGCATGAGCATGACTGTAAAGCAGCACAAGTATTTAGCTTCTGCCGCCCCAAAGTTTTAGTGAACAAGCCACCTATTGTGTGCCGCATTCATTTCTATTATGATACAAATGTCAAGTCGTCTGGTATGAGGAACACCCCGAGGTGGCATCTGGTGCCCATCAATCATTAACGCAATGGGATTTATGTAGAGCAGGAGAAAGTTCCCATAATGCTCTAAAAAACCTCTCTGTGTGGCTCATTAGTCACTGTGCTCAGTGTTACAACTCTGACATCAATCTGCTGTTTTATTCTGTACAGGCACAATCGTCACAGTCAGTTTTTTTTACTTTCTGGCAGTAGTGATTTCTTAAATTGAATGCATTTAGTGTTAGTAACTGTAAACTAACTGTGGGCACCAATTTTCCCTCATATGTTCATGTTTTATGTATAATTGTAGTCATTTAGATTGTCTATGGTGTAATTTTATTATGTTGGTTACATGAAATCTATTGCGCCATCATCCAGGGAGAGGGATCCCGCCTTAGTTGCGATACTTACATTTTTTTCCCTTTAAAGGGTTTCTTTGGGATGGTTTTTTTTTCCTTATCATATTCCAGGGTCAAGGGACAGGCTGTTGTGTGCTGTACAGATTGTACTTGTAAAGCCCCTTGAGGCAAATTTGTGATCTGTGATATTGGTCTGGAGCCTATAGATTTGAGTTCCAAATTGTAGTCAAGTAACATTCAATGGAAACTATTTTTTAATTTAAGTAATCATTTTAGTCATTTTTTAGGCAAAAAAGCCAGACATTTGCTGGTTTCATGCTTCTGAAATGTGGGAAGTTCTTTTCATTATCATGGAGAACATACTTTTTCATTTGGACTGTTGGTTAGATAAAACACACCATTTGAGGACGTCACCTTGACTCTGGGAAATTGCAGTTTCCCTATTTCCTGAATTTTATTGACAACACAATGGGTAGAGAAAATAATGAGTAGATTAGTTGATAATAAAAATAACTGTGAAATGTAGCCCTCATATACTGTAAAACTTCAAATAAAACCCTGGGCTACTAATAGAATTTTTTAATAGTCAATCTGACAATGGCAAGTCGGTAAAATAAAACACGCAATATGGTATGTTGCGATGGTGATGTTGTATTATTTACAAAAATAGAACACCATTCATTAATTTTCTGTAACCACTTATCCTGTTGGGGGTTGCAGGGGAACTGGAGCCTATCCCAGCTGACATTGGGTGAGAGGCGGGGTTCATCCTGGACATCTCACCAGACTATCACAGGGCTGACACATAGAGACAGACAACCATTCACGCTCACACTCACACCTACGGACAATTTAGAGTCACCAAATAACCTGCATGTCTTTGGACTGTGGGAGGAATGTAACATCCGGTTGTAAATTCCATCACAGAGGATGGCAAAAAATTATCTTATTTTAACTTTGGTCGGCAGTTCGTCTTCTGTTGCTGTTGCTGTTTCTCTCTGCCAGCCTCACCGAAGTTTACAGTCCTGCTCTCGTCCACTAAAATGATATTCAGTTTGCTGTCTACCGACTGCCTGATTCCGCGTGAACACAGCAAAAGTCAATATTATAGTAACTAAAAAGCAACGCAGTGTATGCTAAAGAGTTAGCATGGAGCTTGCTCTAACTCAGCACAGTGAATGCTAAAGACATGTTGTCACCCTGCATAACATGCTGAACTTCCTAGTGCCAAAATTGGAGTGAATGCACTGATAGTGCTTTCATCTGAGATAGGCTGAGTGTCAGTGCAGTGGGGGATGTCACTGCACAGTAAATTGTTAGCACTGTGTCAAGTATCACTCAACATCCTGAACGGTAAGGTGTTAGCATGTAGACTTCAATCACTCATCACAGTGCACTTAAGTGTTATCATGCAGCCCACTGTGACTCATCTAAAGGGTGATGTGGGTCACCGTTTTCTCTTGTCAGAATGACAATAAATGTGATTAAAAAACATCATGAAAACATGAGTAGTTGCAGCAGATTATTGATTTTAATTCTGGCCACATTTAAGAAACACGTAAGATGCCATAGTGTCACAAACTGCAACTCAGAGCAGTGAATCATGGGAAAGTAAGGAGGTGGATGGCAGGTATGTCAGGAATGAGGGTGTGAGCCTTGAATGGTTACGTTGACACACACGCAAAATCGTTTGGAATGGTAACTTCACATACTTCTGTACATTTACATTTTATGTGTGTGTGTTGACACAGTCGACTCACCCTGTAAGAGACACCTCCTTGTTAACCCCGATGTGTTTTGTCCGTATCAGTGTAGTGTAATTCAAATAACAGTTTCTAATACAGGCAGAGAGGGAGGATTGTGTGTCGTAATCTGATAAACAATCCTGCCTGGCAGAAACTCACCTTCCTCTGATATTTCTCTTGAGCAAACTTGCATTGCTATGATGTCACGTCTTGACTTTCTAGAAGTAGTTTCACACATAGGCATAGACATTACTTTGTTTCAAGGCTACGTATGATAACAGCATGATGTGAGTGGGATAAAAATGCAAGTAGAGACAGATCATCAACTTGCATCATCCGTTTGTGCTGCTCCCATGTTTGGAAAATGTCTTACTTCATAACAGATTTAATTAGATGAGTCAACAAACTTGTAAATTGACGCAGTGTGATCAAGGACCACAGGTTTCGCAATGGTTCTCTTATGACTGTCAGATTTGTTGATTGGCAGCCCTTTGCATTGTGTGTATGGGTCTTTCAAGTGTGACCACTCACCTGTCGGTCTGTGCAGAGCTCCTCATGAACGCAAGTGCTGCAATTTGCATTTACAATAGAGCGCCACCTTCAGAATCCCGATCTGCAGTAACAGTACTCCCTAAGAGAGAACAGTGCAGCCCCACCCAGTACGACTGGGCAATTTAGAGAAAGCCAAATATTGCAATATTTTTGACCAAATACCTCATTATCAATATTGTGATAATATTTTGGGTTAAACTATTCTTCACAATTTTAGCTAAGATTTTGAGGAGTTTGAACAAAATAGCATGACATTTAATGTGTCAGCAGTTCAGGAATCGGTTCCGGGGATTATGGCCCGATCCCAGTGTCCCCCTTAAACCCTAAATCCTGAACTCTCTGGGACTGATTTGACGTTCCCTGGTAAATGCTTGAGTTCAAGAGGCTGCAAGGCCTCGAACACAATGGTTTGAGTTGAAGGTGTGAGAAAGAATAGTATCAGTAACATTGTTAACACTGTGCTACATTACAGAGAAATACAAAACCGTACTAGTGAACTTTCATTAATATAGGCCTATATTTTATCTACAAGTGCACGTCACACACTGAGCGAGCAGCCTGTTAGTGACGCTGTCGGCAAAGCAGTAATGATTGTGCTAAGTGGCTAATGGGCATGTAGCTACTGACATGTTTCAGATGATACGTCATGTTTGTAGTCGGCCAATGAAGATGAGTTTACATATCACCTTGGGTTCGTCCTTCACCTTCTCAAAATGATCCCACACTTTGGATTTCCTGCCCGACATGTTATTAACTAGCCTGTGGAATAACCGCAGGTACCAGCCCTGGAAAACGCGAGGTTGGGCTCTAGATGCTACTCTTCTGCCTTTTTTGTGCCAGCTTTCAAAAGCGCGGCAGGTTGCGTCTGAGGTTGCAACCTTAATTATGTAGCCTATTTACCTGAAATCCTGAGTGCAGAGCTGATCTTCTTCCAGACGCTGTTTATAAGTGTGTAGGCCTATCGTCCGTGGGACAAACGTAAAGCTCTGAGTAGCCCTGCACTAACATGATCAAGTTTTTCATATTTATCAGACGGGAAAGATATCTGTCAGCTGTGATTGGTTTGTAACGTGACTCCTGTCTGACTGCTGAGCGTGGCCACTTCCTGTGTCTGTCCTTTCAAATTAAATTTCCACATGGTCCAGTCATATTGGTTTTGATATATTTTGATAAAGTGCAGCTTCAATCGAGTTTCACTTTTTATTTTCTGCCACTAAGCGACAAATGAAATCTTGCCATCTAATGACCTTTCTGGTCGATTAATGTTCAGTTGATTATTAGGAGGCAGCCCTACTAGGCAGGGTTATTGGTTACTGTTTGTCCTGCCTGCCAGCAAAAGTAAAAGTAAAATCCAATTCTGACAGCTGTGCCTCTTGGATGCCTGCTGCTTACGGTCTGGCACCTGGTTGCTACCATTTTGAAATTTCCAAACTGACTTGATGGGGTACACGCCCATAAACATTCTGAGCCAAGAAAATAGGAAGAAAATAAGAGAGTACAGGCAGAGGGCAGGGTGTCAGAAGAACACACTTCTAATGGGCCGTAAGTAATGACTGACAGGGATTACTTTAGATGTTGTTTTTTAGGAAAATCCTGCCTAGTACATCTTTAAGTAGTTGCGGTTGCTCCTTCCATGTCTGTTTACGCCTCTGGGCATACCCTAATAACCCTGTATTTAACGTTACAACACTATGGGTTATTCCCTCAGGCAGAGAGATGTGGACTAAAGGAAAGTGTGCATAAAGGGTGCAAAATGTCTTTGAGAGAGTTGTCATGCACTCGATGTTCTGAGTGGGACAGCTCGAAGCCTTCGCGGATTTCCAGGAACGTGCCTCAAAGTCTTTGAGTCTGTAAGTGGAGCCATCGGGATCGGGCCTGAATGAACAAACTTTGTGCAGGGCCCCTCTGTTAATGTGGTGCAGCATCTTCTGCACAAATCACAGTGGAGTCAAGTTTATAAAACCCTTTCAGCCCTCTCCAAATTAGTTTCTGCGGTGGATTTAACTGGCTAATTGCAGCCCAGATAAGATCTTTCTTGACCTGAAAGGGTTTTGAAACACTCCACTGACATGAAGGTCAGAAGAAATACTTATTCTCACAAGAAAGCTGTTGTTGATGTACACGATGTACCTTTCTAAATCAGAAGCAGGAGTACGTCTACATGAAATAACTCCTGGAATGCATTGAACTTTACAGATTTATGGTACTTTATATAACCCCTCCAGGTGATTTGAATTTAAGTACTCAGGCCATAAGACTGAAGGCACTGAGACATTCACACATCCCAGAATACCCAATATTCACAGTAGCTCAGTCCATAGGGACTTGGGTTGGGAACCGGAGGGTCGCCTGTTCAAGTCCCCGTGCGGACCAAAATATAGAGCGTGGACTGGTGGCTGGAGAGGTGCCAGTTCACCTCCTGGGCACTGCCGAGGTGCCCCTGAGCAAGGCACCGAACCCCCCAACCGCTCAGAGCGCCTGTCATGGGCAGCCCACTCTGACATCTCTCACTTAGTGTNTAATTGACAAACAGAGTGAAAAATTGAATTTGTATATAAAGTATATATATATAACAATAACAAAAACACTCTATATTTTCACTGTCTTACACAGGAGATTCAACAAACTTTGCCTCCTTGAATATCTTGTTTCTTAGTTTCCATCCATTTCAATACAACTTTTCTTTTACCTATTAGCCTCAACAACCTTCAGACATGTAGCTTTGTTTAATTCAAAGATCACGCATGATGAAGTGTGCTAATCTACTAAACTTTCTTGCTGAGAGTTAGTTGAACAGAACAATAGAAACAGCAGCCAGGTGGTATTGCTTAGAAAGACTGCAAGCATGAGGAAATGTCAGGCTTGGCTCTGTCCAAAATTTAACAAACCTGTCTACCAGCATTTCTAAATTTAGCCTAAGCAATTAACAAGTTATTTACTGTTTGTTTGATCCTACTTCCTGTCTTCATGCTATGCTAAGCTAATCGCCTGCTGGCTCTAGCTTTGTATTTAGCACACAGGTATAAAAAGTAGTGTCAATCTTTTCATGACTCTTTGCAAGAAAGCAAAAAAAAATGTCTGTCCTTAAATTTGAATTATTCCCAACATAAATTAGGATTGTAAAGTGAATTGTAGCTATGCTGGACATCACATTTCTTGGCTTGAGTCTGTTCCTGGTTCAGTTAATGTGACAATAAGGAGATAAAAAAAAAAAATTACACAGTTTGTTAGGGCTGCCACCTGAAAGTCGGAGATTTGTATCATCATTCAGAGACCCCTCACTGTACTGAGATTCCTTCAAGTCAAACACCCATTTTTTTTCTTGCCAGCTGGTGCGTCATATGTCTCTGGGGAGGTTTCACCTTGATTGCCTGATGAAGGTCTAGTACCGAAAAGTCGTAAAAAAAATTATTTATTGCAAGTTAGGTAGACAGTGTGCGGGAGTCCTTTTGCAACTTTTTGGTCTTCTCTCTCCAATGCACCTGTCTTTATTAATAGATGTGCGAAGTGTTTCCTTTGCCTTGTAAGGTTCCGAAATAACATCATCTTCTGCCTTCTGCTTCGAAGTGCTGAGTTTGCAGCTCACAGCAACTTGACATGATACAGTCTCTGGCTTTTGTTTGATATCTAGTGTTGGCAAAAAATATTGCACATTTCCGATCTGTCATTAGCAACATTAGCTTGTTTACCATATTGTGTGACATCACGGTCATACTGGATGTCCTGCCGAACCCTGTTGAAACTCTCAAACTCTATGTCCTCCTGAGACCCGAACATTTGTTTGGTATGCATTTTTAATTTCTCCTATCTATTGTGGATTAGTAGGACCCGATAAGTATAAAAAACTAAACTAAACACAACTAAACGAGATGATAATAAAGTCCCAATGTCCTTCAGACAAGTACTTTGTAATTAGCAGTGTCTTAGCTTGTTACTGTTGCTAAAATTGGTCAAATTTATTGCCATATCAAACTACAAATGTTATTAAACATAAATGAAAAAGTTTTTAAACATTAAAATTTGATCAAGTTTTGAACCTTGTCCACTTTTGTTTCTGGATTGGCCGCAGACTGACTTAGAAATGGCTGCCATCTTGTTTATGTCCATGAACAAGGACAACAGGTCTGAGTTAAGCAGAATGAAGTATAAGGTCCAGTAAACCCAAAATGTAATGTCCCTATATGAGGACACAGGGTCTCAAATAGTCAAATATTTGTATTGAACAACTTCATCTGATTTGACAGGCATTTTTTTGAGTCGGGTACAGCCTTACAGTTTGTCCTGTTTTATCATTTGCCTCCAGTCCGATTTACTGCCCATTACTGGCATTAAATATACTTTATTAGGATTTTTCCCACTGGAGTTGGGACCTTTTCAAGAAAAACTAAAAACTTGCTGACAAGAACAAGTAAATAAAGAAAAAATATGGTACGTCATTAGTGACCAGTATTTATTATTCCTCCAGTCTAAAAAGTTCACTCTCCTCCAACTCTTTCTGCAGAGTTGTCCCATTGTCTTTGCCTTTTTTGTGCAAAGCTCAGTACAAATGAGCAAAGAAAACAGTTTTCGCTGGATGTTACATTCTCTTTCACCATAGGAACAATGTATGGCATTGAGAGGACTCAACACTTCATAGTCTAGTTGTTCAGTGCGTTGACCTTGGCATTGTGTGGGTGTTTAGTACTCTTTGGAGGTTTAAATTATGTTAACATCTGTTTACATATTTACTGATTTAATCATCAGTGGATTTTAACAAGATATTGTGATATGGATTTTTTTTTTTAATATATATGAAATTTTGTTATGGTATAATAATGTATTTATTTTATTAGATTTATTTTTTACATTTTAAAAAAAAAAATAGATACTAAGAAGAAATTATATATGCAGTATAACATAGGTAGAGTCAACAGTTACTTAATTGTCTTTTTCCCAAACACATACACTTATTCTTGACTTTAACTGCAAACTGACGTATTATCTCACTCAACTCATTTGAATGCCTCTCAATATGTTTCTGCAGTGAAAGCCTTTCGTTCCATTTCATCAGCCTTTCCAAAGCTCACATTCCCCACCTCGACATAATGTTCAGGCCAAACGGTTTAGATTTTAGGGTCATGAGTGTGTTTTGGAGCCCATTTTGTACATCTTGTAATTTCTCCTGCTAATGGACGCCTGAGAGTCCTAATTATTCATCTCAGTCATTTCAAAAGTGCCACCAAGCTTCTCCTGAAATGCATCTTAGTGCATTTTTGCATTTTATAGCTCCTTGTTTTTTTCCTCCCAAGTTTTAATGAGGGTTGTTTTGCATTATGCAGTACCTCCAGGCTTCAATTTGGCATCTGGGAAAGTTGGCTTGACTCCAAGACTGTGGTCACCCAGTGCTTATTACTCATTAAGCCTCGTCGGAGGGCCGAGTGGGTGCAGGCTGGGTGGGTGCTGGGTGGGGGCTGCAGTGCTTGGAGAGTAGCTGTTGTTGTTGTTGTTGTTTTTGCGGATGATCTAGTTATGGAAGTAACTAAGAGATGAGAAAGTGAAAGAGTTTGGAAGTCGTTATTATCTGGACATCTTTCTACTGTCTGTCTGCAGGCACATGTCTTCCTTTGTGTACAGTAGAGCTGGAGATTTACTGAAATTGTATACAGTTAATCAAACAAAATATGACTTATGGCTTTAGAGTTTCTGCCTAACATCAGAGCAGATAGATTGATTAATAGGTTATATTAAGTTTTGAACAAACGGCTGACCCTGTCCTTTGTTGGTGAGGACAATTGGGCATTCAATAGCATGACAATATGTGAACATATACCTGTTTGAATATCTATCTTCCTCTTAGATGTTTGGTTGTCTACATGTCAACCTGCTCTGTCTCTGTGTTATTTAACCTGTCTCCCATTTTGTCTGCCTGATTGATGACAGACATTTAATCATTTTCTGGGTAAGTTTAGGAGGAGCTGAGTAGGTTGCGAACCCAGCCCTGCACACCTGTGTATGTGTGTGTGTGTGTGGGAGGATGTGGTTGGGTGGTGGTGAGAGCTGGGTTGTGCCAAAACTAAAATAACCTGTGGTAATACCTGAACGCTGTGAAAACATGCCATTAATCAGTCCAGTGAACAAAATGTGCGAGGGACGTAACCAGAACATGTCTCATTATTTTTAATAACTGCCCTTTATCCAACCCAGTCTCACCAGTCTCACTCTGAACTGGTCAAGTAGGCCACCAATGCTGGGTCACTGGCCTATTGGCAGCATTTGTTGACACTCTGGATGGTAGCAGTATAAAGAGCAAGAAAATCTGCACAGGAAGGGTAGGTTGGGGAGGTGGATGGGTCAAACAAACTCTGGACTTCCACCCGTGAGCCTTCTGTTCGTGTCCAGTGTGAAACCAAAAGTCAATGGAGCTGTTTGAATAATGACGTGGTGTGCTAGTATGTTTAGCACACCATGTGAGTGACTTATGTCACGTGATTTTATATTACAGTGAAATGACCTTCCTATTTTTCAGCCCAACCATGATGTTTTTTCTCAACCTTCTAAATTTCTTGAAAGTTTTCCGGAAAGAAGAAACTCCATTTAGACCCCAGTAAATGTTATTTATTATTACGTCCTTATTGGAAACTAAATGTCCAGTTCATCTGCTATCCCCTTGACTAAAAGTCTCAAAGTTCCACAAGGTTACCAACTGATCACACACTATTTAACCTATTATGATTATGTATGTATGCATGCTAATATGCATCTCTGAATCTATATTTAATTGTAGCAAACTTACTTGAAATAAGGGGTAGGTCAAGATAAGTGCATAACTTCTACCTACTCCTTTTCGAACGCTAAATATTCACCTCTGTTATTATGATTGTTTTTTATTTTTATTTTGTATGACTGATTACCTTATTGATCACCTACATTTTGGTCTATTTTTATTTATGTTCGAAATAAAGATTCTACTACTACCTATAATTAACCTCAATTTTTTGCTTGCCTTTGTTGCCTAAACGTAAGGAAGTAAACCTTAAAACAAAGTCTTTCTACCTACATTCTAAGTTAGATTAGATCTAAGATTTTGAGAAAGACTGTGAGCAGTTAATGGGTAAAAACTGTGTATTTTTTGTGAAAACAGTTTTTTATTTTGAGAAGAGATGATGCATATAACAAGTGTAATTTGACATGCTGTCCCTGAATGTCCAAAACTGATGTAAGAGGGTACCTGGCACGTCATATTTTGACGTAATGAGCCACTGGCAGTGAGTATGTGTTGCTTTATTGCCATGCTTTTGGCAAAGTTTACCATCCATATTTAAAAGGCGGCATTAAAATTGAAAATCATCAGACTCAAATTCTCTCTAACTTTGGCTGTGAGCTGCATTCTGTTGCGAAATTGTTTTACCTTTCACTTCATCTTCCTCTAGACGCACAAATTCCACAAATTCCCCCTTATTTTAATGACAAAGAGCAGACAGTTTAGAAAGTGATGCAGGGTGACAGAATACGATGTGAGGAACGCGACACATTTTCTGTGCGAGTGCTTTCCAACAAACACAGAGACTGCAGAAACTGGTTGTTTTGTCCTGTTTTACACAAGCACGATAATGATAGTGTGGAGAGAGAGAGGTGATCTTGAACGGGTGTAATTGTTAAATACAGAGGAACTGGTTCGGCTTTGCTTCAATTAACAGGGGAGGGGCAAAGAGGGAGAGAGCAAATACAGGAGAGTTGATATGTTGCTTATTCACCGCATCAGTAAGTACAGACAAACTGGTTCTGCTGTTATATGGCTGGTGTGTCTTTAGAGAGCGAGCTGCATGCAACTGCAAAGGACACGGCACAATCCAGTTTGGATTAGGCCCAGGATTCTCTAATCCTGTAGGACAAAACGGCCTTGTTCTTAAAATGTAGGAAGGGACAGTGAGTGTTGGGTTTATTTGTACAAACTCAGCACTTTATCTTATCTGTCTTTTTATCTTTTATCTTTTATCTGATCTCAGAGTTTCCAGAGAGATCAGTATGTGGCCAAAAGTATGTGGACAACCCTGCTCACAACTGTGTACTTTTGGTGTTGGCCCCTTAGTTACAGTGTCCCTAGATAAATTTTATGGCTACAGTGATATTTTAGACAACAGTGTGCTTCCAACTTTATGGCAACAGTTTGTGTTTGACCCTTTCCTGCTTCAACGTGGCAAACCCCCCATGCACAAAGCCAGGTCTATAAAGAAATGATTTTCCCATTTGGTGTGGAACAACTTGACTGTCTTGACCTCAACCGCCTCTCTTTAACTCATCCAACACCTTTGGGATGGACTGGAACACCCACTGCGAGCCAGACCTTATCACCCAACATGTGTCGGACCTTACTAAAGCTTTTATGTCTGAATGGGAGCAAATCCCTGCAGCCAGGTTCAAACATCTGGTGGGAAGCCTAAAACCAGAGGAGGCTGTTACAGCAGCACATGAATGCCCATATTAAGGGTTTATCCTGGAAATAAGCGATTAACAGAGATGCTACAGTAAACTGATCATTATTTTATTTGATCTTGCTTTTAATATTTTGGGTGCAACAAAAAGAAGTAGTCACAAACCTGTCATTCAAAATTTTATTTAAGATATTTGCAAAACAAAGCAAGGAACAGGCTTTACTTGTCGCCTTTTCATGAAATTTCCTTGAAAAGTCCTTAAGGGTTTAACAAGCCACGGGCAAAGATTCTTTGAATTCACAAATGGCAAACAGTCACTCACATTTCTCCCTTGTGTATTTCCTTTTGGTAAAGACAAAGGCAAGAAGAAAAAATGTGAATACATGCATTGTTGTAGTGCTAGATAACATACTGCTAAAAAAAGGTTCATTGTTGTGGCTCCCCACAGTAACAAAAAAACTGCATCATTAATAGGTTTTAGCTTTGGCAAAGTTTAAAATCATTGAGTTTAAAGTCATTGTATTTCATGTTGGACTTTTTTTTATATATATGAAATGCATCTCATGTGACATTTGTGTATATTCATGTGATTTCCGACATATCAGCGAAGTCAGAGCTGTAGAAAAAAGTTGTCTCCACTGTGATGAAACATTCCTGGTCAGTTAATGAGCCTGCAGGGCGTCTCCTGCTGTTCGCTCGCCAATTTAAAGCTGCTGCTGGATCAAAGTGCACCAGCAAACAAGGTGACATACCGCAGCTGTGAGTCATGAGCAAGGCATGTTGGGTAGGAGTTCCCTGATGAACTTCAACACATGCAGATCTGTTTGCTGAGTAATGACTTGTGTCCTTATCATGACATTGCATGTCCTCTGATAAGACGGACGGACGATAAGGACGGAACATGTTGGGAACAATACGAAGCTTTCTGATGTATTTTGAATTTTAGAAACGGAGTCAAACATCCATGATAGATTGGATTTTTTTGGATCACCATTGTTTAATTTTTATATACTGAGATTATATATAGGAATTAACTGCCCATCCATACCTGATGGGCATGTCGATAAAATGGTATAAATGAATAAAACATGAAGAAGGTCAGAAGTTCGATCTCTGCAGTCTACATGTTGAAGTGTCCTTGTGCAAGATACTGATCCCCAATTGAGTGAGTGTGTATCTGATGAGCACCTTGTAAAGTAGCCTCTACTTTATGAATAGGTAAAGCACTTTGACTGGTCGCTAAGACTACAAAAGCGCTATGTACTATGGATTTAGTCCATTTACCAAACAAAAAAGAAAAAAAAAAAACTTTGACAAAACAGCCAAGTCTGCACACAAGTAGGATGGATATACAGTCTAAAGACAGACTGTGTAAATGACAAAGATGATCGAGTGAGTCATAACTTCCTGCCGGTGGAGAAGCTGCCTCACCTGACTGCATAGTGTTATTTGTTCAAACAGGGAGAGTCAGCAGTGTCTCATCTGAAAAGAATGGGAAGCTCATCTGAGCCGCTGCCAGAGTCTTTCAGGGAGGAACGGTGACTTTCTTATCAGTGTGATTTTACTTTTACTGAAGTAGATCTATGATTAAACACAAGAGGAGTTTACTGTAAGGCTCTTTCCTCAGAGAGTTTTATGGTAAATGATATAAAATGAGTCTCACTTTCATGAGTAGCACTGCCCTGCAGATTGATCAGCTGTATTTGTCCTGAAATATTTAGTTTGGACTCCACATTTGCTGCTTTTTCACTGTGAAGAAAGTGGGTAATTTAGCAGCTAAAGATATTTTTCGGGAGACCAAAATAAGACCAAAATAAGCTTACAGACTAGCAATTATTATGTGGACACAAATACAACTCTAAATGGAAAGATAATGTTGCTCTGTCTTTGCTGGATTTGGAAGTACACAGCTGCTCGCTAACATTAGATCTGTGTACTGGCAAGAATCTTACCATACGTATCATAATACAGGGGTTACAGTTAAATATAATGGGATATATTCCCATAGTGTAAGCATGGCGATACATTGCAATTGCAGTGCTAGCAGTGCCCCCTGTATGACCAACCTGGTCTCACTCAGAAGTCATCGAAATCCGGCGCTAGGGCAGTGACTTCTTCTTTTCCCGTTGGCATGATACATGGCCGGTCACTGTTGTAATTTAACGACACCCGGTGGTGTCAGGTCAAAATGCAGCTGGACAACAAGAAAGTTAAGGTGGCAGAAGTCCCGGTAGGGTGGGCCGGACCAACAACCACTGACTTTTACCCGGAAGGCAGGTGTTTGCCATCAGTAAGACTGTAAAGCCGAACTCTGTTCTTTGTTCCTAACCCAACCAGTGCTTTTGTTGCCTAAACCCAGCCACGTGCATTTCTAAGCCAATTTGCGGTGTTGTACCAACATGCATTTATTTTGAAAGAGACTGTATGCAAACTGCAAATTTCCTGTGAAAACAGAAGTGTATTTTGAAAACAGACAATGCATGTAACAAGCAGAACTTGACACGGCATCCAAGAACATCAACAACCAACGCACCCAGGGTACCTTACACATCGTATCTTGATGTGGAAAGTCCATGACCAAACGTCGATACGTGACGAGGTCGGAGTGAGAATGTGTTGATAAGCTGCCTGTTTCAAAGGCCCTTGTTCTTTGTGTTTACGCCAGCGATATGTTGTTGCGTTGGAGTAGAAGAGTCTCACGGCTGAAGATAAATTACAACACTGCTATCTAGTGGTTGCATGTAAACTTTTATTAATTTAAAATCGGTAGTGTTTTTGAGAGTTGATACAGTACAACACAATTATAATGTGAAAGTGAAATGTATCCCTATTTTCTTACACCTCTGACTAACATTGAAGCCAAAACAACTTTTTTAGGCTGGAATATGTATTGTACTGTGTAAACATGTCCGATATATTCAGCTTGTTGTTGAGATTTGACCCGAAAAACATAAGTATTAACATTATTGCAGCTTTAAGTAGTTTTCGGCAAAGGTAATCTCACCCCTACCGGAGTAGTATTTATTCTACATACCTTAACTTGAATATTGTAGTACACCTTATGAGTATACAGTGCCTAAAAATATTGACATTTGATATCATTTTTGATACTACAGGGGAAGATTGACACTGAGGGCATACATTTTTGCAAAATATAAGTATTACAAGGCTATAACATGAGAAAAATTACTTCTCATTTCTTGGTTAGTAGCAGAGAACAGCTGAATTTGTGGAGTAAACATTAACAATAAGAGGGCACAAGAAAGTGCAGCCGGTGCCGTTGTAATGATACTGCAGAAAATTAATATTAAATGCCGTTTCAAATATTCAGAATCGACATGTAGCAATTGATCAATATACAACACTACACTTTAGAGTGGGTATTAGCTATGCTCCAAGCTTCAGTCCACAGGAAGTAATTTCTACATGTGCCACTTGTCCTGAAATTAGCCATTGTCTTTCCTGCTCCCCAGAGAATGAAGTCTTTCGATTTTACCGTCACCCTCAGGATGAACCACATTTTTAGCATCACTACTGATAAAGCTCTAAGAATAGCTAATTCAGTGATCGTTGCAGCGTCTGGCAGGGTTGTAGATCTAAGGGTTGTAGATTTGATCTTGTTACATAAAATCTTCCATGTGTGTGTTTATTTGTTATAAAGAGACAGAAACAAGGCCTGAAAAGAACAAAGTCAACAAAAAGAAAGAGAGAGCGCTGCAGACATGCAGGCGAGGCTCCGCCCTCCTCATACCTGCCTGCTTATCGAGGTGTGTCTGACTTGGCGATCTGCCACAGTCATCAGGCCCCACCCAAACACACCCTGGGGTGAGAATTAGGACTCCTCCGACTTAGATTGGGGGGGTGATGACTGGAACTCTGTGAACCAACCCAGCCTTGGGTTTTGTCATGGTTTATTATTGCTTAGTGCCGACTTGATGGGACTTGATGACTGGATTCCCTCACCGTAGTTTGTTTATATTGAGTTTCATAGTATTAGGGGAACAATAGGCAAAGATGTGTTTCTTAAAGCTTTAAATTGGACAATTAGACAACGATTATAGATTTGTGTAATGTAGTAATGTGGAAGATTTTAGATTTTCTGCTGCGTCTATACTGCATACACATGAAATACAGTATGTACTATATTAATTGAGGAGATAAAGTTGCAGTTAAGAGTATGAAAACAAAGACTTTACTGTGTTGTACTTACAGGAAATAATTAAAATAATAAATATTAATATACAGCATCAAGCGGTAGCAACTTTGGAATGTTACTGCCAATTTTCACTTTCAAAAGAAACCAAAATTTTAGATTTATTACCATTTTTTCCCCAAGACATTCCTACATGTCACAGCTCACCACTATCCACAATGTAATTACAGAGTTAGTTGCAATTCAGTGCACTGGATTGTGGGATAATAGTGTCCAATGATCATTCATCAAGGGCGTCTGGAAATGAAGTGCAAACTTTTTTTTTTTTTTTTTTTTGAGAATACTTTTTCCTGTGTAAACATACTACAGACTAAAAAGAATGTAGTCTGGAATTAAGACACATTCTTTGTCCAAGTATTTAGTTCAACCTGTTTTCTTTAGTTTGGTTCAGTTCAAGGAACAGGTCAAATTTAACCAATGTAAAAGTTTAGGTCTACTCCACCCTTCATTCATAGCCTTTATGTTTTACGCATGCACGCACACATGCACGCGCGCGCGCACACACACACACACACACACACACACACACACGAGAGGTTGAGTAAACTGATCAGTCAACCACAGACACCCTCACAAACTCTGGCCGGATATTAACCAGCACACTCACATTCTCTCCTCTCTCTGCTTGTCCATTCTGGTCAGCGGGGAGAGGTTGTAGTTAGGGTCATCTCCATGTACACAGTAGTGCAGCCCACACACAGACACACACATAGACACACACACACACACACACAAGCACACGCACACAGAAGAAACCCCCTGTGGTCTGAGCTCAGTCAGGAAATTAGTTTTGGGTCTGTCTGCCATCATGAACACATCTCTCCCTTCAGGTCCTGCAGTGAGTATTGTAAAAACATTTTAAAGCTCAGAGGCTTTGGAATAGCATCAAAATTGTGAGATAAAGTTAGTCTTTAGTTAGTCATCTTTTTAAACTTTTCCTGCTGAAACAATGGGTCAGGTAGCAAGGAGTTTGCTCAGCTTGGGTTGTACAGTAAGACTTTAGTTTTGAAGAATTTACCTATGTTAATCCTTTGAAATGACTTTGACTTGCAATTAACCAGCCTAAATACTGGGTGACTTTGCTAAAAAATTATTTTTGTTGTTTTAAGAATGTCTTGCGTGCAACACACTGGCATTTGACACACATTTTTTGTTGACTAGCAGATGTCTCAAAGCCAGACTCCACTACTACAGTTCAATGAAAATGCATGTGTTTGGGATTATACTGGATTATACTGCGCAAGTTGTGCGAGAGTTTGTAAATGGATGTTTTGATATAGTTTTGCTGTTGTTAAATGTGGTCCCCAATCAATCAATCAATCCATATGTTCGCTAACTTCTATGGAGGCATACGATAAAAACGTTTCCCTGACAAATTAAGGGTAGCGCAGCATGACTAATATTCAATTGGTCATTTTGGGGGTGAAGTATTCCTTTAAGAGAATTGCTGAAAAGTAATTTTAAACATTCAAAAGTGGCACAACAATTAGCCTAGCTTTGGTTGATGTAAAGCAGTGTCATACTTGCGTTCGGACATTTCATCAAGCTAGTTTGCTGTCTCTGTCAAGTACCTGTTTGTTAGTCGCTCACTCTACAGCAGGAAGCAGCACTTCAAAATGTAAGCTATGTGCTGGAAATTCACTTTACTTTAAAATAAAGTGTGTTTTTACAAATTTGACACGTTCGCAAGTCACTCGCTGTCCGTTCAGAGTGGACCCATGGCAACCCACCAGCTGGGAACCACTGATGTAAAGCCTTAGATAATTAGCTAAAATAAGACACCTCTGGCACACACCATATGTGCAATACAGTCACCAAGCAGTCAAAAAAACTACAGCTCCCGTGAAAATTTACAAGCACGTTAGCATGGCGACATCATTGTAAGTTGGTTTTATGAGTAATTTTTTGGTTGTAAACTCAACTCTGCTGCCTAAACTTGTGCAGCCTTCGCTCCTCTCTGTCCTGCTCTTATTATACTGACACCCTTGACTTGCGTCTTTTGTTAAGCTGTGCCGTTTAGCCTGCAAACTCTTGGGCTTATGGGAAATGTTGTTTGTTAAAGGATCCTTTCTTTTTTCCTGTGGTCATCCAGATTCAGAGAATTTGTGATGTTTGTGTGTGTTTAATTTAATTTAGAAACCTTTGACAACGTCAGGTAATGTGATTCTGACAATACAAGCCTGTCACCTAGAAATTACGTTCATGTACGTCTTGTTTTCCCAATTACTTTTTGCTGGGTAATGTAATTAGGAAAACAAATTTGCAGTATAAAAACATAATTTAAAGGAGACGGGGTCGACAATAACGAAGAGAGAATCACAGCATCCCACATTCATCAGGCACTATTTTACTTTATAATGAGTTTTTTTTTTTAAGACAGGACTTTGTTGGGTCCAGACGCTACTTAAACACTGTATATTGAGCTTTTTTTTTGTCTCACTTCCATCATCCTAGAGATCCCTCTGTGCTCCCTCAAGCTCCTGTCGATGCATGTAATCTTTCTCAGAGGGATTAAAACACAATGGACTTGTTTTGATTGCATTTAATCAGACAACACAGACTCAGTGTGTCATGAACATCCAGCCCACTCATGTTGTGAATGCATCCACTCACATAGCGAGCAAGGGAATTAATTGCCTGCTGTCCATCTGTAGTTTTCATATATGTGTATGAGGATTGATTGCCTCCTTTAAGATAAAAACATACATTCGAGCCACCCGGGTTAGCCGCTTTAGCTCGAGCTCACAATGGCTCTCTGTGGTCGCTTTCAAACAGTGGTGGGTGGGAAGCTTCTTCCCGCTGAGAGTCTGTTCAGTAGGCAGACTGATATTGTGCTTACCAACACCTCAGAACAATATTGAACATTTCTCATGGTATAGAGCATTTTGACATTTAACTGCTCAAAGCAACTTAAAAATATTGTAGGTTTTCTCCACTTTTGCTGTAAAAGGTAACTTTAGGACCCTATTTACTGACTAATGGGAACAAAAAATGTTGAAATTGGTGCTAGACGTGCTTGTTTTAGCCACTGACAGGCTCAGATTGTTGTTATAAGTGTTTGACAACATTACGGAAAGGATCCCTACAGAGAAAGACGTTTTTGTTGAAGAGTAAGGTCCTTATGTTTAAAACAAACAGCCCTGAAATCGCTGTCGCCAAACCTACTAGACTTCTTTTAAGTAACTAGTAATTTTATCATTTTATTATATTTAATTATAATTTATATTATATAATCAAATCAATCAAAAAACAGTGTGTTCATACAACCAAGACGAGTCTGTGTATTTCAGTGTATGGTGAGGACTTGAAATTTTTGGCAGACATATACAAGAGGAAAGGTTGTGTTAGGGGAGTGCATATTTATTTTGTAACACTGGATGGTACTTGGGCTGTAAATAAGCTGGGTTTATTATTTATTTAATTTGGTGGTAATATGAGTTAAAAGAAGAAATGTAAGAAAGGGGTATGGACATCTTTGTCTTGTCTGTTTTTTTTATTTTTATCTTTTACTATTTTGGTTTGAAAGAAAGTTGTTGATTAATTAATGCATTCAAAGTCACAAGAAATATAATAAATCTCACAAAAGCGGTCGTCTTGGTTCGTTTTTCTATCGTTCCAAAAATCACCAACCTTGGTTGGGTTGAAATAAATCCTTAATTCCCCCATTTAGATGTGAAAATATGATGGCTATACACAGGCTAAATTTACTGTTTCAATTAAATCTGGTGGGTTTGACAGTGGCAGTTTTGGGGCTGTTTCCGGTTAAACGAAAAGGAACTTAACTCTTTAACAAAAAAAGTCTGTCTCTGTAGTAGGGGTGGGAATCACCAGAGGCTCAACAACACAATATTATCATGATACTTAAGTCACAATACAATATTATTGCAATTTTAAATGTGCCACGATAAAATATGTTGCGATTTATTAACTTTTTTCAACTGTAAATTATTATTTTTAATTAGTTATAAAATATGTCTCCAAAGGAACATCCAATAAGACAAAGTTTTCAGTCTTTTCATCTCACTTCAGTCATTTTATTTGCAGTAAAATGTATCTCGTGGACTGAAAAGCAATTGATTTTATTATTCTAGTGGGCTACCTAAAGTTTGATTTGTATTCGTATTATTAATAAAAAAAATATATATAATAAAAAAACGATACTTGGCACACAAAAATATCACGATATTATGATGTATCAACTTTCCATAATGTTGTCAGACACTTAGAATAGTAATCTGAGCCTGTCAGTGACAAAAACAAACCCTTTTAGTTGAAGTGAATTGACAATGCTCAAATGCTCCAAGTGGTCACATTGCAGCGTATTTCACTGCTGCCAGATGCAGCCCTCTTGCTCAGCGCTGGAGCAATGTCAAAAATTGTTGTTCTCATCAGTCACTTAGGCATAAAAACATGGGAAAATAGGGTCCAGGTTGAAAATACTTTCTTCTTTAATAAGAAGGGAAGATTGGTTTCCTAGTTTCCCTTTTTTATATCACACTTGATATCACACTTTGTGGTTCTACCTCATTTTCTGCTTCTTATTCTAATTCAGATTTTGACCATGACCTTCGCAGAGTAAAGTAATCCATCACAGTAAACACGAGCAAAGCGTAATGTTTGTACTTGACCCCCTGCTTCCTGTTACTCACCTGGCCCACTGACAGGTAGAAGTGAAGTCTCCAGGACATAATCACTCTGGAGATCATCTGACAGACTGCAGTCTAGCTAAAGGGGACAGTAGTTTATTTCAAACCAGGTGTGACTGTGATTGATTTTGGTATCTTTCTAGATATATAATAGTATGACAGGTTAAAGGAGGAATATGTATTTTTGATTTTGGGATGACTGTCCCTTTAATCATTACATCTCAAATGACCTGAAGCATCATGGGATATGTATTTTAGTGCTTCAAATCTTTAAATAGATTTCTTTCTCTGTCAGAATCTGACTGATCCAGCTGACAAGCTTTTCAACTGTTTTATACTGTATCTCAGATGTGTGCTGGTATTAAGGATATCGTCTCTGTGCTGCAGTGAGCTGCTCACCGGAGCATAATTCAGTCTGAAGGGCGATCCTTCCTGTTCCTCTCCATTCCACATAAATGAAAAACTTTCTTCGTGAATCAGAGGAGGGTGTTTTACCATTTGGGTGTTGCCTCAGTTCTGATTGATGGTGGCATTCAGACACTCAGGCAAAACAATCTGCAGAATGTCCTTCAGACGAAACACATTCTACAACCAAAGTATGCGTTTAGACTTCATGTGACTGAGTGTATTTTTTTTTAAAGATGTGTGCACCAAGATCAGCAGCCAATAGGATCAGACTCCCCAGTGGCATTTGGTTGCTGCCAGATCTACTGGTTGTGAAACATGAGGCAGATGTACTGTATGAGGGTTACTGTGATGGAAGTTTATAAAACACTCTGTCTGTTTGTCTCTCCTCTTTCAAGTCTCCAGAGCTCCAGAGAAACAGAGAGGACTTTCCTGCTTCGCTAGACAAACTACGGCAGCTGATAGAAGACAAAGTTCACGTCCTACAATCCCCCTTCGCTGAGGAGCAACAGGTAAATGAAACACCATTACATACTGAAGTGTTTTTAAACCTTTATGTTAAGTTAATGTGTATTTCCTGATCACTTTTTGTAAAAGAAAAATCCAAAAAAAAGTTCCATCATGTTAATTCTGTGTATGATTATACAAATATTATGGAAATTATTATAAAAATGTTAAAATTATGTTGATTAACTGCTACATGTGATTAACATGAAACAATTTCAGGATATTTAAATATAAAAAAGATGTGAAAACAGTATGAAAACATGATCTCGCAGTGGCAAAGCATCACTTTGTAACTTTTTAAAGAAGAAGAAAATGCTCAGTGCTTATCATTATTATCATTACCGTGATTAGACTATTAAAAAATATGTGTATCTGCAAAGGGATTGATAAGGTAGAGCTGGTGCAAAGGGATTTACAAATAAATGACTGTGCTTGGCATGAATGAAAATGCAGTGTAACAAAAACATCCTATGATTTGTAAGCAAAAAAAAAACTGCACAGAAAGGTGCATCTACATTAGAGTTATTATAGTTTTGTATGATTATTTTTTATTTCCATTTAATTTTAATTTCAGTTAGTTTTCAGATGGGATTAGCTCGTTTCAGTTTAGTTTTTACTTTTTTCTTAGGTTAATAGTTTTAGTTTCGTATTTGTTAGTTTCACTTTTGGTTTTAGTTTTTTAAGATTTAAGAAGTTCAGAGTACGAATTACAATACATATAAATAAACATCTGCACCGATGCCTCCACATGCTTGTGTTGACATTTTTGACCAAAATTGACAAAGTTCAAAACTGTTTTCCGAGTTCAAAAAAGTTGCCTTTTTTAATGTAACTCTAATTTTAAATCTGCTGTTGTCAATACTTGTAAAAGGTATTTTTTTGCTCTCCTATCAATGCCCTCCGGTGTTAGACCCAATGTTGATACCCTCTAGTCTTTTGTGAGATTTTGGTAATATGTGTCTCAAAAATCTCTGCCCAAAATGTACTTAACTCTGTGCATGTCTAAAATATGTGGGTATGGTTGCCAATTTGTGTGCCACAGTTTCTCCAACATTTATTTGAGTACGTTGAGCCCATTTTAGCCACTGTTTCTGGTGTCTGAAAAAATCCCATCACCACCTTCCATCTGAATTCCCTCCAAGTATTTGAATTGGTTACTAAGTGTGCACCGGTACACACTTCCTGCCACTTGTTCTGTGGTATGTCTGTATCCTGCACTTTTGCACTTTTATCAAAAACTCCTTGATTGGGGTCTAGTTTTAGTTTTAAGTTAAGTTTTTGTTAATTATAATAACCTTGCCAAGTGTAATTTACAGTGTTACAAATTATGAGCAGAGAAATGTGGGGTGTGATTGGAGAGCGTGAACTGTATGTGGAGCATCACTGCAGATTTAACAGAACAGTATTTAACCGTGAATTTGATCATGACCCAAAGGTAACATTTTCCAGATGGACAGATTTTTAAGGAAACACTTTGCTCTCTAATGACTTAGATTTCTACAAATGTACCTGAAGGTGAACAGAGTCTGTTTCTGAGCAGCTTTACTGGAATCTGAAGCATGACGCCTGCAGTAAAAACAGTTAGATGATTATCACCACTGTAGCAGAGCCACAAAGTGTCGTTCTGTCTTTGCTGACGTTGAAACTCTGTAATTTTTTTTTCACCTGATGTTTTTAAAACATGAATCTTTGCTAGAGGGTACGGGGCTAATTGCTCAACACTGCCTTAACTGCATTCTTCCTAACGGTTTGTACAGGGATTTGTTTTTATCGGCACTCTTTATGTGTTTCACTTGGCTTCTCCGTGGGAATCTGTGCTCTTCTCTCTTTCACTGTCTGCCTGTCTTTGTCCCTTTCCTTTCCCTTGTTGTTGATCTCTCCTGAGGCTATATTCAGAAAGACAGCTCAAATCCAGTGTTCTCCTACACGCTATTAAATAAATGTAATTTTTCAGAAGTCTTTATTCCAAAAAATCAGGTACAGTTATTAAAAAGAATCAGATTAAACATTTCTGAAGTTTCAGTCCGTGGGTTTTAATACAGACGGGCTGCAGCTAATGATTATTTTCATTTTTCTGGATTAACTGATTAATTGATCTGTGAAATGGTGAAAAATATCAATCAGTGTTTCCCAAGGCCCAAGATGACGTCCTCAAATGTCTTGTTTTGCCCAAAGATATTCAGTTTTCTGTCATACAGTAAAGAAACCAGGAAGTATTCACATTTAAGGAGCATGAATCAGAGAAATTGGAATACTCAAATACTCAAACTGATTGATTATCAAATTAGTTTGCGATTAATTGAATAGTTAACACCCAATTTTTTTTATCTCCACTGCAGTTTTTCTGCTCTAAATGCTTAAACTGGAGGAAAACGTGCTTAAACTTCCAATTCTGCACTTCTTTTGCAGGAAAATTATCCAATTAACAGAGATTTTTCTAACCAAGCCTAAATTGGCCGTGCTGATATAATAGGGGTTCAGGCTCAAATACCACTCATTTATGTTTAGGAAAATAGTTCGGCTTTAAATAACTGGTTTTGGTGGCACAATCCCAACTGGAAACACAGCGATGTCTCACGCAAAAGTAACCAGTTTTGTTGTTTTTTGGTCTCTAACTGTTGTCTGCAGATAAGCAGGCATCTCTCTTAGGTGACACCATCCACCATCCATTCTACCTCCTGTCACTTTAGCAAGGTGGATATGATGGTAAATGGACTCAAATAGCACCTTCCTTGTCTTCAAAGTTGTCACATTGACCCATTCACACACGTTCATACACTGGAGGCCGAGGCACCTGCTACTCAGTTAAAGTCATTCAGATGAATTTGGGCAAGATAGTTTTGGGGTTCAGTATCTTGCCCAAGGATACTTCAACATGTGGGCTGGAGGAGCCAGAGATAGAACCACAATCCTCTGATTAGCAGAGCCACAGCCTCCGACTTCTCAATGATACATTTGAAACGTAAAAATGTAATGTAATTGTTGTTTACAGAAAAATACAATGCCAACATTTTCTTCTGGTGACCTGGCTGCACAATTCCAGTTTCTCCACATAGCAAGTTTATTTTTATACCGTAAAATGTCCTGCCCAGTGTGTTTCCTTCACGCAATTGTCCAAAAAATAAAATAAGAATAGAATAGAAAAAGTTAAGACATCCTTGGATGGTGTGTCAATATATCATTATCAGCCTCCGAACTCCTCTATCGTCGGGTTGTCATTACCACCAAATCATTGCAGAATGGCAGAGAAATTGACACAAATACTGTATCTCTGCATTCACTGCAAATGTGGTCATTTCAGACACAAAAACAGGGTGAAGTGGAGTTGACAACCTAAAGCAGAAGGTAAACTGGCATGGAAACAGTCTGATAGAAAGTAAAGTGGCTAAATGTGAGTGGACAGACATTCATCTTCAACTCCAACAGCTCATTGGTTTTCCCATTGAAGTCGTACCTGTAGTTTGCACTTAACTGGTCCAAAGTTGCACCTTCAAAACACATTTTTCCCCCACTGGTGAGCTTTGGTGTATCAGATTTGGCTTCTATGTGAACATAGTGCCAGTGTGTCTCTCAGACTGAGTCACATGGACACAGACAGACAGACGAAGGGGAGGATGAGGGCGATCGTCGTGTTCTGCCAGAGTGACTCAGTCGGGCTGTTGTCTTTCAGCCCACAGCCGCTCGCCGAGGACCCTGTAACCTCAACGAGTTCAGACTGGCAACCCGATTAAACGTCACCTTCTCCAACTTTATCTTCACTCGTCATATCCTCCGGTGTCTCTTTTCACCCCCTCTTGTCTGTCTGTCTGTCTGCTGATGGACCTGTCTGCCTACCATCAGTCTCTCCTCCTTCAGCTGGTGATTCATCGCTCTTTTCTGTCTTACTCAACATGTTGCTATGTCTGACAAACGGAGACAGCAGACTACTGAGAGCTGAAGTGTTACATGGGCACATTCTCATATCAAATGCTGTCCCGACTAAACATTATATGACTTACAGAGCATGTGTCATTGTTTTTTTTTCTCTGACATCCAGCATGTTCCCTTTTACCCTGGTAACTGAAAGGAAGCTATCATGCTAATATGCTAATTCACTGTATATTAGCATGATAATCAGTGATGGAATGTTTGCCTTCCATTACTTTGTGCACCTCCAACATGGCCGCCAGAAGGTGTGTTACAAAGCTTCTGTAAGTCCTCTGTCTTCTCTTGTGATCAGGGTTTGGTGTGTGAGGAGAGCACAGGGAGAGGAGGACTGTGGAGGTTTGCCATTTTGAGCGAGGAGCTGACCTTTCACCTCAAGCAGCTGCAGAGACAGACAGAGCAGGAGCTCCGCAACATACACACACAGTGAGTCAATGACATGTTATGTGCTCGCTACAAGGAAGCCTCTGTAGTGTGTAAGAGGGAACACTGAGCCTTCATTTTTTAGTCTGATCCGAAGACTGTATAAAATGATGGATGGCATGACAGCTCCCCAAATGTGAAGCTAAAACATTGCAATCGCCCCCTGGTGGTTAGCCGCAGTATAGGTAATAAAGGCACAGTCCATGCTAGTGGATCGGACATGGGCCAAACTAAAACATCAAAGTACACGTCAGATACATTTTTCCTGACAATGGCTTCTGCCATTTTAGTTAGTGAGTTAAGGCATTGACCACGATATCTCAAGAACACCCTGAGAAAATTTCTTCAGATTTGGCACGAACATCCACATGGAATTGAGGATGAACTGATTAGATGTTTAGATGTCAAGTTAGATGTCAAAAGTTAAGTTTACTGTGACCAAGATTCGGTCTCATTCTCATGGACGCAGTATCTCGTTAGGGCCTTGAAAAAAATAGCCTCAAATTTGGCACACATGTCCCCTTCAAATCGAAGATGAACTGATTGGATTTGGGTTTTTAAAGGTCAAGGTCTTGTGACCTTGCATCCATCTCATACGCGTGAACGCAATATCTCAAGAACGCCTTGAGGACTTTTTCAAATTTGGCATAAACGTCCACAAGGAATTGAGGATGAACTGATTCGATTGTGGTGGTCAATGGTGAAGTTTACTGTGACCAATTGTCCATCTCATTCTCATGAACACAATATCCCAAGAAGGCCTTGAAGGAAATAGCCTCAAATTTGGCACAAATGTCCCCTTCAAATCAAGAATGAACTGATTTGATTATGGTGATCAAAGGTTAAGTTAACAGTGACCTTATGTCCGTCTCATTACCATGAATGGAATATCTCAAGAAGGCCTTGAAGGAAATAGCCTCAAATTTGGCACAAACATCCACTGGAATTCTAGAATGAACTGTTTAGAATTCGGTGGTTGAAGGTCGAGTAACATCTACATGGAATCAAGGTTGAACTGGTTCGATTCTGGTTGTCACAGGTCAATTTCATGTGACCCTGCATCCATGTCGTACTCGTGAACACAATATCCCAAGAACACCTCGAGGAAATTTTTTCAAATTTGGCACGAGCGTCCACACGGAATCGAGAATGAGCTGATTAGATTTTGGTTGTCAAAGGGTTAAGTTTATTATGACCTTGTGTCCATCTCATTCTCATGAACGCAGTATCTCGTGAAGGCCTTGAAGAGAATAGCCTCAAATTTGGCACAAACGTACACTTTGACTCAAGAATGAACTGCTTAGAATTCAGTGGTCGAAGGTGAAGGTCACTGTGACCTCACAGTTGGAAACACTCTTAAACTCTGTAATTTAAAAGTTAGTAATCCTATGACTACTGTCAAAACTACAAACAATGATCCTATTCACTAAATACTCTCTAAAGGCCAGCGTGCATGTTTCAGGTCATAAGAATTAACTTACGACTCTTGAAAATATTGATTCTGATGCAGGAAATCAATCAGAGAATTGACTGATATCATAAATAAACACCATACATGTAATTCACACACTAAAAAATAAAAATCTCAGGTTTCTAGTCGTCTTTAATCCTGGCTCTTTTCATCAAAAAATATTCTCAGTGTCCCTGAAGACTATATATGAATGTTGTATTTTGGCAAACGTCCTCACTTCTTCTCTCTGAAACTGGACTCTCCTGTAAATCAGGAGCATGTCATGTAGTGTTTGAACATGTGAGTAGGAGGCAGCTCTGTGTTGGTTTGTGGGGTTTTGTCACAGAGCTGAAATACGGATGTGGGAGTTTCACTGTATCTCATAACAGCAGCAGGTTCTGCTCCGCTGGAGAAAACAACAGGATCCTGCCTGCCTGTGTGTGTGTGTGTGTGAGTGTGTGTGTGCGTGTGTGGCTGAGAGAGAGCGGGAGACGGGAAAAGACAGAAAACGAAAATGAATGGTTCTTTCATGCATTTGTTGTCGTGTGTGTGTGTGTGTGTGTGTGTGTGTGTGTGTCTGTGATCCTGTAAATCTATCTTTGTGAGGACCAATTGAGCCTTTGAGTCTTGATTAATTTGTCACTCTGTGTATGTGTTTGTCGGACTCGGGGACACGGAGAAAATCAAATACAATAATAGTTTTTTGACCAAATACCTTGATATTGATATCGTGACAATATTGTAGGGTTGACTGTTGGTGCTTTCATATAATATTTACACAGTGAGATTTTTGATACATAATCATCAGTGGCAGTTCAGAAAATTACATCACTCTCCTGTAACACAGCCTTTAAGACCAGGAAAAGACAGCAGTAACAACATTAGATAAGATGATATCTAGTCTCATATCACAAAATGGATATCATATTGATATAAGAATGGATATCCTTGCTCAGATTTTTTGTCTTGTTTGGTTACTTGAAACTGCTGATCTGACACCAGTGGTGTATTTTGAGTGTCTGAGTGGAACTGTTTCGTGCATTCTTCTATGTAGAGTAATGCCAGATAGTAACTACCCGTTGTGGAAAGTAACTAAGCACATTTAACCAAGCCATAGGCTTCACGTTAGCATGTTATATTTGTTTGGAAAACATGTTTAGTATAAGACAGTTGTTTTGTCAGTGAACCTTGTGAGCTGTAATGGAGCCAAATTTTGTAACATTACCTTTTTTAAATGTTGCTGTTGTCCCTGAAAAGTCTGCTAGTCACTAGGCTAATTTATACAATGTAAAATGCCATAGGCTTGTGCTAATAACATTAGCGTGTTGTATTTTTGGGGAAAATGTGTCCAGATAAAGACAAATGCTTTGTCTGTGAATGCTGCGAGTTATAGATAAAGACAAATGCTTTGTCTGTGAATGCTGCGAGTTATAATGAAGCTGATTTGTGTACTTGTAATTGATATTGTCGCTATTAAGCCATGTTTAATGTGTGTTTTGGGTGGGTTTTGCATCACTAACCTTAACTACAGAGTGACAAAGACACACCACCATGCAAGTATAGATGCTCACAATGGTGTAGGCCACTCGCGTAGGCTACAGCTATAGTCTGCATAGAGCTGAAATCCTGCTCTTCATCATTGTGTTGCCTCTACCGCAGGTGACTACACATCACTTTTCTGTTATAAGTGGAGACGCTCTTATGTCAACATCCCATTAGGCTTTTGCAAATTTTAATTAAAGTGCTCTGAGGGTTCATTACAATACATAAATCTTACAGTGACAGACAAAATGGCATCACGCTCAACTTGCTTGATTAATGTAACACACAGATTCTACTGCATCACTTCACCAAAATTTCACACAAACAAAGCACAAAGGTGCTTCCACCATCAGTGACATGTGTGTGACATCACAGATGCTACGGCCATCTTTGTTTTCTGTCTGGAAAATCTGTCTTGGGCACATCAGGCCAAAAACAGTAAACGTCTATAAAAGTTAGACAGTGCTTGAATCCCTGGTTAAAACTTTTTATATAAAATGTGAGAAAGTGAAAGTTCCTGTTGAATTTCCCGATTTCGTTACAACGTGTGATGTGTTGACAGTAAATGTTCAGATGGTAGTAGGTGGCTGCTGCCTCACCCCGTGCGCTCCTACTCTCTGTACTCCTGCCATGACGAGCAGTTTGGCAGAACAACACTTCAACTGGTCTCAATTCTGTCAGACGAGACAAGCTAAAACACATCTCGGGATTCAAGGTGTGCCAGCAGACACACACCCACCCGCACACACATTATTCTGGTGAATTTCCAGGAAATCTCCTAATTTCTCAGCAACGTTGGTTCCCATCGCCAAGACTGGTTGGGCTCCTGTCACAGCTTGGATCAAAGGCTTAATGAGAGGAGATTAATGGTTTCTTGATAAATGCTGTTAAGATGTCTCCATCATGTTGCCCTGCCCAACATGATATTCACTTCTTATATCCTCTTGGCTTACTGGAAGAAGACGTCACCCTGCTTTCATTTTGCTGGGGTTTTCCTTGGCTTTACGGGAGGCTTATGTAATGCCAGCGCCAAGACAGGGTTGGGCTTTGTGCAGGAAAAGAGGATAGAGCTACGACTCTACAACATTTAGGTACAGAGATAAGGCAATTCTTTTTTCTGAGTGGACTTGAACTAGCTGCAGGAATCAAGCAGCTTTCACACCAAGAACTTCTGGAGCACTTCTTAAAAGCTCTGCTTTAGTGGAGTTTCTTTGTCAAGGTGAAGATGATGCCTTTTAAACTCCTCAAACACAGAAGTGTCGCTGTCCTCTGACAAGAGAGCTGTTTATTCAAAGTGAAAACATAATCCGAATCAAGTAGTAACCTTCATGGCTCTGTGGTGACACTAAAGCAGTCCTAATCGTCTTTCAGACCAAACTTTTCTCCCACCAAGCGAGGCAAGTGTAGGATGAAGAGCATTATGTAAAGCAGCCACATACTGCATACGACTGTAAACAGTTATAACAGTCCTTTTCTTTCCTTATATTCCTTTTTGACCGTTATAATTGATTACAAGAATTGTAATCGGAAGAACTATGGTCTATATTTGTCTGCCATCTATTGAAAAATTTGCCTCAGAAGGCTCATATTGTGGACCAAAGATGGAGGGCAAAGGCATAAATCTGCCGGTCTCATTCCAAAGTTGTCAAAATCTGGTGCTAGGGCAGAGACTTGCACCATCTGACACCAACGAAAAAGCCGTCCTTTAATGTTGGCATGATTTGCGGACGGTTACCGTTATAGTTTAACAGCGCCCGGTAGCATCATGGGGAAATGCGGCGGGACAAGAATGAAAGTTATGGCAGGGAAAGTCAGAGTAGGGCAGGCGGGCGAGGTGGTGGATGGGTCCAGCAAACACTGACTTTCCCTGGGAGAATGGTGTTCGTGTCCCGTTAGATTATAAAGCCAAACTCGGTTCTATTTCCTAAACCTAACCACGTGCTTTTGTTGACTAAATCCAACAATGCAAGTTTGTTGTTGAAGGAAGAAAAAAAGTCAATTCGCTGTGTTGTACTGACATAGTGCGTTTATTTTGAAACGATAAATTTCCTGTGAGAACAGAAGTGTCTTTTGAAAGAAGACAATGCATGTAACAGGCAGAACTTCACACGGCATTCCAGAACGTCAACAACCAACGCACCCAGGGTACCTTGCACATTGTATCCTGACGTGGAGAGTCCATGACCAAACGTTGATATGTGATGAGGTCGAAGTGAGAATGTGTTGGTTTGGTAGAGAGAAATTGGTTCTTATATGAAACTGCTCGCAACAAGGACTGTGGATTATCTTGAGTAACCGGGTCATGATTTCTGAATAGAGTCATTGCTGTTGAGCTTTTCAGATGTATTTTTTTGGTGCTGTTAGCACCACAAGCCGAGTGCCATCTAGTTCCAGTATATTGGAGAGAAGGCAGACTCTTTCTACGGCAGATATCTCAAACACTCACACCAAAACAATCTAGATGAATAAATAGCACTACAGGTAAGAGGAAAAATATGGGTTTTTGATTTTGAGGTGAACTGTCCTTTAAACTTTGTTTGCTTTGTTACTGAGAGCATGAACTGAAAACAAACTGCTGACATACAGAAATGACACTTAACATTTAAAGTCCTCCCTGTATTTTATCTCACATTCCTGTTATGTTTCTCTTAAAACTTTCCCAGAAATCTACTTCATGAATTCACTGTGTGTTTTTATTAGTGGAAGCATTCAAAGCAGAAGGGTGGCCCAGCATGCCCTCTTAAAAGGCATTTGATCTTTGACCTTTCAGCCTGTCAAGTACGGAAACACCCAAGTATTACACTTCCAAGTGTTTTGACATATAAGGATTTTGTTTTTTAGTGAAGGGACTATTTTTTCATTAGAAAGTAGTTCTAATGTCATGTGGATTATCAAGGTAATATCAAGAACACTGCTTCTGGACAGAATTATTTTTGGGGATAAAGATGGTTTTCATCATTCATTAAACTGCCCCATTATTTTCCTTGGTTAATGGCTTTATTTTTTTGTCAATAAGACCTCTTGCAGAAAATGTGTGCCACAATTTGACCCAAAGAAGACGTCTTCACATTACTTAAGTCTGACCAACAGTCCAAACTGGAAAAATATTAAATTTACATTAACAGGAGAATATAAAACCAGCAAATACCTACAATGGAAAAGCTGTAACTCGATACATCTTTGGTATTTCGACTTAAAACATGTCTTATTCCTCATTATTTATTGAGTTAACTAATCATTTTAGTTACTTTTGATTAAATGTGGACGTTCAATACTTTGAGTAGAGCTGCAAGAAGTAATCAATTAGCTGTCAACTATTAAATTAATTGCCAACTAATGTGATTATCAATTGATCAGTTTGAGTAAAACAACTACAAAACAATTAAATTCTGCGATTCCAGCTTCTTAAATGTGAATATGTTGTGTTTTTTTCTCCTCTATGGCAGTAAACTGAGTATCTTTAGGTTGTGGACATTAAAAAGACATTTGAGGACATCATCGTAGGCTTTTGGAAACACTGATTGACATTTTTCACCATTTTCTGACATTTTATAGACTAACTACTATTGATTAATCAAGAAAATGATAGATAGCTTATACGGCAGTGATTATGATCGTTAGTTGCAGCCCTAACTGCTCCAACTAAATTCTGTGAAGCTAAGGTAAGGTTAAAATCCCAAAGACCTTGTCAAATAAAGCCCAAACTATCTGCACGGACAGATACAATAGGGATGATTTGGGTGAACTGACCCTCAGATTTAAGAATAGCAGCAGAAAAACACTAAACTGGATTCTTTGTATATTTTTAGAATGACTGACAACAGTGCTGATGTTTTCTGTCAGAGGTTTAATGAAGTAAAAATAACGTAAATTCTTGACCTGCTTCCTTTTAAAACAAGGAGACATTCTTTGTTATCTGCAGCAGTGCATGATGGATCAAAAGCTCACACACACATACACACACACCACAGACAGCAGTACAAACCAACAGACTCAGCAGCTCTCAGCGGAGGAATTGCTGAAGTCTGATTGTGTTGTTTTCAGTGGTATTTTCCCATAGATAGACAGAAACAGTCTTTGCTCCGGTTACGCAAGGAGAGTTCAGCCTGTTGCCAAGACTAACAGGCAGACTGGCAGTTTGGAAAACACCCAGCTGAACTCTGCCAACCCTCTCCACGTCTTCTTCTTCTTTCATTATTTCAATTCTTCTTCAGATCTTAAAACAAAACTCCAGCTATCAAACATGAAATCCATCAACAAGGTGGAAAAGCTCACTGATTTATCCAGATAAAAGTTTCATTTCCCTCTGCAGGACACCAACACCACAAAGGTCAGAGGTCAAAGTAACCTGAGCAAAGAGGAGGATTGTTTTTTATTTTATTTTTCATTTTCTCTTGTTAGTTTGTGTCATTCTTTTTCATTTCTTGTCCTTTTCTCTCTTTAATCTGTCCATTTTGTGTCTTCCCTTCAGCATGGTTGTGTAACAGAATAAAACTGAACATGATTTCTCTTTTCTTCTCCCCCCGTCTATCTGTCTTTCCTCCTCCTCGCCCTGTCAAAACAATTTTGCTTCACACTGGCATTCCTCTCATCCATTTTTTACTCCTTTCAGTTTGTCTTGTTTCATGATGTTTGTCTTATTTTCCTCCCGTTCCCTCTGCTGTTTATTATCCTTCAAGTCTCTCTGCTCTTTCCCAGCCCAGAAACTCCTGTTTGTACTAAACATCCTTCCATCACTCCTCGTCTTCTACACTCTTATTCCACAGTTCCACTTTTCCTCTTTTCTAACAGCACAACAACCAATATGTTTTTTATTTGCTTCTGTAAACCTTTTAAAACCCAAAGATATTTAATTCACAATAATGAGGATGAATAGAAACCAAAAAAAGCAGCAAATCTGCACTTTGGTCAAGCTGAAACCAGAGAATGTAACTTTCATTTGCACTTACAGATGTATTTGTAATTGCAGATAGGCATAGAAAGTGTTGACATAATATGGAGTAGAAGTAGAGACATTAACATTTGTGTTCATTTACATACAGGTCTATACCATCACCTTTGTCCACGATAGAAAACACTCTGCGGAGTGGATTTTATTCATCCAAATGGGTTCTCTTTGTGCTATAAATACGCGCACAGTGTATACTTCCTGTGTAACCTCGACACAGTGAAAATTACATATGTGACGGGCTGCAAGTGGTGATATACATTAATGCAAAAAAATATATAAATAAATCACACCCACACATTTTTCACCTGCAAATATGGAGTGAAATGTGTTTGTCACATACATTCAAGCAATTATGGAGCCCTATTCACGCGTTTCTGTACGTAAGCACCTAATCAGAACACACTGGCAGCTGGCACCGTGTGTGTGTGTGTGTGTGTGTGTGAGATTTTCATATTGTCAACAACACACACACACACTGGTAATTACTGTCTTTTACACCGATGGATGATGTTCCTCGTGGCTCGTCACATGCAGCGTTTTAATGAAGTCATTTCATTGGTTAAAATCAGTTTGATTGACAGGTGACAAAATAGCTCATTTGCATGACGCTTCAAACTCTTAAAAATTTCCTCAAGGTTCCTCTCAAGATGTTTTTTTCTTGTGAACATTCAAGTGAAGAATGGTACCAGAAACATCTCCACTAGATAAGTGGTTAAAATGGTGGAAGGATTCCCACGGGTCGAGCAGGAAAAGGCCTTTGGTAGATCAGGTAGCAATGCTCTTACTGCTCAGATTAATCACATCTTTCATTTCTAATATTACCAACATGTACTGTACACTGTGCCTTAAGTTATAGCAAAGTTATTAAAGAGTTAAAGGTCTTTGGCTCCACAGTTGAGGACAGTAATCCCTCATCTGGCCCCTGAAGATGGCAGCGTTAAAAACATCTATGAGGAAAACAGGCTGTATTAATAATAGAATTTAGCAAAAGTTGAGAATAAATGACATTTTCTTTTGTATTGTCCTTTTTTTATTACGATGAGCAAAGAATATTTAGATTTTACTTAATGGTGCTCTGACCATGACAGAATGGAAAGCATGTTAAATCTTCATGTTTGTAAGTTGGCACCTTTGTTTCTAAAGCTTGGGGCAAAAACAGGATTGTGTTTTAGTATATTTTTGTAATTTATGTCATTACTCTGGTTTCTGTTGCCTCCTTTTTTTTTAATGGTGTCTTGTAAGCATGTTAAGGCCGGGCAAATTACTTATGCATTTTCATTTAACCTTTATTTTAACTCGGAAATACACTGAGGTAGAGACCTCATTTAAGTACAATGTAGCTGAGTAAAACAGTATAAAATAAAAGCACTTAGACACATAAAGGTAGCAACGAGAAGTAAAAAGCAATAAAACCACAATTAAAAATGTAAAAAATAAATAAATAAAAGCATCAATGATAAATAAAAATTGTTAAAATGACACTACATGACACTACAATGAAAGAAAATCAAATCCACCCAAACTTCTTTTAATAACTAAAAAAACTTGTGGAGAGAAAAAATGAATCCAAAATTACATTTTACAGAAAGACTGTTGGAATAAATAAGTCATGTTCAACTTCAAGTTTTATCCAGAAGCCGAACCTTGACTCTTCAGATTTGTAGACACACGTGTTAAACATTGTCACCAGTGTTGTAGGTGATGGAAAACAGGCTCAGCAGCCCCAAAAATGCGCTAAAGCTTGTTGAGAATTTTCCCTCAAGACATTGGGTGAATTTGTGTGAGTCTTATTGTTTGTAATTCTTATTAAAACTCCTTTGAAAAGAAAGATGGTTGTCATGCTTTAGGCAGCTGAACACAGGACTTTCATTTGGAACAACAAAATTTCTTTTCTTTTTCAATTTCAAATTTCAGTTTTACAAAAAAACACCCTGTTGAAACACATTATTATTCACATATTAATAAAGGATTTTTATCTACTACAGTCAGAGTGCCTTGGATGCATTTTTGGACTGCCTGACTGCACTTTTACACTGAGTGAGCTGGCCAGTCGTCGTTTTTTGTCTTTATGTTTCAATTTCACAAATTTCCCTACACGGCCGAGGTCAGATGTATTTGTAACAGAACACTTCATGTCATGTGATAGTATTTTTAATAAGACTGTTGCTTTTAAGATGTTTTTATTCTTTTAAATCTATGCTGACATTAGAGCTAGAGGGTAATTCAATGAATCAGTCTATTTGTTTGTTACATGAAATCATAATATTCAGTTCCAGTGAAATATAAAACCGTCACTTCCCACATTTTGTGCATCAAAAATAGTGTAATGATAAGTTTGATTTGGACATCAATGTTTTGTCAGTAGTGTAGGGGTGAATACCGGTGCTTTTACAAAATATTTACACAATGAGAATTTCTGATAATCATCAGTAATGTGGATATAATGACCAACTAGGTAAAGGCAAGTAATAGAACGAATCACCCTTATTGTTAGAATGATTAAAAACATACATATTTATAATAAAATACCCATAAATCCAACATTCAATACTATCTAATGCTTAGTTTGTTGCCCTCAGACACTTTCTTTACCAGTGTTTAAGATTTACTTTTGTCTTTATCCCAAGAGGACAGAGTGAATGTACATCAGTCATCATCATCTTCGTCTTTTAGGTTTACTTCAGGTTTCTGTCCTCAGCGGAGTCTGTAGGCCTCCTTGAAAACCTCATTAACAGAGTGTTAATATATTTCCCAGAGGGCCTTTGTGTTGCCGTGCCTTTGTTTGTGTCGTTTTTACTCATTTGTCTTTCTCTACATGTTGATGTCACTTCTTCAGTGAGTTCATCAAAGGCTTTCCTCAGAAGAGCCTCCTCTTCTTCCTTGCAAACAAAACACTTCTCTGCCTCTCGTCACCTGCTGTTCTCACACTCTGTTACAGGGAGTTAGTGCCTCCCAGTGGACACATGCTGAATCACACTCTGAGGTCTGAATGCAGTGTTTCACTCAGGCCTTCATTTCTGCCTGTTGTAGTTTGTGTGTAGACTGTTATTATTCCTCCTCTTAGTACTCCTACCATAACTCTTATGTTGCTTCTTAAATTACGATTACACTGACTGCTAGTAATGGCAGCAGTAGGTTACAAAACTAATACTACCGCAACTTTTACCACGACACTGCTATGCCTACCAGTATTAGCACTGCTGCTTGAGCTGCTACAGTACATCTACCACTAATAGTATGGCTACGTCTACTGCCATTAGAAGCACTAGCACTGGTACTGGTACAACAAATACTATAGTTTCTACAACTGTATTACTACAATTTCTTTGGTACTGCTACATCTTTACACTGCTGTGCCGACTTGTATTATTAGTCCTGTGGCTATAGTGCTACTTCAGTACATCTGCTGCCAGTAGTACGGCCACTTCTACTGCCACCAGACGCACTAGTAGTACAAGCATTAGCACTGGTGCCATACAACAAATACTAGTTATTACAGCTTTACCACTACAACCTCTATGGGTATTGCTACAACTTTGCCTACTTATATTATTAGTGATGCTGCTAGTACTACTACAGTATATCTACTACCAGTGGTAGGCTGTTCCCACTGCCATTAGCAGTAAGTAAAAACACTAGCAGTGATACTACTACAACAAAAACTGTAGTTACTACAGTTCTGCTACTACAATTTCTATTGGTACTGCTACACCTTTACACTGCTATGTCTACTTGTATCATTAGTCCTGTGGCTACAGGGCTACTTCAGTACATCTACTGCCAGTAGTACAGCTACTTCTACTGTCACTAGCAGCACTAATTGTGCAAGCACTAGCACTGGTACTGCTACAACAAGTACTATAGTTTCTACAACTCTACTACTACAACTTCTATCGGCTATCTGCTATGTCAACTAGTAGTGATAGTGCACCTACATCTACCAGTAGTATGACTACTTCTACTGCCACTAGCAGCACTAATAGTACTAGCACTAGCAGTAGTGGCAGTACAACTGATAATATTACTACAACTACTACTGTAGTACTATTGGTACTACTACTGTGCAAATGCTTCTAGCAGTATTACTAGTACTTATAGGCTACTACCACTGCCACCAAGTTGTACCTCTTGTACAAACACTGACACTAGTACTACTACTATTACACTGCTGCTACCACTAGTACTTCCATAATTATTACCCATACTGCACTGTACTGTAGTTACAATATAGGCTATTACTACTGATCCTACAGATACTACTGCCCCTATTTTTTAGTGGTACTACTATTTGTTCTGCTTCTACTCTTGGTGCTAGTAATGCAAGTCTGCAACTCAGACTAATATTACAACTGTAATTAATGCTGCTATTGCAACAAGTAGTATCTCTAGTGTAGTACAAGTACAGGTACTACTACAACAGCTACTGCTGCAAAATGTAATCCTGGAACAATAGCACATGAAGGTGTGATAACTGCTGTGTTCACGTGATTACTGCTGTAGCGTGTGGTGAGCGTTGTTTTGAATATTGGGCTGCTGTTGACTTTAAACACTGAGCATGAATCACTAGCTCTGGATCAGCCGTTCAGCTCTGTGTGTATCTATGAAAACACCACTGTGTTTGTTCAAGGAAGGGACGGTTTCATGTCAAAGAGGGTGGCAGGAGCCCACTGGTCAGGAATGTTTAATGTGGCAATGTGGCCGGTTCTGGTTTTCAGATCTGCAGATGAAAAGTGCTCTCAGGGATCAGGAAGAAAGACCAGAGGGTTGATTGTTCAAATCTGAAGACCATGAGTAACCTTTATTTTTTAGCTCTAAAAAACCTCGAAAACAGAAACGAGAGTAAATGTGATGATGTATCTGTCGTAGATGTTTTCTCAGGTAAATCTCTCAGCTGCTTGAAGACAAATATGAACAGAACAGTCCTGTTGTCACTGAATTCAAGTGTGTGTTCAAGCAAAATATGTACTGTAAAACAGCAGCACCTCAGGGGTAAAGGCTCCCATTGTGTACATTCACAAAGAAATGTCATATTTACAGTAATTGCCTCAAAAACAGAAGACTATCTTTTGCATTTTGCTATTGTTTTAAGATAAGATAACCCTTTATTCATCCCACGGTGGGGAAATTTTCAACATTACAGTGGTGATTGATTGTCCATAGATTTAGTATGTGTGGTCTACTGGGAGCAGTGTTAGTTGTATGGTCTGACAGCAGCAGGAAGGACCTGTGGTATCTCTCCTTCAAACACAGCGGGTAAAGCAGCCTGTCACTGAAGGAGCTGCCCAATGCTGTCAAAGTGTCCTGCATGGGGTGGGACATGTTGTCCATAAGGAATGATAGCTTGGCTTCCCAGGACAGAGCTCCTTTTCTTTATCAGTTGTTCATTGACATTCAATATCTTTTCACACATGCTTCATATCAGCTTGTTAACATGTGGTGGTGTTTTTATGAACCAAAGAAAAGTTTATGAGAGACTTCTTTTCATCCTAATTTGTGCATAGATGGCCCTTTTTTGCATGCTTAGTATGTATTTTCTGCCAATTTATACCTAATAAAATCAAAAATATTTGCAGCAATGCATGTTTACTCTAAAATTAGTCGTGAAGTTTACAAGTAAGACTGAAAATGAAACTTTTTTTTTTTGTCTTTCAGGACACCAACACTACAAATTTCTTACTGACCTGTAAGAGAGTTTTTACACATAGAAGTTTTCAATTAATAGGGTCTGAATCCTCTGTAACTAAGCAAGTAATAGCACTGGAGGCCAGTGATATCTAACTAAAATTTCAACAAGCCAATCTGTAAACACTCAGCAATGTCAGAAAGGTATCATACTGTAATTAATTAGGACAAACAATCAAACAGACCAGTATGAAATAAGAAATGATGACCTTTTTTTGTCATCAAGATGAATGCGACAGTAAAGCTTTCCAGTCATATTGCCCAGTTTTATTTAAAAGCATATATCCTGTTTAGTGGATTTTACTCATCAAACCTGACACTGAGCGTGAATTCTAATTCAGAAGGTGCATTTTTGTAAATATTTTGTATTTGTGTTGTCAGACTCTTGCAGATCGAAGGCCGCCAGCAGCCGCTGACCACTGAGCTTCTAAATCTTCAGGAGAAGAAGAAACAGACCGAACAAGAGCTAAAGAGGAACTCCAGTCTTCAGACGTCCACTGTAAGTGACCACATGATATCTTACACACAGGTGACAGTGGGTTAAATAAACAAGAATATCATTGTGTCAAAAAGTATGCAAAAGAGAAAAAAGCTTGGGCTCTGCCAAAGTGTGATATTTGGAGATGTTACTGAGATACGCTGAAATATGATGATATATAATAACTATGACTGATGTTAAACATTTATTAGGTGGCTCAGATATTTTATAGAGCAGTTTTCACAAGGTTAAACAATGATGCAAGTAAAATTATAACATTGGACAGTAAAACATCAGAAAATAAACACAATGAAAAATGTGTGCAGCAAAAAGTATAATAACGATACAAATCGCATATAAATGGTTATCTAAAAAAGCTTTTTTAGAAATAAGAATAGGTTTTCAAAAGGGAAAATAGATATTTGTTACTATCTTCTACTACTGACTTTTGAGTCACAGAGCCATGTGCTAACTTTGTTGCTAATAAACATTTTCTGTGTTCATATTTACACAGATGAGCTGATTATCACAATAATATCATCACGTTTAGAGTCAATACGAAAATCAGAAACCAGATATGGAAAGTGTGACTAAATAATTTGAACTCCAGGACCACAGCTTTCAACAGCATCTAATCGTCTTTATTTGTTTAAGTAAACCAATGAGATCGCTGTATTTCCTTTTTTTGTCCTCCTCAGTTTCAGCTGTGTGCATTTCGAGAGCTTCAGGCCTCCATCACCGAGTGTTTGCTCCAATCAGAGAGGTTGGTGTTCCAAGAAGAGGCACTGATCACACTCCGTAACCTGCTGACCCAAGACCTGCACCGATACCAGGAAGAGACGCAGAGACTCACCTGTTTCACACAGAAGATACTCAAACAGTCCAACAGGTACCCGACTCCACATCCTGTCTGACAAAATAAATGAGTATAACTGATTTAGTTTAACTTTGATTAAATTTACATAATTAAAAAAGGTATTTAAACATTTCGCTTTATGTTTCTCTTTCAGAGGGGAAGCGTTCACCAGCAGACAGAGTGACCACAGCATGCAGGGAAAGAACGAGACAGAAACAGAAAACAACATGGTACAGTTCAACTCAGCCGCTACACTCACAGCACCCACAGCTCCTCTCTGATCTGTTGTCTCACCTCCTTTACGTTGGTTTGTTCTACTTCCCTGTCTCACAGTCAAACCTCTAAAAAAAACAATGCTTAACAATATTTATTGTTTGTTAGTTGGTGAGTTTTTGGGGTATTAGAAACCAAACTAACAGCACACCTGACCCGAGGTGCCAGGGTCCAGCTAAAGTCATAACACATCCAGACATTTTTAAAATGCACAAAACACACATCGAGCTGATTGGTCCCACTCTGCATTAGATGATCTCATGCTGTGAGTGTGATAAAGGTTTTTGTGCACAACCTTTTCTGTAATATGTCTCACAGCAGGTACTGACATTTCATCCTCTTTTCCTGTGAATGTTATCCTTACCCGAACCACACAGATGAATCCATATCCCACTCCTGACATGGCAGATCTCTGCAAACGCAGCTCTTTTAGAGGACAATGTTCCAGAGAAATCTGTGTATCCGCTGTTCCATATGTACAACGTCTTTCTCAGCATTTTCTGACAGTCATAATGACATCTAACAAGTAGAGATCTGGGTCGTTCACTGGTGCGAAGACAAGGCTGTAACGCCCTGTGGCCTGTTCAAGTAACTCTGCAAGATAAATATTGAGGTTCAGGCCCTCTGTCCCTTCAAGAGGTCCCTTATGAGGATATTACTTGTGTCCTCCGAAGCTGTCACACTTTCCTTCCACAGATTTGACACAGTCAATGAGTTGTTTGGCTTCTTTTCTGAATTAAGGTAGAAGTGTCTGATGTTTCACATATTCACATGTGTTTCACTATGGCTCTTTGTGGTGGCCTGAACAGCAACTTTAAGCGGACTGGACCTCCAGTTGGGCAGTTGGCACTGCAACATGGCAGCAAGTCAGACTGTAGCTCTCTAGAGGAGGATTTGGGCTCGACGTTCAGCATTTCCGACAAAATTCGTCCTTCCCTCTTGATGAAATGATGTCTGAGCAGTAAAAAAAGGAAGTTTTAGAGTCATTAGATACAGTTTTTCTGCCATGTTTTGGAATTTTTACAGTCAACTTAAATCTTCATGGCTTGCAAGTATCCCCAACCAAAAGTCTGTAATTGATATGTTATTTGTTCTTAGAAATAATAATTAGTTACAGCTTTAGATCGTTTTACGCTCCACAAGGAAAAAACATGATAGCATCACAACCAATCAGAGGCTCAGAGGGAAGTTTGAAATCTAAAATATCTTTAACCTTAACACTACGTACTGTAAATTAATAAATTAAAGAAACTTAGTTATTAAAAAAACATTAAATTTTCATTATCTAAACCAGTTCTTTTCAACTTTTTTGGGTTGTAACCATTTATAAAGAAGCAAATATCTGGTGGCAGGTGCTCCTCACATTGTAAGATGTAAAACTAAACACAAGTACAAGTAACTAAGAATACTTTAAGTGCAACATTTTACAGAATCTGCTGCAAGAAAAGATAATGTTGGTTTTGACTTTAACAGAAACTGAAATATTTAGTTCAACAAGGTGAAGTTCAGTGTATCGTGGAGAAAAGTGAAACAACAAAGCAAAGATAGAGCATGAAGATAAACCTCAGTGCAGTTTTGTTGAGGTAGAACAGTGTCACCGTATCTTTGTCTACGTGTGTGTGTGTGTGTGTGTGTGTGTGTGTGTGTGTGTGTGTGTGTGTGAGCGCGTGCATGTGTGTCTGGCATTGGTCCAGCTGTTGTCAGTCTTTCTCAGACAGTCGGAGTGGAGACAGAGGAAACATCTGCCTGCTCATCTGGCTCTGTCTGTCACACACACACACAAAGATGCAGACGTACACACACACACACACACACACACACAGAGCATCAATTTCCTAAAAAAAAAAAAAATAAACAAAAAAAACAACAACCCATAATAGACTGACACAGTTGTGACAGGAAACGATGAGGGAAGAAACCTGGTTTGGAGTCTTATTATAACAGGAAACCTGTCAAAGTGTCACCACAGTTTAACTTGTGAAGCTTAAACACAAACAGCAGACAGGCCGGCTGCCAACGTGCCGCATCTCCCGCACAGAAATACAACATGAATCAGGCTCATCCTTTTTTAGTTTGCACAGGTTTCCATTGAAAAATACCAGATTTTTATAGCAGGACGTAAAAGTGAAACCGCACCAAAAATCGATCATTTGAGCGACTGGAGTAGATTTTTTAGTTTACTTTTTCATATTTAACAGCTGAATTCATACAGTATCAGTCACGATTAATTTCAGTGGATCACAATGGACAATAAAAAATCAACAGATTTCTTATGTTATGGTTTCAGAATGATGAAGACAGTTTGATAACAATTAGAAACAAAATCAGACGTATTCCCATGGCAACTGTCATGTTTTCCCAGATGATTAAAAAATCAAAAAAAATAGGGTTGGGGAAAAATCTCCCCAGGGTAGCACGCACCCGAACCCCCCACTAAGTTTATGCCGAGCCCCAAATGTTTACAACATCTGGCTCTGACCCTGGTGGTGAAGCCTTTCAAAGCTGAGTGTCTATTGATCAAAGGTTTTGTTCAGCCAAGGTTAGAGATGGTTCACTTTCAAGGTTAGAATAAAAAATGTTTGCTGCTGGTAGGAGATGGGATGCAAACAGTGGTCTCTGCTGTCAAAGTCAACTTACACTGGAGGCACATTACACATCGAATCCCCTGCAACCATTGCTGTCTGTGTAAGCCCACACACTACTGGCGTCTTGACACACCTTTAAAGCTCTAAAGTCAGACTCTACTGTCATTTTGTTTTGATTTGGTGGTCAGAAACATGCTGATTGTGTGGCACCTGGTGGCGACATACGAAGGCAATGTCCTTGCCTCAGTAGCCATGGGTTCAATTTCAGCCTGCAGCTCTTTCACACTTAGACTGTCCTCTCTAATAGAGGCAAAAAGCTAAAACAAATCTTTAGATTAAACATATTAATCATAATTACATTCAGTATTATTTACCCCAAACGGTCAAAAATAAAGAGTTTGACAATTATACACCTGTCACCTAGTCACTGATTCAATGTCCTGGCAGCTGAAGTCACTTGTAAAGTGGATTTAAATAGAAATAGGTCAACTCAGTGCAAAACTGGATTTCACAGATGACAGAATTTAAAGAATTTGACTTGTGGCAGTTTATAACTCTGACGCCCCCAAAAAGCTAGCTCATAAAGCAAAATGACCTCATGTCGTTTCTGCTTTAAGTGTCAGGGGACAGGGAGGGTGAGGGGAACTCGGACCCTCGACACCTTCAGCCCGCGGTCTCACGCTTCGCCCTGTTAATCTAGACGAGCCTCTCCGCCCCAAGAGAGGCTCAGTAACCTTTTCACCAGATTGATTGAGGTTAATCCGTCAGAAAATGAGCCAGGATTTATATAATCACACTTTATTTTGATTAGATATAAATTTAATAGATTTAGATCAGATTTGATAAAGAGGTTTTTGTAGATTCAGTGATCCATTCTGGATTTGAGACTTTTATAGCGCTCACAGACACTGTGCTGAACGTGAGCTTGGTATGTCTGGTGTTCTCTGTTATATAGTCTAAGTGAAACCATCAACATGTCAAACTGCATTGTGCAAAAGTTATTATTGTAGTAGCATATTAAGAGCTTAGGTAATAACTCAGGTAACGTCTGTTTATGGATTTTTGAGAGGAGCAGCTGGACGAGCTAAACTGTCAGCATTCCCCCGTCTTAGTAACTATCAAAAAATCACAAAAATAAATAAAAAAATGCTCTATAAAGGTTTGACACAGGTGCACTTAGTCATCAGATAAGGACATCTGGGCTGCAGTTTGATGCTCATGGGGAAATATTTAGAGAAAATGTGTTTTACGAAGATCAGTGTGGGTGAGAAGTGCTGATGATTTTTGTTGTATTATATTCTAATTTTGTTTCATTGTATAGAGACACTAGAGAGTAGGACAGATGCAGGACGATGTTATTGAGTGCAAGAAGAAGTCAGCGCACTATTTTTGTGCATTTCTCCTCAGTTTAATATACTGGTTAATATTTATGATATAGGAATAATTGTGGGTGGCACAGGGCCGCAGTGGTTAGCATTGTCGCCTCACACCCTGGGGTGGGGGAGCTCCTCTGTGTACAGTTTGCATGTTCTCCCTGTGTCAGTGTGGGTTTTCTCCAGGTACTCCAGCTTCCTCCCACAGTTCAAAGACATGCAGGTTAATTGGTGACTCTAAATTGTCCGTAGGTGTGAATGTGAGTGTGAATGGTTGTCTGTCTCTATGTGTCAGCCCTGTGATAGTCTGGTGACCTGTCCAGGGTGTACCCTGCCTCTCGCCCAATGTCAGCTGGGATAGGCTCCAGCCCCCCGCGACCCCGAACAGGTGGTTACGGAAGATGAATGAATGGAATTAATTGTTTCAGAAAGTGTTCAACTGTTATACTTTTGTACCCACTGACAGATTACTGAACGGGCCTACTGGGCACAGGCCAGGCCATGAATGCTGAAAAAAAGTGCAGTGTTGCTCTACAACATACAGGACGTGGGGACCTTCAGTAAGCTGCTTTTAGTTTTCCATAATAACATATCACTAATCTTTGACAGGCTTTCCCCACGATCATACATCTGAGCTCATTTTTGTCATTCCCACGTGAAATAAGGAAACATCCAGGATTAGTTGGAGCAGATTTCAGCCTGATTTGTAACAAATATTCCTGCTGAAGGGATAATTGACGGCAAGCAAAGTGTAAAAATGGGCTGGCTTTAAGGGCCGAGCGCCGGTTGGTTAATAATTTCTGTTATTTACTGCCATGGAGAGGGGAGGAGGAGTGTGTGTGTGTGTGGGGGGGGCAACAACAACAACACAGGAACATATTGCCAAGCAGATTGCCTCGGGCCAAACATCGCTCGACGTTTTGCTCTCTGTGAGAGACGTACGTGTCCAACACAAGACTGCTGCCACTAATTGGTTATATATTTTATTTTTTATTACGCTGTTGTTTCCTCTCTCTCTCTCTCTGTGCTGCAGTGACAGTTTTGCTTTTGTGTGTGCAGCGTTTAACTGCATCTGCTTGTTTGCATCTGCGTGTCACACCAACAACTTGGACAATGCTGTTTGATGTTGAGGTGATACGTGTGTCTCACAGTAATAACTCTGGCTGTGAGTTTAGACTGGGAGAGGTGTCTGTGTGAGGAGAAAGTGAAGAAGTGAGAAAAGTTGGAAGCACTAAGAAGTGCTGAGGGTGAAAGTCATGTTTGTAAGATTCTTCTGATTCTTCTTCTGATCTGAAGACATGGACTGCGGCAGGAATGTTAATATGCACAGTAATTATCTTCTGTCACTGCGTAAAGTCTTCTTTTAAAATATTTTCCAAGACAAACTAAAAAACATCTCCTGGGCGGAGGACGCATCTGAATGGGGAGCACATGCATTAAAACAGACATAGGCCTATATAACTGATGTATTGAGTTCATAAAATATTTCTAGAAGTATATCAGACTCCAAAAAAATACCCAGGCCGTGGCCCCCCTAGCCTCTCGTTTCCATTATCTGTGAAACAACTAAAAGCAAATAAGGAACTAAAAGAACACCCAGGAGAAAGTACAAAACAACCCTGAAAACAACCTGAAGAAGCTAAAAGAACAAATTAAAAAGCTACAAACAACCTAAAGAGGAAAGAAACCACTCTGAAGAAGCTGAATAACAACACAAAAAAAAACAGAACACTGTACGAGAAACTGGAAAACAACCAGAAGAGGCTAGAAAACAACCATGTGAAGTTATGATGCAAAACTACAAGGCTTGAAAACTCAGTTGTCTCCGACTAAGAATTTAAGTCTAGATAGACAACTAAGTCTTGCTTATCAACGATTGAGTCGTGTTTTTTTCCCTCATTGATCCGTATTCTCATTTGCAACATTGACTTCTATTTTTCCACACCAGACAAAAGAGCTGAAACACCAAAATAAACTCTTTGTCTTGTTGACTTTTAATAAGAACCTATTTTATAATAGGATGTATACCATCTAGCGCTGTTTGTGGGAGCACCACTGTCTATAGTCCTGAAATTAAGTAGACATAGAGAGACAGACACAATTCGTCACTTAATTTAGTTTCTCTTCTTCCGTTTCTTAGCTGTTTCGAGAGCCGTAAGCTTCAAACAGCTGACTTTTACAGCTAATCGTATATAAATTCCAAACATATCTAGCGCTCTGCTTGTGCTATGTTCTTCTCTGAGCGCCCTGATTAATAAATTTATACCCAAATAGGCTATATATCATGAATTATTGGGAGCAACTACGCAATTATAAGTAAAATCGGACATTTAGCACTCCTGCATAACCCAAGTGGAATGATTCTTTGTTTCATAACCACATTTTCCTTAGCTCCAATTGTGAAAAAGTCGACTATTCAGGGTCACCCTTTTAAAAATAAACTGCCTGAAAGAACTTGAGAATAACCAGTACATGCTAGAAAAACAACCTGTAGAAGGTAGAACACAGCTGGAAGAAGCTAAAACTAATTAGGAGAAGCTAGAAGACATTCAGAAGAAATTGAAAAGCAGCTAGAAATCAACCAAAAGAAGCTAAAAAAAAAAAAAGAAGTTGGAAAACAACCAGAAGCAAGAAAATAAACAGATGAAGCTGGAACGAAACACGAGGAAAACAGAAAACAATCTGAAGGAGCTAGAAAACAAGCAGAACCCAAAGAACCCAAAGAAGCTTGAAGACAATCAGGAGAAGCTGGAACATAAATAAGAGCTGTCACGCAAGCGAAGGAAAGTAGAAAACATTTCAAACCAGCAACATTTTTCTCAGTTTCTCTCCTTAGATTTTATGTCATGAGGAAACACCCTTCCTTTTAGAGTTTTTGGAGTCACTGTGAACTGAATTTGACCTGACGACGTTTGTCTTCGTCATCCTCCTCAAAGCTGTGAGGTGGCCACAAACACAGGAATAATGAAATGTTTGGAAGTCTTTTAGCTAAAAACGGAGGAGGCAAGTTTGGTCCTGACAGATGATCAAATTTATTGTTCCCGACTTGAAAAGTTTCAACTGTTCGGTGTGCAGATGGCCAAGAGCTGAATCTCTGTGTGATCTCTGAGTAAACCAGCCTGTCCATCACAGAAATCCATGTAAACTCTTACAAACATTTCCAACACCTTCCACGCCAAATTACATTTTTCTTAGTGTAATATCTGAGAGATGGAGCCACGGCAGTGACCCCACTGATTCTACATATCGGGATTAATTTACTGGTCAAAAAGAGTCATGGAGGAGCTTTGGCAAGTCTGAGAAAGTGACCCTGGTGATGTCATAGGGATGTCATCAGCATCATCAGCAACTACAAAATTTAACTGAACTGTAGGTGTGGAAGTTTACCTGGTAAGGACAGTGTTGAGTTACATTATGGAAAATGCACAGAAGATAAAGTGTGTGCTCATACTCCTCAACTAAATCAGAGCAGCACGTCATCATGTCGGGTCCTGAACTTATATTCTGGGGTAAAAAAGCCTGAGCACTTCTGCACCCGACATCAGTGAGGCATTCACTGTATTTCCCAGGATGCATTGCCGTCACATATCTGGGTCAGATGGTGTACAGCTCTACACCATATGTCTGTACTGTAGTGAGGCCACAGGGAATGGAGAACCAAAGTGTGTGTGTATGGACAGGACTTTGGGGAATATGGACCTGGTTTTCCTGAATGAAGCTCTGTCTGCCCATCTTTCTGTGTTTTGCTAAACATTCGTTTCTATGATATCATAAAATTTAAGGTGCATTTCTTTCAACTATTTTCAGATTTCCTGTGTAGGTTTAAAAGGTTAGTAGAACAAAAAAAAAGAAAGAAAAAAGAAAGAAGTCATTAACAGCGCAAATTAATGCAGACCATCTGAAAGGACAAGTTCAGGGTAGATGTACATGTGTACAAACCTATTAGTCCACATTTTAAGTCTGTGGACTCTGATGCCTAACTCCAGAGTGTCCATGTGTACAAAATATCTGAGGTGTAATCACATTTATACATTCAAGCGTACCTAATAGAATAAAGATTAAGTCAAGTCCTTAAGTGCTTTGTACAAACACCTGTGCAATCCAACTGCTCTTATGCACTCTTCCTATTTATATTTACAAAAAAGTAATGCACCAGAATTCATATATAGCCCATGTAACCATGACGGCTGTGATCATGAGACAATTGCGCTGTTGAGAGTAAAGATGGAGGGAGCATTAAGAGTGAAAGTCTGTATAAGGAGGCAGGTTAGGGTGGTGGATGGGTCAAACAAACACAGGACTTTCCCCAGCAGAACAGTGTTCCTGTCTTGTGGGCAACCAGGTGAACTTTAAGTTATTTTAAGGTACATCTTCATGTTTTGTTAAGTATGTAACGTGACCACACCCAACCATGATTCTTATCCTAAATCCAACCTACCTAACTTTACTTTCCTAAACCCAAGTTGTGTATTTTACTTTTCTAAATCTACCCTATGTAACTTAACTTTCCAAACCTAAACCTCATATTTTTGTTTTACTAAACCTAACCTGCATAATTTAATGTTGAGTACATAAATTTATGTTAACCTTTTGAGACCTGGAGCGACATCACTTTTCTTGTGCTGCTTTTAGATGCCTTGTATTAGTATTTAAGTATTTAAAAGTAGTATTTAAACTGCTTTTTTTTTCAAAATCATGGGGGAAAAGGCAGTGAGCAGAGATTAAGAAAAGATTAAGAAAATTATTTTTTTTAGCTAGGGAAAAACTGTATTCATAATGATAATTATTGTTACATATTTAAAATTATGGTATGGCATTATTAACATTTTAAGCACTATTTTCAGGTCATTTCCTTTTTTTCTTTTTCTTTTTTAAATTTTCTTGTTTAGAATTTTCTGTTTTTACCAATTTCTTGCTATTTTTTTGGGTTATTTCTTCTTTCATTGCTCATTGCCTTCTTTCAGTGTCTTTGAAAGAAATCAAGCCAATTTGCTGAGGTTTCAAAAGGTTGAATGCATCACTTGACCAAGGTATCACACAGACTGTGAGCATATGTTGGTACAATGTAGTGCAAATCATTAAAACAGCCCTCAAATGACTCTTGAGGTCATAATGATGCTGCACAGTTTGTGTGTTTTATATTGAGAGGAATCTCTGGTATTTTCCTCATCTCCATATACACAGAGAATGACACACATATTTAGGCATTTAAATCAGAATATAAGCTGCTGTAAAAAAAAACACATGATGAATTATTTTCATCATATTTAATCATTTATTTAGAGTATATTATATTAATTAATCAGTCTCCTGTGACTGTGTTTGCTGATCCAGTGATCCCATGTAAGCTTGACCTGAATGTTGAGAAACTCATCACAATAAATGTGCTTTACATAAGGACAGAAATACAAGAACACACACATTTCATCACCAGCGACTGTGTCCCTGTCTCTTCATATCATGAGGCTCAGAGAGGCCAAACGGAGTGCACTCAGCTCACAGGGCAAAAATAATAACATTAAAAATCATCAGCTCAGAGCTAATCCCACCACGGCCTGTAAACATTTTAATACCGCGGTGATTAGCAGCGATCCTAAACCCCAGCCCTCTCAGTCCTCCCAGGCGCCGGCTCCTCTCCCACCCCAGCTTGGCTCACCATCCCTGGAGGAGGCGGCCAGGCGAGACCCTGGATTAAGGCCACTCAATGCTTTGGACCCTCGAGCCCCGAAAGTTAAACCCCTGGACGTTCGCCACTTAATTTCTCTAAGTGGCATCAGCTTCCTTGTTATGATTTCAATTAAAGTTGGATTTAATCAAGTGGCTTTTTGGCAAAAAAAATGTTGCCATGTTCTCTTTCTTCCTTTTTTTTACTGTGTTTTTTTTCCAATTTTAAATTCTGTTTATATATTTATCTGTCCTTTTATTTCTGTGTGAAAGTGGGATGTTGTGTTTCGGGGGAGGGGGGATGATTTTTCAGATGAGCGAGCAGATGTTGCACTTCCTCAAGAGGGATTTATGTCAGAATAGGAACACACACACACCACACACACTGGGCTTCATGTCATTATGCATGCGTTTCAACAATCAACAACATCGACATACTAAAGACGGGAGAGAAAAGCGCACCATTAACATGCTGCTTTTAAAGTTGAAATCTAAGTGATGGAACGATGTCTTTGAATCTAATGTTGGAGATTAACCAAGTGTTAATGTAAACTAACTGCTTTTTACATTTATAGGAAAATGTTTTGTAATGTTTGTAAGAGGAAGTAACAACACGTCTTCCATTTTGCGGCTATGTCTGGATGATAGCCCCAGCTTTCCAAGAACTCCTGCAAGATTTCATGTCCCATGTTTCAAGTGATTAATTTAACCCCAGCTATTACCTTTTCCTAACCCTAACCAAGTGCTTTTTGTGCCTAACCTTAACCAGACCTGCTTGTTATACCTTAAAACAGCCAGACGAATCACAGATTAACAGCTAAGTGGTTTTATCACCTAAGTAAAACAGGAAGTAAACACATTGTGCCTCAACACCTTGTGGTACATGGCTGTTTAAAGAGAAGTGGATACAGCGTTGCCGGCGGGCCACGAAGCAGCCCCGCTTATAAGTTTGCATCATTGCCTACAATGTTCTAATGCACCCAGAAATACTGAAGTGATAGCTACCATGGTCTAAATTTTCTGTCATATCACTCACCACTAACCTGCTACATGTGCTGCTCAAACTCCTGGCTAACATTGTTTTGAGGATCTGTTATTGTCTTCACCTCTTTCAGCATTCACCCGATTCCACTTCGTCCCAGTCACCAATTAGTCCTCACCAAACCACCAATGAAGAAGAGGCAAAGCAGGCCTGGAGTGCCAATCATAAGAAACCAGCTGCAGGTCTGTCCCGTGGTACAAACCTGCGCCGAGCCGGCAGCGTCAAAGACCTGATCAATAAGTTCTCTGGTTCAGATGCCCCACAGAGCCCCACCTCTGGAGCAGGGAAAGTCGCAAAATCTCCTTCTGCAGAGGCTCTTGAGTCTCCAAAGTCTAGGTCGAGTCCATCCACACCAATTAGTGTCGGACAAGATGAGGTTCTAGTTCCCAGCATCACTGTGACGCCTCCGTTCAGGGAGACCGGTCAGAATGTGGCTCGATCAGCTCAGAGAAGCACCAGTACTAGTCAGATCACTGCGAGAATTGATTGTCCAGTAGGAAGCAGCGCTAAGAAGACTGACTCAGAAGCAAAGAACAAAATGCAAACCCCAGTCTCTGGTAGAGACTCGGTGGCTGACTCCGGCATGGGATCGGTAAGCAAACAAACAAACAAACTCCTGACCAGCCATTTTGGTGCCCTTGCATGAAACGAAAAGCTCTGCATCTTCTCTGCGTGAAGACGACACAACAGCATGGCGCTGCAGGTTTTTGAAATGCATCCTCTTGCATGATGAAAGCACTGATTAATCCGCATGACGGCTGGAAAGCATAAAACCATGACAAGATTCTGAAGCATCTTCAAGCGTACTAATCAAAATGGCAGAACTCACTCACAGATTTAACTCTAACCTGTCTTTGATTCTTTCGCTGTAAATGAGCTTCATGTGTCGCCATTTTTGTCTTTGGCCTAAAATGATACCAACAAGCTTCATGCCATGGCTGTGTTGATTTTTACTGCATGATTGCAGTAATTGGGACAAATGACAGTGATTGGGGCAAACATTTGTGAATTTTTGAATTATGTTTGCTTGAGTTTCTGTCTGATAATTTGCTTGGTGAGAACCATGAGTGCAGCAACTTATTGTGCATATTATCTACAGTATGTTCAAAGATGGGGCAAAGTCATTGTTTTGCAAGTCACAAGAAAGTCATAGCCAAAAATCTTGGTTGTGAAGTCCAAAGTCGATTCCCAAGTCAAGCCCAAGTTCTAAACTTTGTGTTTCAAGTCTGCTCTGCCAAACACAACTTTCCCTGCTGATCATGGATTGTGATCGGCTGCTGTCGAATTGAACTTGTTTTCAGAGAATTAAATCCAATCTTGCAGACTTTTTCAACCTTTAATATTTGGGCTTGGGGAGGATATCAGTATCGATCACTCTTAGTCAAAAGCCTTAAATCTAAGTGAAGTCATAAGTCCTTGGTGTAGAAGTCAAGTCTTTTTATATTTAATCATTAGGTTCATGGCTTGACTCTGAGTCATGTGATTCAATTCCACACCTCCTTCAAAATCAACTTCTCTCCCACTGTTTACTCCCAAATGTTTTAAGCGAAGCTTCCTTCATTACGATTGTACCAAAGGTTCATAAAGTCACAAAGTGGGAGGGACTATTTCGGACACTTCTAGTTCCAGAAGTAAAGGTTTCATTCATTTTTCCTGTAGACAGTGTTAAGTGATTCACAGGTGGAACATGTCTACAGCTTGTATCAACATGAAACTCTTCATTACAATAAAGATTAAGAAATATGTAAGAGATTTGTGGCACTTGCAGCGTTCTTCTGCTCCATAGTGCCCAGAAAAGTTGACTTCAGCTTCAAAGAAACCCCATTTAGCACCTTGATGAAGGCCTGAGCTGGAAATATTTGGGGATAAATTGCAGAAAGCTAGTGCAAGTTGATGTTGACTTATTTCCATAGAAGTTTAATACAGTTGTGTCAATTAATAGGTATCTTTTTTTTCCCTCTGAAAACTTTTTTGTGAACTTAAAAACCCCTAGAACTTTCCCCTTCATGCCATGTTTTTTTTCTTTGTGTCATATATTCATATCAGCTTATGCTCAGTGAATTCATCCATACCACGTCTATATTTGTTCCCCCGGGTTGATTGGTGAGTACTTGCCCTCCAGCAGAGGTACATATCTAAGTCGGGTTTATTTCATCCCTCCTTCCCCACCCTCTGCCCATCTTCTCCAGGAGTCTGAGTTTGATTCAAACAAGCAGCCCGACAGCCCGTCTGAGGATGAGCCCACCACACCCCGAGCCGTGCCACCCACCCAGAACCCGAAATATCAGCTGTTCCTCAACAAGGAGCCCAAAACCAACGGGTTGAGCGGCAGGGATGCAGATGGCCCAGGAGGCGGCGGGACGGTGGGGGAGAACGGCCCCAGGCTGGCGCGATGGGAGACCAACCGGCTGGGGCTGAACCACTTTAAAGGTTCCCTGGAGTCCCTGGCCTCACGGGACTGGGACACTACGTCTGACAGGGTGAGTGAGGCGAACTGTGGAGATTACAGACAGTTTTGATGATGATCAGATATCTGTCATATCTGTGTTTCAGAAACACAGGACCTGTTATTAAACAGTGCCATCTCCTGGACAAAACGTAGCTTTTGGGTCTCTTATTGGCCATGCACTGCAAAAATCCCCATCTTATATTATCATTACTGAAACCTTAAAGTATTATTGTCTTAAACAAGTGAAAAAATCTGCAGGATCAATGAAATGTAAAGTGGTATTTTCATGTATTCTCTCCTATTCTGTCTTGTTTCAAGATGCTGCTCATAGAAAAGTCTTGAAACAAGTTGATTTCTCACTTAACTAGAAGAAGTATTTTGTAAAATTAGACTTTAATGATCCAATAATAAGACCAGAGTTAGTTAGTAAAGTGGGGATGTTTGGTGTGGTTATTACAAACTTTATTAATACCAGAGTTTCTCACTTTTGCCTGGTCTTGTTCGTTTTAGATCTCAAAATTCTCAAGACACTCAACAATCAGCTTTAAAGGTTGCATATTGATTTTAGACATCTCTTATCCTGAATCTAATTAAATCCACCTTTTTTTTAAAAAAAAATGACACTTTTAATTAAACATTGCGTAATGATGATTAACATACTCACACTGAAGAAGACTTTCTGTCGAAACGTTTGTGTTTCTGGTAACGCCACCCAAGTTGGTTTATTACATTTACGAAAAGGACATTTGTGAGTGCTGGCATCTTTTCTTTCTTTTTTTCTTTTTTTTTTTAACATACAGAAATAGAAATCTACTCTCAAGTGAGTAACTAAATTGACTCACTTTGCAACGGACCTCTGGAACGGTCAAAAGATTTGAGTCAGAGAATCTTAGGGGTCTAGCAGGCACATATATCTTGACTATGTCGGACAGATAAGTTGGGGCAAAACCATTCAGTGATTTAAAAACCAATAAAGAAATTTTGAAATTAATTCTGTGACAGACAGGTAACCAATGTAATGATTTTAAAATTGGAGTCAGGTGGGCTATCTCTGTGTGGTCCCAGAGAGACCGACCCAGTGTTCAAGTATTTCCAGCAAAATATGACAGATGATACATGTTTTATGCAGCCAATGTATAATAGAATTTTTCCTTTCCAGTTGTTGAACAACACCATCGCCTGGACAAAACACAGATTTAAGGTTTCTTATTGGCCGCCCTGATTACTGTTTTCACAATACTCAATTACACCAGAGTTTCTCAACTTCTTCTGACTTTTTAACCTGTTTTAGATCTTAAAATTGTGAAGATGTCCAACAAAAAGAGATTTGTCTTATGAAAGTATGAGAAACTCTGAATTATACAATGTTAAGAGTGCCTCAAATCAATCAAATCTAATGAATGTAAGCACGTTCAATGCAATATTAGGTCTGACTTGTGTAAATCATAATAAATAATACAAATATAAGTATTTAATTTGGTAATTTACCACATATAATCATATGTAATTAACAGCTGATCATAACATCATGATTCAGTCATCAGTGTAATCATTTTTTTACCATTAGCCAGTAACATACATCCTGTTTTTGTAATAATCTATGTGAGCTCCACGCTCAAGCTTAATGTGCCTCTTCATCATGTGCTCACATGTTAAATAAAAACATTTTAAGTTGTTGATTTTTTTATTTAATAACACTTAGGAGACTAATGCAGTGTTAAATGTATGACATTATCAGGGTTGTTGTTCATGTTTGATTAAGGTTCCTACAGTCATGGAAAACCTGGTAAGGTCATGGAATTTCACAATCACATTTCCAGGCCTGAAAAAAAAGTCATGGAATTAGTTAAACTTATTCAATGTTTTGGAAAACTCATGGAATATTGTTGTAGGTAATGACTTTGTTACAGTAATCTTCCTTGGATAACCCATGCCTAACATAAAGACAAATGTATAAAGTTTGAATCTGATATGTTTGGAAAAAATGCCAGGCAAGTGAAATTAAAAATATATACATTATGGATCCTTGAAAAGTCATGAAGTAGTTTGGAAATTTTGTCCATGAAAATGTAGCAGTTTACAGCAGTGAAGTTAGAGCCCTCCGTCCTCACACTGATTGTTGGCTTTTGTATTTTCTGTCTGGCTCTCTTGTCTCTCTCTCCATTTGTTGTTCTGTTGTTTGCCATCAAATCATTGCTGTCTTGTTTGTTTGTTTGTACAGTGGGGTGTTGAGAGCCCTCCCAGAGTGTTCAACAGTCCATACGCCACGACTTCCTCCATGGATTACAACCCCATGTACCGAATGTCTGAATTCAAGGTATGTTGTGGAAAAAAGGTTTCTTATTTCTGTATTTTATAAAGATAATGTAGCTTTAGAGACACTCTTAATATCACCGAATAATAATAAATTGATATTTAAGCAGGCAACACAATTTGGATGTAAACAAAATCCTTCAAATACTGAAAATTTCAGCTGAATCTAATGTTTTATCTAAAATTGACATTAATAGTATACTATGCAGGTTATTACTTTTACAACTGTTTCACACAACATTCAAGCTTGGTCTTCTGAGGCTGACTATGGCAAGATACTGAACCTCCTCTCTGCCCCCTCTCCTCTCCTCATCCCCAGGTAACAGGCGGACTGTCTCCTGCCACTTCAGAGATGAACCTGTACAGCTTCAACAGCCGCAGCACCAGTCCAGTGAGCATGCCCACGCCAACCCTCGCCTCTTCCCGCCCCCGATTCTCTGCCTACGACACTCTGAGGAGGAGGAACGAGGTCACCAACACTGTACGTTTGCTCACAAACGGATAACACACACTCTATCATTGTGTCCACACTATAAGTTTTTTTTGTTAAATGTGTAATTTTGTCACTACAGGTGGTACCCACCACCACCCACTACAGCATGCGCTCTGCCACTCTGGGAGCACCAAATAAGAAAGACTACATAGAGGAGTTGACCAAACAGATGGACGTCCTCCAGAAGGTAAGCCTCGCCACGTTCATTTTGGGATTCAAGCACATGTAGTTCTGCTGGAAACATATGGTTTGTTACCATAAGTAGCAGAATTCTTGAGCCAGAATGACTGCTAGTTGGTGCTGCAGTATAATATGTTTTGGTATTTAAACCTATGTAGTTTGCACCCATAGCTATTTTCATGGTGTGTGTGTGTGTGTGTGTGTGTGTGTGTGTGTGTTTTCCAGCGTAACCAGTTCCTGGAGGCAGAGAGTGTGGAGATGGAGAAGGAGAGGAACCAGATAAGGTCAGACATGGTGTTATTTCTCTGTCTTTCTTATTCTCCTCTTTGCTTCCCCTTTGGTCTCATTTTCTTTTTCTATGTAACTGTACCTGTGTAATGCTGCTTTCATGTCCTCTTTGGATGTTCCCATCCCCCAAGCGGAGAAGTCTTTCTTCCAACTTTGGTGTGCTCATGAGCTTTTACGCCAAAATGTGGAAAAAACATGGATGCCACAAAGACGATGTGTTGTATTCAATCACACAGAGCCTATAACCTCTCGTGAGTGAATATTCATCATTCATTCATATTACAACCCAATACCATATTAGAAATTACATGTGAAAGTAATTGACATGCAATATGTAAATTAACTATTAACTGACCAATTACTTTTGTCCCTTATGTTTATGCATATATGACGCCAACTCGGCAACTTGTGTATCAAAATACTCACTAAATTTCAAAACTTAGGGATATTATTTATTATTTTTATAATCTAAATCATAACATTCTTGAAAATCTAATTTATTGTTATTCTAAAAGCTATTTTTTTTATTCACAAACAGTAGCTGTCACATAAACTTAGTTCACTTATTTATTTTAATATTTTGTATTTACATTTGCTGTTATAAATTACCTGTGTTTTGCACATGTTCATTTGGACAAATAAAAAACTTTATCAAACAAGATTTTAAGAAAATCGCAGACTTCCCGTGTTGTTGTTCCGGTTTGAGCGGGCGCAACTTCCGGTTACTCTGACACCACCTGAACGCCAGGTGGGTGTGGTTTTGCAGTCACGTGACAAACATGGCGCGCGAATTTCAGGTGTGGGAAGAGTTGGATGATCCTACAGGCGGCAGGTGTTCTCTGAAAATGAAACATAATGTTGGATATGATCCAAACAAAACAAAGGAAAGTGATTATGTTCCCACAACTTGACCGATTTGCCCGGTGTGGACACGATCGTCGTTACAAATGGCCGCCTCCTCCAGACCTAAGGTTACGGCGAGCCGATGAAGCACACAACAGACTAGTGGATTATAACTACTTTGTTTGCGGTTGGGTCCCCGACTGAAACGACGACTC